>NC_041224.1:13865044-13871192 GCF_002837175.3 Physeter macrocephalus
TGGCTACCCACCACCACAGCCCAGTGCAGAGGCAGCCAGCTGAAAAGCACCCACTTTATCTTAAAGCTTTGGCCTGAGGAGCAGACTTCTAATTGAACACACAACTAAAGGCCAACTGAAATGCTCTCCAAAGACTATGGTCGGCAGGTGCCACCATCATGCTTTCCATCTGCCCACGCCAGGTCATGGTGTCTCCAAGAAAGGGGCTTATGTATATACCTGACACCCTAGCTTTTGTGTCTGCCACCCAGAGAACACATCCTTTGATAGCGTGGCTCTTGTGGCCAATGGGGCTTGTCTTCATGGGTTCATCAGGATGGTATCAAACAAAGAAATAGTTCTTAACTGGCTATCATCATAGGGTTCAAAAGCAGAGGGAGCAGACAGAAATGCCCATCTCCCAGTCTTCTCCTGAAAGAGATGTATTTGAAAGCTATAAAAGCTGCTGCCTGTGGGTCTGGCTTCCAATCAGCCTGACTCTAAGTGCAGACTGAAATCCTCCCCCTGGCAGGTCGGAACACACTCAACTACTGGTTAAGAATCAAGCAGGCTTCTTGGACAATCAAGAAGGTTTGAGAGACAACCCCAAGAGCTAGGGAAGAGTTGAACAATAAGATTCATCTCCTACACAAAGCCACTCCTTCAAGACTGGGAGAGGTAGTTGTTTTATCTAATGTATATAAACCAACACAAAGAGTCAAGGAAAATGAAGAAACAGAGGAATATGTTCCAAAGGAAAGAACAAGATAAAACCCCAAAGGCCTTAATGAAATGGAGATAAGTAATTTGTCTGATAAAGAGCTCAAAAGATGGTGATAAAAGATGCTCACTGATCTCAGGAGAACAATCCATGAATGAGAATTTCAAGAGATTGAAAATATAAGAAAGTACCAAATAAAAATGACAGAGCTGAAGACTATAATAACTGATCTGAAAAATATACAATAGAGGTGTTCAGAAGACTAGATGAAGCAGAAAAAAGGATCACTGAACTAAAAGCCAGGGCAGTGGAACTCATCCAATCAGAACAGCAAAAAGAAAAAAGAATGAAGAAGAGTGAATGAAGGTAGCTTATGAAACAACATCAAGCAAAGGGATCCCAAAAGAGGAAGAAAGGGGCAGAAAACTCATTTGAAGAAATAATGGCCGAAAACTTCCCTAACCGAGATCTAGATCCAGGAAGCCCAGAGACTATTAAATAAGAGGAACCCAAAGGGGGATACATTGTAATTCAAGTATCAAAAGTTAAAGACAAGGAGAGAATCTTAAAATCAACAAGAAAAATACAATTTGTTATATACAAGGAAATCCTACAGGACTATGAGCAGATTTTTCAGCAGAAATTTCGCAGCCCAGAGGGTGTGGCGTGATATATAGATATAAAGAGCTGAAAGAAAAACACTGCCAACTAACAATACTCTACCCAGGAAAACTGTCCTTCAGAACTGAAGGAGAGATAAAGAGTTTTCTAGACAAGCAAAAGCAAAAGAAGTTCATCACCACTGGACCAGCCTTACAAGAAACGTTAAGAGGGAGTTATTCAAGCTGAAAAGAAAAGGTGATAATTAGTAATAAGAAAACATATGAAATTATGAATCTCACTGGTAAAGGTAAGTATACAGTAAAATTCAGAATAATCTAATTTCATAAAGGCAGTGGGTGGTTAATCACTTATTAAGCCAGTAGGAAGGTTAAAAGATAAAAGTAGTAAAAATAACTATAACTATATAATTTGTTAATGGATATATAAAAGATGTATACTGTGACATCAAAAGCATTGGAAAATAAGTTATCAACTTAAAATGGACTGTTGTAAGTTGTTTTATATAAATCTCATTTATATAAAATGAGTAATTTTGCTTTTCTAACTACAAAGCAAAAACCTATAGTAGATACACAAAATATAAAGAGAAAAGACTAAGCATACCACTACAGAAAATCATCAGACAGTAAGGAGAGCAAGAAAGGAACAGAGGGATTACAAGACAACCAGAAAAAAATTAACAAAATGGCAATAAGTACATACCTATAAGTAATTACATTAAATGTAAATGGACTAAAGTTTCCAATTAAAAGACAGACTGGTTGAATGGATATAAAAAATGACCCATCTATATGCTGCCTAAAAGAGATTCACTTCAGGGGAATTCCCTGATGGTCCAGTGGTTAGGACTCAGCACTTTCACCTCCAGGGCCTGGGTTTGATCCCTGGTTGGGGAACTAAGATCAAGCAAGACGAGCAGCATGGGCAAAAAAATAAATAAAATATAAAATATAAGAGACTCACTTCAGCTTTAAGGACACATAGAGACTAAAAGTAAAGGTACGGAAAACGATATTCCACACAAATGGAAAACAAAAGCAAGCTGGAGTAGCTGTATTTACACCTTAAGAAACAAATGTCATTATATAATGATAAAGAATCAATTCATCAAGAGGATATAACATTTGTAAATATTTATGCACCTAACAGGAACATCTAAATATTTAAAGCAAATATTAACAGACAGGAGAAATAGAGAGCAATACAGTAATATTAGGGGATTTCAGTACTCCCCCATCCACAATGAAGAGATCATACAGACAGAAAAATAAGGAAACATTGGGCTTAAGTCTACCTGGTCTAACATGTAGTTTAACATTTACAGAACATTCCATCTGAAAGCAACAGAACATAGATTCCTCTCAAATGTACAGGAAACATTCTCCAGGACAGGTAATAAGTTTGTTCACAAAACAAGTCTTAATAAATTAAAAGACTGACATCTTGTCAAGCAGCTTTTCTGACTACAATGGTATAAAAGTAGAAATCAATTACAGAAGAAAACTGGAAAATTCACACATATATGGAGAATAAACATGCTCCTGAACAGCCAAGGAGTCAAAAGAGAAATCAAGGAATAATACATACCAGGGACTTCCCTGGTGGTCCAGTTGGTAAGACTCCGCAATCCCAATGCAGGGGGCCTGGGTTCAATCCCTGTTTGGGGAACTTGATCCCGCATGCATGCCACAACTAAGACTTCGCATGCCACAACTAAGAAGCCCGCATGCCTCAACTAAAGATCCCGCATGCCACAACGAAGATCCTGAGTGCTGCAACTAAGACCCGGCATAGCCAAAATAAATAAATATTTAAAAAGAAATAATATATACCATAACTTATGGCATGCAATAGAATCTGTTGTAAGAGGGAAGTTCATAGTGATAAATGCCTACATGATGAAACGAGCGATCATGAATAAACCTAATTTGACACCTCAAGGAACTAGAGAAAGAAAAAAATGAAGCCCAAAGTTAGCAGAAGGAAGGAAATAACAAAAACTGGAGCAGAATAAATGAAATAGAGTCTAAAAAGACAATAGTGGGATTAGACCAAGATGACACAGTAGAAGGACCTTGTGTTCATCTCCTCTCACGAACACACCAAAATCACAACTGACTGCTAAAGAACCATCAGTAAAGAAAAAGACTGGAACCTACCGAAAAATAAATATCTTCTACAACTAAAGACATTAAGGAGAAACCACAATAAGACAGCACTGGTGATATAATCAAATCCCATACCCCCCGGGTGGGTGACCCACAAACTGGAGAATAATATAGTGCAGAGGCTCCGCCACAGCAGTGAGAGTTCTGAGCTTCATGTCACCTCCCCAGCCTGGGGGTCTGGTACTGGGAAGAGGAGCCCCCAGAGCATTTGGCTTTGAAGACCAGTGGGGCTTAATTTCAGGAGCTCCACAGGACTGGGGGAAACAGAGGTTTCACCGTTAAAGGTGTACAAAAATCTCACACTCAATGGGACCAAAAGCAAAAGCAGTAACTTCATAGGAGCCTGGGACAGACATACCTGCTGGTCTTGGAGGGTCTCCAGGGGAAGAAGGGGGCGGCTGTGGCTCTCTCTGGGGACATAAAAGCTGGTGGCGGACATATTGGGGAGTATTCATGTGCATGTGCTCTCCTGTAGGATGATATCTTGCTTGGGTCATTAGCACCAAGACCTGGACCCACCCAACAGCCTGCAGGCTCCAGTGCTGGGACACCTCACGCCAAACAACTAACTGGGCAGGAACACAGCCCCACCCATCAGTAGAAAGGCTGCCTAAAGACTTCCTGAGACCACAGCCACTTCTAGACATGCCCCTAGATGCAGCCCTGCCCACAAGAGGGCCAGGATGCAGCTCCATCCACCAGTGGGCAGGCACCAGCCCCTCACACCAGGAAGCCTGCACAAGCCTCTAGAACAGCCTCACCCACCAGGGGACAGACACCAGAAGCAAGGAAATTACAATCCTGAAGCTTACAGGATGGAGTCCGCAAACACAGGCCAGACCCTACCCTGGGACCAGCTGGCCCCTGGCCCTTGGGTAACAAGAGGGGACACATAGGACGTCCCCTACAGAAGGCCACTTCGCCAAGGTCGAGAAACGTAACTAACCCACCACATACATAAAATACAAAGAGATTTAGACAAAATGAGGTAGCAGAGGAATATGTTTCAGACGAAGGAACAACATAAAGCCATAGAAGAACTAAGTAATGTGGACATAGGTGATCTACCTGAGAAAGAGTTCAGAGTAATGATCATAAAGATGATCCAAGAACTCAGGAGAAGAATGGATGCACAGAGCAAGAAGTTAGAAGTTTTTAAAAGAGTTAGAAAATATAAAGAAAAATCAGACTTGAAGAATATAATAACTGAAATGGAATGCTAGACGGAATCAACAGTAGAATAAATGAGGCAGAAAAATGGATCAGTGAGCTGAAAGAGTAGTGGAAATCACTGCCACAGAAGAAAAAAGAATGAAAAAAAATGAGGACAGTTTAAGAGACCTCTGGGATGACATTAAGTGCACTAATATTCACATTAGAGGGGTCCCAGAAGGAGAAGAGAGAAAGGGCCTGAGAAAATATTTGAAGAGATAATAGCTGAAAACTTCCCTAGCCTGGGAAAGGAAACAGTCACCCAAGTCCAGGAGGTGCAGAGAGTCCCATACAGCAGCGGTTCCCAACCTTTCTGGCACCAGGGACCAGTTTCGTAGAAGACAATTTTTCCACGGATGGGGTTGGGAGGGTGGGGGATGGTCAGGCAGTAATGCAAGCGACGGGGGGAGATGGGGAGCAGATGAAGCTTAGCTCGCTGGCCTGCTGCTCACCTCCTGCTGTGCTGCCCAATTCCTAACAGGCCGCGGACCGATACTGGTCCACAGCCTGGGGGTTGGGGACCCCTGCCATACAGGATTAACCCAAAGAGGAACACACACAGGCACACAGTAATCAAACTGACAAGAATTAAAGACAAAGAGAAAATATTAAAAGCAAAAAATAACATACAAGGGAATTCCAATAAAGTTATCAGCTGCTTTTTTAGCAGAAACTCTGCAGGCCAGAAGGGAGTGGCAGGACATATTTAAAATGATGAAAGGAAAACACCTACAACCAAGAATACTCTACCCAGCAAGACTCATTCAGATTTGACAGAGCCATCAGAAGCTTCACAGATAAGCAAAAGCTAAAAGAGTTCAGCACCACCAAACCACCTTTACAACAAATGCTAAAGCAACTTCTTTAGGTGGAAAAAAAAGGCCACATCTAGAAACAAGAAAATTATGAAATGGAAAGGCTCACCAGTAAAGGCTAACATACAGTAAAGGTAGGAAATCACCAACACGTAAACTAATAGGGAAGTTAAAAGATGAAACTGGTAACATCGGGGGACCTTCAAGATAGTGGAGGAGTAAGATGTGGAGATCACCTTGCTCCCCACAAATACATCAGAAATACAGCTACATGTGGAACAACTCCTACAGATCACCTACTGAATGCTGGCAGAAGACCTCAGATTTCCCAAAAGGCAAGAAACTCCCCACGTACCTGGGTAGGGAAAAAGAAAAAACAGAGAAAAAGAATAGGGACGGGACCTGCATCAGTGGGAGGGAGCTGTGAAGGAGGAAAGGTTTCCACACACTAGGAAGACCCTTCACTGGCAGAGACGGGGGTGGCGGGGGCGGGGGAAGCTCCGGAGCCGTGGAGGAGAGCGCAGCCGCAGGGGTGCAGAGGGCAAAGCGGAGAGATTCCCGCACAGAGGATCAGTGCCAACCGGCACTCACCAGCCCGAGAGGCTTGTCTGCTCACCCGCCGGGGTGGG
>NC_041224.1:13871479-13872976 GCF_002837175.3 Physeter macrocephalus
CATGAGGAGAGGGGATTAAGAGCACCACCTAAACGAGCTCCAGAGACGGGCGCGAGCCGCGGCTATCAGTGCGGAAAACAGAGAAGGGCATGAAACGCTAAGGCTGCTGCCACAGCCACCAAGAAGCCTGTGTGTCAGCACAGGTCACTGTCCACACCTCCACTCCCGGGAGCCTGTGCAGCCTGCCACTGCCAGGGTCCTGTGATCCAGGGACAACTTCCCCAGGAGAACGCGTGGTGTGCCTCAGACTGGTGCAACGTCATGCTGGCCTCTGCTGCCTTAGGCTTGCCGCCCAACTCGGTAACCCTCCCGCCTCACAGCCTGAGTGAGCCAGAGCCCCCTAATCAGCTGCTCCTTTAACCCTGTCCTGTCTGGGTGGGGAACAGATGCCCTCAGGCAACCTACACGCAGAGGCAAGGCCAAATCCAAAGCTGAACCCCAGGAGCTGTGCGAACAAAGAAGAGAAAGGGAAATCTCTCCCAGCAGCCTCAGGAGCAGTGGATTAAATTTCCACAATCAACCTGATGTACCAGCATCTGTGGAGTACCTGAAAAGACAACGAATCATCCCAAAATTGAGGTGGTGGACTTTGGGAGCAACTGTAGACTTGGGTTTTGCTTTCTGCAAACGTCTAACTTGTTTCTGGTTTTATGTTTATCTTAGTTTAGTATTTAGAGTTTATTATCATTGGTAGATTTGCTTATTGATTTTTGGTTGCTCTCTTCCTCTTTTTTCCTATATATAGTTATAGATATATTCTTCCTTTTTCTCTTTTTGTGAGTGTGTATACTTCTTTGTATGATTTTGTCTGAATAGCTTTGCTTTTACCATTTGTCCTAGGGTTCTGTCAGGTTTTTTTTTTCTTTTTCAGTATAGTTTTTAGTGCTTGCTATCATTGGTGGATTTGTTTTTTGGTTTGGTTGCTCTCTTTTTCTTCATTTTTAATTTTTTATTTTTAATAATTTTTTAATGTTAATAACCTTTTTCTCCCTTTTCTTCTGAGCTGTATGGCTGACAGTGTCTTGGTGCTCCAGCTGGGTGTCAGCCCTGTGCCTCTGAGGTGGGAGAGCTGAGTGTAGGACATTGGTCCACCAGAGACCTCCCAGCCCCTTTTAATATCAATCAGCAAAAGCTCTCCCAGAGATCTCCATCTCAACGCTAAGACCAGATCCGCTCAACAACCAGCAAACTACAGTGCTGGACACCCTATGCTAAACAACTAGCAAGACAGGAATACAACCCCACCTGTTAGGAGACAGGCTGCCTAAAATCATAATAAGGTCACAGAAACCCCCCCAGACACGTTCTTGCCCACCAGAAAGACAAGATCCAGCCTCATCCACCAGAACACAGGCACTAGTCCCCTCCACCAAGAAGCCTACAGAACCCACTGAAACAACCTTAGCCACTGGGGCAGACACCAAAAACAACGGGATCTACGAACCTGCAGCCTGTGAAAAGGAGACCCCAAACACAGTAAGTTAAGCAAAATGAGAA
>NC_041224.1:13874511-13875007 GCF_002837175.3 Physeter macrocephalus
AAAACTAAAAGCTGGTTCTTTGAGAAGATAAACAAAATTGATAAACCAATTAGAGAGAGAAGAACGAAAAAACCCCAAAGTTAGCAGAAGGAAAGAAATCATAAAGATCAGATCAGAAATAAATGAAAAAGAAATGAAGGAAACAATAGCAAACATCAAAAAAACTAAAAGCTGGGGGCTTCCCTGGTGGTGCCGTGGTTGACAGTCAGCCTGCTGATGCAGGCGACATGGGTTTGTGCCCCGGTCTGGGAAGATCCCACATGCCGTGGAGCAGCTAGGCCTGTGAGCCTTGGCCGCTGAGCCTGCACGTCTGCAGCCAGTGCTCCGCAACAGGAGAGACCACAACAGTGAGAGGCCCGTGTACCACAAAAACAAACAAACAAAAACAAAAACTAAAAGCTGGTTCTTAGAGAAGATAAACAAAATTGATAAACCATTAGCCAGACTCATCAAGAAAAAGAGGGAGAAGACTCAAATCAATAGAATTAGAAATGAA
>NC_041224.1:13876633-13876762 GCF_002837175.3 Physeter macrocephalus
AAATGTAAAATAGATAGCTAGTGGGAAGCAGCCACATAGCACAGGGAGATCAGCTCTGTGATTTGTGACCACCTGGCTGGGTGGCATAGGGAGGGTGGGAGGGAGATGCAAGAGGGAGGAGATATGGGG
>NC_041224.1:13878573-13881855 GCF_002837175.3 Physeter macrocephalus
TAAAGCAATTATACTCCAATAAAGATGTTAAATAAAAAAGAATAAAGAACAAGGAAGAGAAAAATAGAAAGCATAGAAAACATGTTGGCTGAGGCCTTGATTAGGGTAAGAAGGAACAGCAGATAAGTATAGAGCCCATTGTTGGCTTGGTGTTTGGTGACTGGCTGAGTGGATATACTGCATTTCTGGTCAAGTGGAGGAGTATTTACAGGGATGCAAAAGATACTTAAGTTTTGGTTTGCTGATGCATCACCCTGAGCAGGAGTGACTCCATGTTGGGCCTAGAAATCCATTTCAACAAGACTAAATCGTTAGTGACAGAATTCCATGTAACTGACTTTTAAACAGGGGAGATCTTTGGGGAAAAGATAAGGGTGGTCTTTTAGTGCTACTTTATATTATAAAGGCAAATGATTATCCAACTTATTTTTAAGAGCTCTCCAAGCTGAAAATTGCTGTACCAATTTTTAGAGGAATTGTATATCCAGTGTAGATGATGTAGTTTGAATATCATTTATAATTATTACTGATGTTCCTAGCATACCATAGAATCATTACTACTTTAAATAAATTTCTAATGTAAAAGTTAGCTTCTTATCAAGTAGTTATGTACTTTATACATTATTTTTACAACTAGGCTGCCTCAGCAAATAAATGTTTCTCCTGAATCCAAAAAAAGTAGTAACATCATCTGTATCCACAAGAAGCAGTTAAGGGATGCACAAAACAATTAGATATAAAATATAATAACAAAACCAGTAATAATGAGGGAAGGAGAGTACAAATGCAGGGTATTTACAATGCATTTCAAATTGAGAGATCAGTAGCTTAAAATAATCATGTATACATGACTGCTATACCAAAACCCCATGGTAACCACAAAACAAAAATCCATAATAGATATACACACAGAAAAGAGAAAGAATCCAAACATAATACTAAAGATAGTCATCATTTCAGAAGAGAAAAGAACAAAAGAAGAAAGGGATAAAAAGACCTACAAAAGCAAATCCCAAACAATTAACAAAATGGCAATAAGAATTACATTTTGATAGTTACCTCAAATGTAAATGGATTAAATACTCCAACTGAAAGACACAGACTGGCTGAATGGATACAAAAACAAGACCCGTATATATGCTGTGTAAAACAGACCCACTTCAGATCTAGGAACACACACAGACTGAAAGTGAGGAGAGGGAAAAAGGTATTCTATGAAAATGGAAATTAAAAGAAAGCTGGAATAGCAATACTCTCATATCAGAAAAAATAGACTTTAAAATAAAGACTGTTACAAGAGACGAGGACCAAGGGCTCAATCCAAGAAGATGATACAACAGTTGTAAATGTATATGCACCCAATATAGGAGCACCTCAACATATAAGGCAAATGTTAACAGACACAATAGGAGAAACTGACAGTAACACAATAGTAGGCGGGACTTTAACACCCCACTTACATCAATGGACAGGTCATCCCAACAGAAAATCCATAAGGAAACACATGCCTTAAATGACACATTAGACCAAATGGACATAATTGATATTTATAAAGTGTTCCATCTGAAAGCAACAGAATATGCGTTCTTTTCAAGAGCAAATGGAACAGTCTCCAAGATAGATCACTTGCTTGGCCACAAAGCAAGCCTAAGTAAATTTTTAAAAATTGAAATCATATCAAGATTCTTTTCCAACCACAACGCTATGAGGCTAGAAATCAACTACACGAAAAAAAAAAAAACTGCCAAAAAATACAAACACGTGGAGGCTGAACAATATGCTACTAAACAACCAATGGATCACTGAAGAAATCAAAGAGGAAATAAAAAAACACCTAGAGACAAATGAACACGAAAACATGATGATCCAAAACCTATGGGATGCAGCAAAAGCAGTTCTAAGAGAGGAGTTTATAGCAATATAAGGTTACCTCAAGAAACAAGAAAAATCTCAAATAAACAACCTAACCTTACACTTAAAGCAACTAGAGAAAGAACAAACAAAACCCAAAGTTAGCAGAAAGAAATCATAAAGATCAGAGAAGAAATAAATGGACACTAAGAAAAGAGAAAAGATCAATGAAACCAAAAGTTGGTTCCTTGAAAAAATAAACAAAATTGATAAACCTTTAGCCAGACTCACCAAGAAATAAAGGGACAGGGCCCAAATCAGTAACAGAAAAAGAAGTTACAATTTGGACCACAGAAATACAAAGGATCCTAAGATGCTACTATGAGCAACTATATGCCAATAAAACGGACAACCTAGAAGGAATGGACAAATTCTTAGAAAGGTACAATCTCCCAAGATGGAACCAGGAAAGAATAGAGAATATGAACAGACCAATCACAAGTACTGAAATTGAAACTGTGAATTAAAAACTCCCAATAAACAAAAGTCCAGGACCAGATGGCTTCACAGGTGAATTCTAACAAACTTAGAGAAGAGTTAACACCTATCCTTCTGAAACTATTCCAAAAAATAGCAGAGGAAGAAACACTTCCAGGCGCATTCTATGAGGCCACCATCACCCTGATACCAAAACCAGACAAAGATGTCACAAAAAAAGAAAACTACAGGCGAATATCTCTGATGAACATAGATGCAAAAATCCTCAACAAGATGCCAGCAAACAGAATCCAACAGCACATTAAAAGGATCATACACCATGATCCAGTGGGGTTTATCCCAGGAATGCAAGGATTTTTCAATATCTGCATATCAGTGTGATGCACCAGATTAACAAATTGAAGAATAAAAACTATGACCATTTCAACAGATGCAGAAAAAGCTTTTGATAAAATTCAACATCCATTTATGATAAAAACTCTCCAGAAAGTGGGCATAGAGGAAACCTACCTCAACATAACAAAGGCCATTTATGACAAACCCACAGCTAACATCACACTCAACAGTGAAAAGCTGAAAGCATTTCCTCTAAGATCAGGAACAAGACAAGGATGTCCACTCTTGCCACTTCTACTCAACATAGTTTTGGAAGTCCTAGCCACGGCAATCAAAGAAGAAAAAGAAATAAAGGAATCCGAATTGGAAAAGAAGTAAAACTGTCACTGTTTGCAGATGACATGATACTATACATAGAAAATCCTCAAGATGCTATCAGAACACTACGAGAGCTCATCAATGAATTTGGTAAAGTGGCAGGATACAAAATTAATGCACAGAAATCTCTTGCATTCTTATACACTAATGATGAAAAATCTGAGAGTGAAATTAAGAAAACACTCCCATTTACCATTGCATCAAAAAGAATAAAATATC
>NC_041224.1:13882295-13886786 GCF_002837175.3 Physeter macrocephalus
AAGAATCCACCTGCCAATGCAGGGGACACAGGTTCGAGCCCTGGTCCAGGAAGATCCCACATGCCTCAGAGCAACTAAGCCCATGTGCCACAACTACTGAGCCTGCACTCTAGAGCCCCTGAGCCACAACTACTGAGCCTGTGTGCCATAACTACTGAAGCCCACGTGCCTAGAGCCTGTGCTCCGCAACCAGAAGCCACCACAATGAGAAGCCTTCACACCGCAACGAAGAGTAGCCCCTGCTCGCCACAAATAGAGAAACCCCACACACAGCAATGAAGACCCAACGCGCCAAAAATAAATTTTTTTAAAAATTAAAAAAAAATTTAAAGACCTAGATGTAAGACTGGATAGTATAAAACTCTTAGAGGAAAACACAGGCAGAACACTGTTTGACATAAATTGCAGAAATAAATACCTTTTTCAATTTGTCTCCCAGAGTCATGGAAAAAAAAACAAAAATAAACAAATGAGACCTAATTAAACTCAAAAGCTTTTGCACAACAAAGGAAACCACAAAGAAAATGAAAAGACAACCCACAGGATGGGAGAAAATATTTGCAAACAATGCAACTGACAAGGGATTAGTCTCCATAATTTACAAACAGCTCTTGCGACTCAATATCCAAAAAACAAATAACCCAATCAAAAAATGGGCAAAAGACTTAAATAGACATCTTTCCAAAGAAGACACACAGATGGCAAAGAGGCACATGAAAAGATGCTCAACATCGCCAATTATTAGAGAAATGCAAATCAAAATTATAATGAGATATCACCTCACACCAGTCAGAATGGCCATCGTCAAAAAGGCTACAAATAATAAGCCCTGGAGAGGGTGTGGAGAAAAGGGAACCCTCCTACACTGTTGGTGGGAATGTAAATTGGTGCAGGCACTGTGGAAAACATGTGCCTGTTGGCCATCTGTATGTCTTCTTTGGAGAAATGTCTGTTCAGGTCTTCTGCCCATTTTTTCATTGGGTTGTTTATTTTTTGGATATTGAGCTATATGAGCTGTTTGTATATTTGTAAATAAAGCTGTTGTCATTTGCATCATTTGCAAGTATTTTCTGTACCAAGTATGGTACTGATGGATAACAGTACCATACTTTTCAGTACCAAGTATGGTACTGATGGAAAACAGTATGGAGATTCCTTTAAAAACTAATAATAGAGTTACCATATGATCCTGCAATCCCAGTCCTGGGCATATATCTGGACAAAACTCTAATTCAAAAAGATACATGTACCCCAGTGTTCATAGCAGCACTATTCACAACAGCCAAGACATGGAAACAACTTAAACGTTCATCGACAGATGAGTGGATAAAGAAGATGTGATATATATACACAATGGAATTATTACTCAGCCATATATACAAATGAAATAATGCCATTTGTAGCAACATTGATGACGTAGATATTATATTAAGTGAAGTCAGAGAAAGCAAATATCGTATGGTATCACTTATATGTGGAATCTAAAAAAATGAAACAAATGAACTTATTTACAAAACAGAAACAGATTCACAGACATAGAAAACAAACTTATGGTTACCAAAGGGGAAAGTTATATTTCAATATCTTTATATTAAGATATAAGATATATCTTAACTACATTTCAATATCATAACCTATAATGGAAAAATATCTGAAAAAATATTTATATATAACTGAATCACTTTGCTGTAATCTGAAACACAATACTGTCAATTAACTGTACTTCAATTTAAAAATGGTTAAGAAAATAAAAGGTTCTCTTTCCCTGACTGGAATGAGAATGTCCCTTCAATGAACGTTTCTCTGTATGATTAGTAAGAGGTTAATGTGACATTAAGGGGACGGGATGCCGTTTTGACACGTGCAGTAGAACTGTCTTCCTCTGCAGTTGACAATGGCCATAGCAGAGAGTGGCTACTACTATTGGGTTAACAGCTGAAACCGCGTTCTGGAGAACAGTTCTCAAACTGGGGGTGATTTTACCTCCCAGGGGACATTTGACAGTGTTTGGAGACGTTTTTGTCATGACTTAAGGGATAATGCTCCTGCCGTCAGTGGACAGAAGCCAGGGATGCTGGCAAACACCTCTCAATGCACCTGCCAGGCCCCAAAACAGAGAAGTATCCATCCCCAAATGCCAACAGTGCTAAGGTTGGGAAAGCCCGTTCTAGAAGATCTGGAGCACAGAGTAAAGGAGGGGCTTGTAAGGATGGGGCATCAGTGGAACTCCAATGACATGTGTCTGTTCCAGGCTCTGGTCCAGACTTGACTCTACATAGAGAGGGGCACAAACTGATTTGAAGATCTGATTTACAGATCTGACAAGTATACTGTATTCACAAACCTTTATGAATGAGGTCCACCCACAAAAGCAACAATTCTCAACTTTTTTAGGCATCTACAGTAGAATGGGAAAAGCCAGAAGTCCTAAACTATCTGCATATCAAGAATTAGGTCCTATGTGTGTGCTTCCTCTATGGCGTTCTTACTCTGGGGTCCTCATACCCCAAAGGGTCTGTGAGTAGAATTCATACTGTGGATTTGGGTGGGAAAATATCACGTATTTATTTTCGCTAACTGAAATATCACATTTCACCCTGTTACACATTCATTCAACAAGCCACAGCAGTATTAGCAATACCTGGCATTTATGTCACTGGTAGAAATCACAGATATCTTCATTTTACCTTATATCTCAATAAATTATTTATGCTCATCATTACTTTATTTTTAATTCAGTTTATTTTGTTATATATTTAATTTGCTGCCTTTAAAAATAATTTTTATTGGAGTATAGTTGCTTTACAATGTTGTGTTAGTTTCTACTGTTCAGCAAAGTCAATCACCTATATGTATATCCCCTCTTTTCTGGATTTCCTTCCCATTTAGGTCACCACAGAGCACTGAGTAGAGTTCCCTGTGCTATACAGCAGGTTCTCATTAGTTATCTATTTTATACATAGTATCAATAGTGTATATGTGTCAATCCCCATCTCCCAATTCATCCACCCCACCCTTCCCCCTTGGTATCCATACATTTGTTCTCTACATCTGTGTCTCTATTTCTGCTTTGCAAATAAGATTATCTATACCATTTTTTAAGATTCCACATATATGCGTTAGTATACAATATTGGTTTTTCTCTGACTCACTTCGCTCTGTAGGACAGTCTGCAGGTCCATCCACATCTCCATAAATGACCCAATTTCATTCCTTTTGCTCATCATTACTTTGAAATTATGTTATTAGACCTGTAGCTAGTTCTTATTTTAGAATGTGTCAATAATAGAGCATGTATATTTCTATATCACAAATTCATTTTTCATATTCTGATCACCTATGTACATAAAATTGGTTGCCTTTGTAACCCTGGGCATCTTATTTTATGCATTTAAATTATTATTCTGAAAAGGGGTCCTTACATTTCACCAGACTGTCACGGAGCTCTTTGCTGGACAGGGATAGAGTGTCACTCAGAATAAGCCCATTCACAGCTTGCTGCCATGGCTAAAGGAAAGCTGATGGTCTGTGGAAAGCATGTTCACTGGCCTGGCTCAGATGCAAGGCCAGCCCGAGCCCTTTGGACAACGATCATGGCCTGGGCCCTGGCCTGCACGGAGGCCCGTGCAACTTCACACCAGGGCCCTACCTGGACCCTTGAAGGCAAACAACCCGCCCAGGTCTGTCATCACCCAAAACGTTGGCCCCTTCCGTCTCCCATCCTTGGCCCTGCTCTCACTCCATTTTCTCTGTGTTCTTGTGCGCTTTGATCCAGGCTCCCCACACCCTCCTCCATCCCAAATCCCTGGAACTCTGCAGTACAGAAAATACATCTTCAAGCACCTTCATCTCACAGGGAGAATCCTCCTTCCATCTGCCTTAGCTGAAGCCTGGCTCGTCCCTAAGAACACAGCTTCCCAGTCCCTCAGGCTGCGGGGTTGGGGGGAGGGATTCGCTTTTTCTTTCCCCAACAATGGGATTTCCAAACGATTCCTCCTCTATTCACATATAACAACCCTGGAGCTTTCTTTCAGACTCAGGCCATCTGATTGTATGACCATCTCCACTTCTTCATTTGTCATCCACTGGCCTTCTAATCACCAGCCTACACCCGTGAATGCTTTCAGCCCAGTCTTCTCCCCGACAGGAATCCCATGGATAATGCACCTACGATCCTGCCTTCAGGGACGTTCGTCCATACCGGGCTTTAGCCCCTTTCTCCTAGGGATGTCTTCAATATGGGGTAATCACCTGGAACCACTCCCCCTTTAACATTCTGCACCCATTCTGACCACACCTTCCTAGAGGCGGTGTAAGTACAGTGTGTGAAAGCCTGGGCCTCTCACTGCCGCGGCCTCTCCCGTTGCGGAGCACAGGCTCCGGACGCGCAGGCTCAGCGGCCACGGCTCACGGGCCCAGCCGCTCCGCGGCACGTGGGATCCTCCCGGACCGGGGCACGAACCCGCGTCCCCTGCATCGGCAGGCGGACTC
>NC_041224.1:13887915-13888283 GCF_002837175.3 Physeter macrocephalus
GGGAAATAGACAGCCACCTGTGTGTGTGTGTGTGTGTGTGTGTGTGTGTGTGTGTGTGTGTGTGTGTGAGAGAGAGAGAAACAAAGGGGGGGCAGAATAAAGTCTCCTCAACTTTCTTCCCCATTCCTTAAACATATCTGCATCTTCTGATCTCCCCATTCCAACAGAAAAGATGTACTTCTTTGGAGTAAGCTAAATTCCTACTCCAGTGCTCAACTTCCATCCAACCCATCCAACTGTAGCTTTTAAGCTGCCGGAGAAGGAAGCTTTATATTTTATAATGCAGATTACTAGTATGTAATAAATAGTAGAAATGGATTGATTCTGTCCAGATGTCAGTTGGCCTCTAAGAGTAAATTAGATTGGGA
>NC_041224.1:13888783-13891297 GCF_002837175.3 Physeter macrocephalus
ACTGGACAAGAGGTAGAGGTGTCTGAGGCAGGAGGTCCTACTCAGGGCCTGAAACTGCCTCTCAATTATCCAGAGAGAGAAATAATTAACACAGCTCTCTCTCTCTCTCTCTCTCTCTCTCTTTCAGCTACCTTTATTGGAGAAAAACAAATGTAAAAATAAAACAATTAAAAATTTGTGACTCAGAATGTTTTCAAAGACAAAGCACACACTTGTTCCAAACCCAGAGACGAGCTAGTCATCTGTGGGACATTTGGGGCCCAATGTGGTCAGACTGCCTTACACGCAGGTGGCCCAGACATAGGGCTGGTCGGCATACCTTCTGGGACAAGTCTGCTCCACGCAGCGGGGCTTCCAGTGATGGCTGGGGAACCTCAGGGGCACAGGATCTGTTTTCTCAGAGAAACAATGCAATCCACAGTGGCTCTGGGCCGTTAGGATTCGGACAAACTTCAGGAGCCCTAAAGCTTCTGGGCTCCGCACAGGAAAGTTGGGGCAAAACAGTTCATGCCCAATGTCTGATCCCAAGGAAAATTGAGTCAGGAAGAGCTCAAAGTGCAAGACAACCTCTGGTGTGTGTTGAGTGCCCCTGTCACTGAGCAAAGGGAAGGAACCCCTCTAGCTCATTGGCCATGCCAAAAAAGGGCCAACCCTTTACGCAGAAGATGTACGATTGAGAGAAGTAGGAGAGGCAAGAAAATGTGAACTTTGAGCTACCATTATTGACTGTTTCCACTGTGTCAGGCAGTTTACATGGTTTAGCTCATTTAATTTGATTAACAGCATGAGAGGTTGGTGCTATTATTATCTCTGTTTTACAGCAGAGGAAATAAGACCCAGCATCAGTGATGGGACTGAGACTCAAATCCACATCTTTTCTTGTGTCCTCTCTTCTGATCCTTAAGGGGGGCTGACTCCCAGCACAGAAGCAGAGGGTAAAGAAGGCTCGACGGCCGGCTTCTAGCTGTGTCTGCCGGGCCGGGGTGGTGATGGCGGGGCTGGGGAAACCAACCACTGATGATGTCCAGGGTCCCAGCCACGAGAGGAGCACGGATGCCACGTGCGCACCCACTAGGGCACCGACCCCACCCTTGGCGAAGGAGAAGGAAGTCTCTGGAAACCAGCCAGAGAGGGTAAGACACCCCGAATGGAGGCATCAGCTGTGGCAGGTCTAGAAGCAGCAGAGATCCCAGGAGCTGCCCGAAGGGTGGGATGCGGGAGTGGAGCAGGCCTCTGGGGCTTGGTGAGCACAGCTGGACCTGGTCCCAGAGGCGATGAGCCACTGCAGAGGGGAAGCAGTAAAACAAACAAAAAAAAAAGTTTAAGTGTTTCAAGCAAGTTGATCCCTGAGATTTTGGCTTGGGTGAGATGGATCTTGGTGTCACTCACCCAGAGGGAGAACTGGGGAAAAGCTTGGTCTGTTGGGACGTGTGAGTTTGAAGTGTACGCTCTCCAGGTCTGTCCAGAACGGAGCTCCTGTTTTCCTACCCAGCGGCTGTCTGCAAATGCGCGTTCCATTCCATATGGGAGAGATCAATACCATCTTATTGTTCCTGGAGGGTTTTAAAAAAGGAATCCCTAAACATATTTTGTGTTTAAGAGACCCTTCTCATCTTGATCTTTCTCCTCTAGATTGAACACAGCTAACTGGCTGAGGTCTAATTAACTCTTGGTGGAGGCCCGAGCATCTCTCTGGTTCAACCCAGGGACCCCACCTCTGGCTCAGAACTTTACTTCTGGTCACTGTTGTATCGCTTTCACTTTCCTATTTTCCACTAACTTTTCCAGAATAATAAGGGCAAATCATGAACTTGGGGAGGAATTTGGTGACTAGCCTCACAACCTGCTTTCAGATCCTGGCTGCCTGGCTTCTTCCCCCACCTCCCCCAGGGTGGGGCGTCTTCCCTGAACCCTGGGAGTAGGGTGCCCTCTTGTGTTCCCCCAAAGCAGCCCCCATCATGCTGCACAGTAACTGCTCCTTTACTGCTTATTTATTTATTTTTAATTGAAGTACAGTTGCTGTGCAATATTATATGTTACAGGTGTACAATATAGTGATTCACAATTTTAAATGTTCTACTTCATTTACAGTTATTATAAAATATTGGCCGTACTCCCTGTGTTGTACAATACATCCTTGTAGCTTATTTTATACATAGTAGTTGGTACCTCTTACTCCCCTCCCCCTACTTTGCCCCTCCCGCATTCCCTCTCCTTTCCTGCATTTTCAAATTCTCTTTCTGCTGAATCAGGAGCACATCACGGTATAATTGATTTACAGTGTTGTGTTAGTTTCAGGTGTACGGCAAAGTGAATCTGTTATACAAATACATATATCCATATCAAACTACCACTGGCATTTTTCACAGAACTAGAACAAAAAAATTCATAATTTGTATGGAAACACAAAAGACCCCGAATAGCCAAAGCAATCTTGAGAAAGAAAAACGGAGCTGGAGGAATCAGTCTCCCTGACTTCAGACTATACTACAAAGCTACAGTAATCAAGACAGT
>NC_041224.1:13891615-13892827 GCF_002837175.3 Physeter macrocephalus
TGACCCACCTCCTAGAGAAATGGAAATAAAAACAAAAATAAACAAATGGGACCTAATGAAACTTAAAAGCTTTTGCACAGCAAAGGAAACCATAAACAAGACAAAAAGACAACCCTCAGAATGGGAGAAAATATTGGCAAATGAAGCAACTGGCAAAGGACTAATCTCCAAAACATACAAGCAACTCATGCAGCTCAATATCAGTAAAACAAACAACCCAATCCAAAAATGGGCAGAAGACCTAAATAGACATTTCTCCAAAGAAGATATACAGATTGCCAACAAACACATGAAAGAATAAGAAACTAAAAATAGAACTACCATGTGACCCAGCAATCCCACTCCTGGGCATATACCCTGAGAAAACCATAATTCAAAAAGAGTCATACCACAATGTTCATTTTAGCTCTATTTACAATAGCCAGGACATGGAAGCAACCTAAGTGTCCATCGACAGATGAATGGATAAAGAAGATGTGGCACATATATACAATGGAATATTACTCAGCCATAAAAAGGAACGAAACTGAGTTATTTGTAGTGAGGTGGATGGACCTAGAGTCTGTCATACAGAGTGAAGTAAGTCAGAAAGAGAAAAACAAATGCCGTATGCTAACACATATATATGGAATCTAAAAAAAAAGAAGAAAAAAAATGGTCAGAAGAACCTAAGGACAAGACGGGAATAAAGATGCAGACCTACTAGAGAGTGGACTTGAGGATACGGGGAGGGGGAAGGGTAAGCTGGGACAAAGTGAGAGAGTGGCATGGACATATATATACTACCAAACGTAAAATAGATAGCTAGTGGGAAGCAGCCGCATAGCATAGGGAGATCAGCTAGGTGGTTTGTGATCACCTAGAGGGGTGGGGCAGGGAGGGTGGGAGGGAGGGAGATGCAAGAGGGAAGAGATATGGGGACATATGTATATGTATAACTGATTCACTTTGTTATAAAGTAGAAACTTACACACCATTGTAAAGCTATTATACTCCAATAAAAATGTTAAAAAAAAAAAATTGGGCTTCCCTGGTGGCGCAGTGGTTGAGGGTCCGCCTGCCGATGCGGGGGACACGGGTTCGTGCCCCGGTCCGGGAGGATCCCACGTGCCGTGGAGCGGCTGGGCCCGTGAGCCATGGCCGCTGAGCCTGCGCGTCCGGAGCCTGTGCTCCGCAACGGGAGAGGCCACAACAATGAGAGGCCCGCGTACC
>NC_041224.1:13892850-13912517 GCF_002837175.3 Physeter macrocephalus
AAAAAAAAAAAAAAAAAAAAAAAAAAAAAAAAAATATATATATATATATATAGATATATATATATATCTATATATATATCTCCACTCTTTTTTACATTCTTTTCCCATATAGGCCATTACGGAGTATTGAGTAGAGTTCCCTGTGCTATATAGGAGGTCCTTATTAGTTATCTGTTTCATATATGGTAGTGTGTATGTCTTAATCCCAGTCTCCAATGTGCATTCTCAAGACTCGACAGAGTTCTCAGGAGGGGCCTCAGTACATTTGGAAGGAATGAATCCTCAACTCCGTGAAGAGAAGAAAACAAGCTCAGAAGGGTTAATGTTTGTTCGGGGTCAAACACTGGTATGTGTTTGGAACCGGCTCGGAACCCAGACCCTCTGACCTGGAAGTCTGTACTCTTTCCCTAATGACCTCTTTGACTACCGGCGACTGTTTTGATGAAGAATTTTGAACTGTTTGGACGTGACCTGAAAACAAAAATCCCCCAGGTGTATCTGTGGCCGGTGCAGCGACCCCATGCTGGATGCCGGGGAACAGCTCCACTGCGTCCCTGGTCCCTGCTCTGCGGTGTGGTCCCACTGCTTCCCCCTCGGACCCACACGTTCAGTGAGGGTCCTGAGAGGTTGCACTGTGTAACATGATGCATACACAGGCCCTGGAAAGGATTGGGGACCATTTAGTAACTTTTGCTACGTAGGCCTGGGTCTGGGCAAATTAGAAAAGAGAGTAGGAATTACGAGGACTCCCTCCCTCCCCTGCCTCAGTCTTGGTTCAAATGTGCCCTCCTTAGCGAGGTTGTCTCTGGCCGCCCTACTACTCCTGGGCATCCTTTACTCCCATCTCCACTTTATTCTCCTCTCCAGCACTTACCACCATCTAATTAGTAATTTACTTCGCTGAAGATACTTCCCTTGTTTACTGTCAGTTCTTCCCACTAGAATGTAAGTTCAACGAGGGCAGCAATTTGTTTCAGTCTCTGTGCCGAGAACAGTGCCTGAGACATAGTAGGTGCTTAGTAAATATGGACTGAACTGTGTTTGTCACACTAGCGATCATATTTTAAAAGGCACCCATAAGTCACAGCACATCAATAGTAACAGTAACGAGTAAGAGGACGCCTCCCTCCTGCCTGGATGGTGAGAACATCTGTTGGATTCCATTTCAGCTGATATCACAGTGTCTTATTCCATTCGGGCTGCTATCACAAAATGCTATACACTAGGTGGCTCAGATACAATAGAAATTCATTTCTCACAGTTCTGGGAGGATAAGCTTTCTCCGGCCTCTTTCAAAAGGGCACTCATTCCATAAATCACCTCCAAAGGTCTCACCTCCGAATATCATCACCTTGGGGGTTGGGATTTCGAGGTATTAATTTTGGGGGGACACAAACATTCAGACCACAGCACTCAGGAAGGGTGTTCTGACTTACTGCCCGACACCCGGGAACAAAAAGCAAGCTGGTGGTGGAGACTTGTGTTTTCTTCATAAGGAAAGCCTGAGTCTGACTCTTGGTACCCGGGCATCCCTTCTACCCATAAAGTCTGTCCTGCTCCTCTGCTTAGATTCCAACGGTGTCTTAGAAAGACTTCCATGAAAAAGTTAAAAAAATACAATTTCAAATACTTGAAGTGCTAACATTGTACTATGCAGATAATTGAATTTCTTTAACATTCTGGAGAGTTGAAAACCTTTTTGTACTTTTAATGTTTCGTGGATCAAACATTCTCTGGCCGGGGCAGGGACGCCAAGTGTCATGTAAGTGCTCTGCTGAGGCTGGTGGTCTGGGCTACACCTTTAATTTCAAGATTAGGAAAATTAGGAAGGGGGCTGAGTGGATTTTAAGGTATTTTCTAAACCTGCATGAATCAGCAAGTCTGTGGAGAATGGAATTTGGGGGGTTTTGTATTCCCCATGGGGACCAGTCTGTGCTGTCTTGTGGGTGATATGGTTTAGTGGACAGATGCACATCTCAGAAGTCAGTATGGAAAAAGGAAAGGAAAAGGGGGAAGGCAGAAGTGTCCCTGACTCCTGCTGGGTTTCTTTTCCATTGGGCCGAGCACAGGACTCCCCTGCATATTCTCTCCACCCCACAGACACGCGAATCAGGGTTCCCCATCGATTCTGGGGTAATTTTATGGAGGGAGAGGTAGTATCGGATGCTCCAGTTACAGCCCCTCCTCTCTGTCCCCATCTTGTTTCTGGCAGCCACAAGGGGTTAGTATTTCCAGGAAAAGCAAGAGGCCCTCCAGCAGGAGAGAGAGGAAACAAAGGAGAGAGAGGAAGAAAGACAGAATGGGGACCAGGTAGACTTAGAGGAGGGACGGCAAAGTGATGAAGGAGGGGGAGGGGACAGGCAGCCAGAAGATGCTGTGGGAGCAAAAGGAAGGGCTGAGGGTGGGAACCCAGAGGAGCAGACCCTGAGATGCACCACCAGCCACTCCCATGCGTAATTCTTTATATTTTTAAACCATCTTCATGCCTATGATCTCACTTTGCATGTCACAGCCACTCTATGTAGGTAAAAGGCACATTTTTTTTTTCTACTTCACTGATGAGAAAACTGAGACGTGAAAAGCCCTAGTGATTTGCTCAAGGTCGCAACATTCTAATTGAATCCCCATGCAGAATAGGCTATTTATATCATACAGCAAAATTCAGTCATTGCTTTCCTGGTCTTGCCATTTTTAAGCCTATAACCTGAACGGTCTATTAGGAAGTGAAGATATTTTCCTTTATTTTATACTTGAACCCTTGAAACAAGTACTTCAAAATTTTAATGTGACTACAGTTTCTCTAAATTTCATTGTTCGCGTCAAAGCGTTTGACTAAAATATAGCAAAACTACTGTTCCTTTCAAGGGGGTCAAAATGTTTTCTGTGGGTGGAAACGTGTCCTGTGCATGAAGATGAAAGCATCTTTGTTGTACTCTTCCTTGGGGACTCTTTCTAGGGTTATTACTAAAGTCAAGAATAGATCAGAAATGGAGAAAAGGTAGGATATCAAGAATAGCTTTCATGGAAAATTGAAATCATTCCTTTTAAAGTTCACAAATTCCACTCTGAGGATAGACCCCCCAGCCTTGCAGGATGGGCTCTTCCCAGATAGAAAGGTGGCAGCCACGAGAGGATTTTGATGCAACTGTGATTGATGTCAGCGGGTCCAGACGGTGATATTTTATGACAAATTTAATGGACATTTGTTAAGCTGATTCAACGGCACCAAGCCCTGGGCTCGATGGGGCCGGGAGATACAAAAGGAGGACATCATCTCTGAAGGTCTTTGGGGCCAGTTAGGGATGGAAGTGCCACTGATTCGAGTTTTGCACACCCTCTGCATGCTAGGTGCTCTTAGCACCATCATTTCATGTCTGTCTCCCACAAACCCCACTGCAAGGCAAGGCTATCGGGAGATTCAGTGACTCCCGGTGACCAGGTGGCTGCCCCCAGTTTTGCATCCAGGTCCTTTGTCTCTGAGTGAAGGGCGCTCGTCACTAAGCCAGACGGGAAGCAGCTACGGAATGACCGTGTCACAGCCTAACGCTGGGACACGCATCCCAGGTGCAGATTCCCGCTGGCACCCGTGGTATAGGAATTCAGAGTTGAGGACAAGATCCTTTGGGGCTCGAGCTGTGGTGGGTTATGCTTCATAGAAGAGACGAAATGTGGACATTTTAGTGCTTCTATAAGCAGTGAAAAAGTGGGTGTGGAAATGTTTTCAAGGAGGAAATGCCTTTTTAATAGAGACTTGGCTGGTTAACAGAACTTTTCTTCTTGGGATGAACGTCATCGCTTCTCTCATATCCTGAAGCATCAGCTCTCCTGGTGGAGACACGTGAGCACTGCCAAGGGCCTGGAATGTCCCAAGAGGGTAAGAATAGCCACGATGAGAGACGGCTGCTTCTGGCCTCTGGTCACTGCAGTTGTCAGGAAGGCTTTGCCTCAAACAGCTCGGGACCGTCTCAGCTGGAGACAGAAGAACGACCTTGTGCTCCTGGGCTTGAATCTTCCCTTTCGTATCTCCAGCTCTCACCTGGGAGTCTTTTGTAGCTAAGATACATTTTTTCCTGCAAAGATTTCCCACCTCCTTGGAGAACACAGGCTCCGGAAGTCTCCAGCCGCCTTGAGTCTGTGACCCCCTGAAAGCATGGACCAGCTGGACCTGCTGGGGTTCCTCATCATCACCCTAAACTGCAACGTGACCATGGTGGGTGAGTAGCGCCAACCCCTGCAGAACACTGGTTCTGCCGTGGGGCACTTTTCCTGGCCCTCCCCCATGAGTAAGGCCTGCCTATCCCTGGAGGACAGAGCCAGGGCTCAAGCTTTCCTCTAATTCTCCATTATTTAAGGAGGCCCCCCCATCCTTTAAGGATGTCTTGGGAGCGAGTGATGTTTCTCTCAAGGGGAGTCTTTTTGCTGACATTCGGGGGCTGAGCAGATGGGAGGGGTATTTTTGTGTAACTCTTCTCTGGCTACGTTACCAGGAAAAGGAACAATACAGTCAAAGTTAGAGAAATTCATGCCTTGAGTAAGCTCTCTTGTTCGTCTTTTTAGGGTTTATCCTTGAAGCTCCATTTGTAAAGATTAGTAAGTTCTCTGTGCACTTTAAACCAAATCCCAATTTTAGTTTAGTTTTTATTTTTTTGACAAAGAAAGTAATGTTTTCTGAGTTTGGTGTATCCAAGTTAAATTTTCAGAGAGGTATGGGTATCCTAGTAAAGGGGATTGAGAAAAGGATTAAAATATGTCTGTGAAGTGGTTGATATTTTTCTTCTTCATTGCTTTTTAGACGAAGCCAACTTGGTTTTAAAAGTTTGAGTTAATGACTTTATCACGTAATGGTCGCACAGTCCTTGAGTTGAACTGCCTTCATTTATAAGAGAGTTTAGTTTTTCTGATGTCGGGTGATGATTTCCGTATCTCATCACAGAACAGAATATTTACAAATTATTTTGACTGGGTCTTCAACACACTCCAAAATAGCTGACTCATGAAATGAAAATAGGACTTAGAAGTTATTTTGATTTCTATGTTAGCCTCATTTATTCGTGATAAATTGAAGAAAGACAAACTTCAATTCATAATAGCTGGAATAGGGGGGAAGGAGTTCTGAATTATTGAAGAGTCTAAAAAACTGAATGTTCTTCAAGAAATTCGATCTCAAGGGCTACAGAGCAACATGAAAGGGCTACAGAGCCCACCGATTACCTAAAGATCGTGTGGACTCTTACCATAGAGAAATCTCACTGAAATTAGTAGCTTGTATTTGCTATACACAGTTACAGGAATGCACTAGCGTCCTTGAAAAAGTTCACTCTTTTTAAGAGGAAGACTTTATTTACATCCGCCAATTTTCTTTCTAGAACTTTCAGCCCAAACTGAACTCGCCGAACTAGATTAAACATTTTAGTATCCATGCTTCTTTAAATCTGCCAATTTCAAAGCATTTTACAAACACATACAGGCGTACCTCGTTGTATGGTGCTTCTCAGATACTGCATTTTTTTTTTTTAACAGTTGAAGGTTTGTGGCAACCCTGCCTCAAGCAAGTCTGTTGGTGCCATTTTTCCTACAGCATTGGCTCACTTCATGTCTGTGTGTCACACTTTGGTAATTCTCACAATATTTGCAACTTTTTCATTGTTACTATATTTATTCTGATGAGCTGTGATCATGGATGTTACTACCACCAGTGGCTGAAGGCTCAGAGGATGGTTAGCAATTTTTAGCAACGAAGTATTTTTTACTTAAGGTATGTGCGTTGTTTTTCATCATGCTATTGCACGCTTAATAGACCAAGGTATAGTGGAAACATGGCTTTTATATGCACTGGGAAACCAGAAGATCCGTGTGACTCGCTTTTTGGGGGGTGGTCTGGACCTGAACCCGCAGTATCTCCGAGGTGTGCCTGGCTGAGCATTCGTCCAATGAGCGAACAAGCTGATACTGTTGCTGTGACTAAAACACACGCTTACACACTTGGTTCTCCAGGCTCAGCACCGGTAAAGATTTAAAACCGTTGCTGGGAGGAGATGTGTTTGTACGGCTGTGACGGTGCCCTTCCTCTTTCCAGGGAAGATCTGGCTTATCTGTATGGTGCTGCTGAGGATGGCGGTGCTCATCCTGGCCGGGTCGCCGGTCTACCAGGATGAGCAGGAGAGGTTCGTGTGCAACACTCTGCAGCCCGGATGCGCCAACGTTTGCTACGACATCTTCGCCCCCATGTCCCACCTGCGGTTCTGGCTGATCCAGAGCGTGTCTGTTCTCCTTCCGTCCGCGGTCTTCGGTGTCTACGTGCTGCACAAAGGAGCCGAGCTGGCGGCCCGGGGATCCCGCTGGCTGGATCCTGACTCGGAGGACCACGACGGCCCTGAACCGGCCCCGGGGGCCAGGCGCTGCCTGACGGTGCCGGACTTCTCCTCGGGCTACGTGGTCCACCTCTGCCTCCGGACCCTGACGGAGGCAGCTTTCGGTGCCCTGCATTACCTCCTCTTCGGGGTCCTGGTCCCCAAGAGATTCTCGTGCCTGCACCCTCCTTGCACCAGCGTGGTGGACTGTTACGTCTCTCGGCCCACGGAGAAGTCCATCCTGATGCTTTTCGTCTGGGCGGTCTGCGCGCTGTCCTTGCTGCTCAGTGTCGCCGACCTGGTCTGCAGCGTGCGCTGGAAGACGCGCAGGCGACACGGCGGGGCCCGGAGGAGGCCGTGTCAAGGGGCGGGGAGTGCGGCGCGGGAGGGACACGGGGCGCACGGGGGACGTGGGGCGCGCGCTCGCCGGGGCCTGCGGACTGGAGGGCAGGGCGCGTACAGCCCCGCAGCGGAGCCCACCGAGCCGGGGCACCCGGAGCTGCCAGGGGAGGACGAGAGCGACGCGCTGTCCTCAGCCAGCGACCAGCCGCGCGGGGCCGGGCCAGGAGCGGCGGCCCCGGGGTGGGAGGAGCGGCCCTGCGCGCCGAGCGACCCGCTCCCGGGCCCCAGCAAGTCCGAGTGGGTGTGAGCGGCCGGCGTCCCGCCCCGGGAGCGCGGCGACCAGGACCGAGAACATCGACCCGCAGAAAGGTGAGCTGGCGGGACAGACCGACTTCCCGAGAGGCTCCGGTGCGGCGCAGCGGGGATTTAATTTAGATGAAGCTCTGGGGAGCACTGCGCTTGGCGGTCGAGTGCGGTGGAAGCTCCAAGGATTAACCGGCGAGCATCGGGTCCATGAGTCTGTCGCACTCCAGTTCCACTGTCTTATTTTACCGCAGCATGGGCTTGAAAAGCACGTTCTTTGGATTTACAGAGCTCACGAATATTTTAATGTTTTCGGGTGAATTATTTCGACGGTTTGTTGTTGTTGTTTGTTTTGGTTCGGTTTTCTGCTTAGCCAAAAAGGGCATCTGTTATGCACGGCATCCACAGAGGGATATTAGTTTAAGTTCTCCAAACCCCTTTAATAAAATTAATGCTGTTTGCGTTGCCCTATCACACTTCCTACTTCACTGTGTTAAAGGAGAAACCACAAATGCAGGAAATATGACTAAAAACTTTGGGGTCTTTTGGGGGGCATCTTGGGTTGTTATTGCGTGTGGGTGTGAGGTGCACAGGATGAAGGGTGGCCGCTGGCTGGCTTTAGCGTCGCTGGGCTCTTGGCTGGGTGGCTGTCCTCACTGAGCAGAGCAGGGCACTCTGGCTGCTGATGACAGGCCTGGAGTTGCCACAGGGCTTCCAGTGCCGGCTCTGTGTCCTTGAGACGGTCATACAGTTAGGGCTGCCCTGAGGGTCTTCATGTCCCAGGGGAGCAGGTGAGGAATGCCGCGGGTGTTCCAGCCTTGTGGTCTGTGCTGATGCTCCGGCGGGGGCGGGGGGGTACCCTAGAGACACAACAGCCTCACCTCTCAGGGGAGCCTCTCTGCTCTCCTCCGCTCGCCCTGGTTTCGGTCCAGGTGCTGTCCAGTTGGAGCGTGAGTCTGTTAGAGCTTCCGTGCTGCCTTCAGCTGCCACGAGGAAGACACAGTGCAGCAGAAAGACGGGGTAAGCCTGCTCCTCTTCTGGCGAGGAAGAGCCACTGGGTGTCCCTCCAGAACAGATGAAGAACCTCTGGTCCCCAAACCCCCAACGCTGAGGAAGAGGAACTGCCCTCCATGCCAGCAAATAGTAAAAAAAAAAAAAAAAAAAAAAAAAGTGAACCAAGGCACCAGCCTGCTCCTCTTCTGGCGAGGAAGAGCCACTGGGTGTCCCTCCAGAACAGATGAAGAACCTCTGGTCCCCAAACCCCCAACGCTGAGGAAGAGGAACTGCCCTCCATGCCAGCAAAATAGTAAAAAAAAAAAAAAAAAAAAAAAAGTGAACCAAGGCACCCAGGGAACCAGTGGGCACTTTTAACTGTTCTAAAGATGACTTTGACAGTGAAATATCAGCCGAGATGGGGAATGACATCGTCCTTGATCTATCTACAGAGTGTCAAAGCCATTGGTTAAAACTTTAAAAAAAACATCCAAAATTGGTTTTGGCATAAAGCTCTTTGAATGAATGTACGTGTTTTTAACCCCTGCAGTAAATCTCTCTCCCACTCTCTGTCTCTGCCTCTCTCTCCTCTCTCTCTCAGTTGCCCCTCAATCCATCGATAACCGCAAACTATGACTCAGACCCCTTCCTTCCGTATTTGGATTGATGTCTGGCACATAGCAGGTGCTCAATAAGTGTGATTTTTGTGCCTGATATTCCTGAAGTATTCAGGGCCAAATCTGGTTCTTGTCCCTTGCAGCATGCAGTCCTGGTGGACTTCCAAGGTTGACCACAGTCTTAAAGACATAAGAATTCTCTAGGGGCTTCGTTGCTATTCAAAAAATAAGTTCCATAGGCCCCTCAATACCCCAATGTGAGCCTTGATAATGTTGAGAGAAGAAAGGAAATCAAATTAACAAATATTGGTAGGTGTGCCCACGCAGGGCTCCCAGATGACAGCTAGGAAAGGAAGGTGGTGAGGGCTGAGCGGGGACCCCCTCCCAGCCATGGCCCCAGAGAAAACTGGGCCCTGTTCTCCTATGAGTCCTATGAGTCCATGCTTGGGTTGGGTTTACAAATGGTGCCTGTATTTGGGTGGCACTGGGAAGGGCTGCTTTGGCCTCTCTGCTGATGTCCCAAATCCCACTATCAGAGGATCAGAGCCTTGAAGTTTTTTCCATGGAAAACTGTAAAATCCATTCAGAGTGATGGAGGCCAAGAGAGGGCAAGGGGTGTGGAGTCAAGGATAAGACGTGGGTTCTGCCCCCATGTGCCTCATTTCTTGGCAGGTCACTCCCTTCCTTTGGGCCTCAGTTTCCTTCTCTAAGGGATGAGGGCCCAGACTAGATGATTCCTTAGTGTTCTTACGTGGTTAGGAATCCACCAGTGATGGGTGCAGCTGTCAGTCCTTTTAACCTCAATAGGGGCTGGTTTATTAGGCCTGTCCATCCTCTACCTGCCTGAGCACAGGTTTCCATAAATGAAAATGGTCAGAACAGGAGAGACCTGCTTGTCCCGGGGAGAGCTGCCATGGAAGGGCGATGCGGACCTCATGAAAGGGGGCTATGAGGACGACTCACCAGCTCCCCACTCTGCTGAGAGATGGCAGAGGCTGCGTGGACAGACGTGGGGTCGTCTGCTGTGACCCCTCACTGTGAGAGCAAGGTTGCAGAACAGGCTTCAAGCATTCTGGAGCGTGGTTGGCGGTGTCAGCATGATGGTGGCCACCTTGTCAGAACACACACAGGCGGTGACCCTCCTCTTCTCTTTGCTCTCACAGGCCACTGTACATCTCCCCTGGTTCAGAACTTAGGTTTTGAAGCCTTTGAAGATCTTGCTTTCTTTTTTTTAAAAAAATTATTTATTTATTTATTTTTGGCTGCGTTGGGTCTTTATTGCTGCGCATGGACTTTCTCTAGTTGCGGGGAGCCAGGGCTACTCTTCGTTGCAGTGCGCGGGCTTCTCATTGCGGTGGCTTCTCTTGTTGCGGAGCAGGGGCTCTAGGCGCGGGGGCTTCAGTAGTTGTGGCGCGTGGGCTCAGTAGTTGTGGCTCGCGGGCTCTAGAGCGCAGGCTCAGTAGTTGTGGCGCACGGACTTAGTTGCTGGCTCAGTAGTTGTGGCACGCGGGCTCTAGAGCGCAGGCTCAGTAGTTGTGGCGCACGGACTTAGTTGCTCCGTGGCATGTGGGATCTGCCCGGCCCAGGGCTTGAACCCGTGTCCCCTGCATTGGCAGGCAGGTTCTTAACCACTGCCCCACCGGGGAAGTCCTGAAGATCTTTTCTAGTCATCTAAGAGGAGGGGAAAAAAATCTCAGACTGTAGCCAAAAGGTAAAAAATGGCGAAAATCGTGTGGCTGTCATCCTCCTTTCCAAGATTTTGGTCTTCCTCTCTATCTTTGGCACGCTGGGTGAATGCAAGATGGTTCACGGGCTTCTGTTCCTCCCACGGCGTGTTCCTGAGTCACCCAGTGCCGAAGGTAGAGGCAGCAGAAGTTAAGGTAATTGTAGCTGCTGCAACAGGTCACCCCAATCTTAAACATTTAACACACTAGTTTCATGAAGTACAGAGCCAAGTTTTCTGATTGATGGGCAGCTTTCCTCTGTGTGGTGACTCAGAGATCCTTCCATGCTAGGCTCTACCATCTTCCATCTGCTGTGGAAGAGACCAGACTGGTTCCAAGGCCAGGTCTGGAGAGGGCACAGGGCACACCTGGCTAGAACTCGGTCCTGACTGCTTGGAAGGCTGTGAAGGGTGGCCTAGTTATACAGCTGGCCCTCTGCGTCCATGGATGGATTGAATTCAACCAACCATGGATATAAAATTAAAAAAAAAAAAAAATTCCAGAAAGTTCCATAAAGCAACACTTGCATTTGCTGCATGCAGGCAACTATTTACATAGCATTTACATTGTATTTATAATTATTTACATAGCATTTATATCGTATTAGGAGTTATAAGTCATCTAGAGATGATTTAAAGCATAAGGGAGGATGTGCTTAGGTTACATGCGAATACTAGGCCATTTCATATACGAGACTGGAGCACCTTCGGATTTTGGAACCAATTCCCAGCGGATAGTGAGGGCTGACTGTCCTGGAAGAAGGAGGAAAAGTTGGGGCCAACAGCTGTCCAGTATTTGCCTCAGGGTACCTGCCCCGCGGGAGGGAGTTAATGCATTCTCAGTGGCCAACGAGCCAGCCTCGCCTCAGGAGGGAAGCTGAGCGAGGACGTTGGCTCGGGTCCCTGCACAGGATGCGCTCGGCCCGCAGAGAGGAGAAAGGAGGTGTCGAGGATGAAGAGAACTCAACGGAAAAGGGCCTGGAACCCACATCTCTTGTGCTGGGAACTGCCCCCTTAGATATGTGCGTTTCAGACGAGAAGGGATCTTAGTGGGTGTAAGCGCACAGCGATGGTCTTTGCTCAGTATGAATGGCTCGTTAGATGCTAAGTCTAGCTTTCTAGGTTAGCTTTCCAGAAATCGTCCCGGTTGGTGTCCTGGCCGCGGTGGGCACCAGCTGGTGGAGCCCAGGTCTGAACCACCACGCCTGACCCTGGCTGCCCCTGAGACAGATGCGCAAGAGACGGTGTGAAGATCAGTGAGATGATGCTGGCGCTTGGCCGAGACAGGGATTATTTACGGAATGAGTAAACACGACTCTTTTCGTAGGATGCTAAAATCCACTGCGAGAACCTACGTCGAATTTTCTGAGTGTGAATCTGGTTTCTGGCAGGAAGTAAGGAGGAGGCCGGTGTTGTGCAGTGAAGGCTCGTCCGGGGTCGCTCCCCCCCCCACTCCCCCCCGCTGCGGAGATGCCGCCACCACTAATTCGGCATCCCGACTGCAGGACCCGGCTGGCAGCCGAGCCCCTGAGCCCTGCCAGCTGTGTTTTGGTTGTTCTGTGCGAGAAATGTTTCCTAGAAAGGAAACAGATGTCTCTCTCCCCCCCGCCCCCCCACATTGGAAATAGATGAATGTATATTTTTCCTGCCTCCTGTCCATCATAGGGTGATGGACGACTTTCCTCAGGCAGCTTTCTCCTCTGCGCTGTGACCCGAGAGAGAGATGTGAGTGGCAGAAAATCGAGCCGAAAGAAGTGACTACGTTTTCTCAGAAGCTAACTCGGATGAAATGCGTTTCATGGAGAATTCAGGAAATTCAAAATCAAATGCAAAAACTAGATTTTAGTAAGAGTCTTCTCCTTCCCCAGACAGGTGGAGCACAGAAGTACGTGACCCGTGTAAAGAATGCAGTGATTGTGTAGCATGTGCCTCTGGCCAACTGGCGTCCACTTCCCAGGCTCCCAGCCAATCGCCCTGCCCAGAGGTTGCTGGGGAGGGTTCTTCTCCCTGCAGCGCTCCCTCCCTCCTCTGGCGGGTGCTTCCTGCTTTCCACACAGCCCCTGTGTGTGCTTTATCAATAGGCTGAGAAATGAGATTTCAAATCAACGGAGCTACGTTGATTACCCAGTATTTACTGAGCATCAGCTCTGCACCTAGCATTTAATCTCTTGGTTTTGTTTCTTTCTATGAGGCTAAGAGAAAAAAGAAAATCAGCTTATCACCTGAGAGGCCAGCAAACTGATGGGAAGAGTTCTAGCTAAAGGCCACTGTCCCGGTTCAAATAACTCCTCCAATTCCTGTGAACTTTGATTTTCTCCGCCCTGAGCATGTAAGGACTGCCTTTGTGGGCTTGTTGGGAAGTTCAGATGAGATCGTGGAAGTGGATGCCCGCCGGCCAGAGAACAGAGCCGCGTGTAAGGTGTGTCCGGGGCGGTGGGTTCACCCATGCTTGACAGAAGACTCTAAACAGGTCCCTCCAGGAATTTGTGCCGATACGACATTTGCACGAGGAGGAAGATGTCCGCAGACTCAGGGATGCTCCCATCCTCCTCCCCGCATCCTTTCTGACCAGCAGAGGCCTCTCTTGGACCATATTTAGGATGTAATATTTCTAAGCACCGAAATGGTAATTTACTTCTGGTGGTGGTCTCTTGACCATTTTCACTCTGTTCTGTTCTTACTTATCCCCGCCCAGAAAGAGCAGAATTTAAGAAATCTCATCAGCAGATCTGGGAATCGTATTAGGTTAACTTTGGAAAACAGGGGGTGAGAAATTAGGGCTAATGGAGAAATTGTGGGCACTCCGGCCTCCTGGGAAAGAGATAATTGAACAAGACAACGATTCATCCTCTTGGGCTTGAGAGGCAGCCCCTTCTCTCTAATTTACTTTATTTTTGCCCACGGTGTCTGTCCACTTCCCTGGCTTTCACGTGATCAGGCTGCAAACTGCAAACATCTGGCCTGAGATGTGGGTTTGTAATGAAAGATGACAGCTGAGACCCTCAGAGGTGGCGTTCAGAGTGGATCCTGCAAACCTTGCAGTGTGACTACCCAGGAAGCTGTGTAGTGGACGTGCCAACAGATGCAAATGTCTCTCTTCATTTACTATTCCTCCTTCCAGCTGCTTTTGCTAAACAGCCACAAAAATTCCCTTGCGGCTGTAACATGTCAAATAAGGTATCTGCAAAGGTGCCTGAGGTTTTTTTCCCCCTGGGTTTATGAAATGATGTGTTATTTTGTGTTTAAGAATTTGTTTTCCTTTCCTTGTGCTTTAGGTTAAAGTGCTTTTGACCTCAGAAATAGTAGTTGAGAGGCAATGAAATGTCTATAAATTGGTCTTCTTCACCTGGGATATTTGATCCGAAAAGAGCCTCACGCATTACTGAAGTTTACACTGAGCATATCTAGGGCCATTTCCTTCAGAAATAAAAATTCAGTCATTTCATAGAGGTGGTTTGCGGGATTGGCCATTAGAAGGAAATAAAGTCTTATGCTAAAGCAGGTTCATCAGAGTTTGTTCTGTGCCTGGAGTGGTTCTTCAGAGAGCAGTTGAGAACATCGTTAAGCCTGTACTCCAAGGACCAGGAAATGTTTCCATTCTCCCACCAGCTGAGGGCTCTGGGAACAGTAGCTTTTTTGTTTGTTTGTCTTTGTTTCCTCATCCATTAAAAAGAAGTGTCACCTTTCAGAAGTAAGATAAATGTAAATATGGACGATGACTTGACACGTCCACGTATCTATTGAGCATCTTTAATGTGTCTGGTACCTGTACAAGGCAAGAGATGAGTTACAAGAGAAAGATAAGGAAGGACCATCCCTGATTTGGAGGATGTCTTTTGATGAGACAATTGGGGAATAAATGCAGGCGACAGATGCTTAAAAATTAAATCTCCTGGTTCAGACTTGGATATTTCATTGTAAAATTTCTGTTGCTTATAAATAAACCACCATTGAGCTGAGTGGCAAAACTTCTCAAAGTAGAGGAATTGGGCCACCTCCGTTACTCACGTGGTGGCTGAGCCTCGGGTGTCAAGCTGCCGCACCTTCCTGGGCCCTTCGGGTGCCCCTCCCTCAGGTACTTGCCTCTTCACTGCCCTGCTGGCCGTGGCTCCTCCCCTAGACTGCACCCCCGGGAGGCCTCCCAAGCCCATTCCCTCCAGCACCTGTCTCATCTTGGAATCTTCCGTCTGCCAGGGGCCTTAGTGACTCAAACGTAACGAGCTAATTTTACACCTGGGTACATGAAGGTCCAGGAAGGTGAGGTCACTTCTCTAATATAATCTGGCCAGCTGGTGGCCAACCCTTCCCACTCCCAGCTGGTTCTGGTCCTTCCATCGCTCCGGGATGCCTTCTTGAAGGCAGTCAGACAGGAGGGGTTATTGTCCACAAAGCTGACGTTGACAATAGTGTAGGCTTTCTAGGAGGTTAACCAATGAACAGAGGGTGCACGGCCCCCACAGAGTGAGTCCTACATCTATATATTCACACACACATACGTATATAAGAATAAGAATTTTCATACTCTTTTCCATTATAGTTTATTACAAGATGTTGAATATAGTTCCCTGTGCTCTCCCGTAAGACCTTGTTGGTTTTGAGTAAGTCTTGAATAGTGGTATTTGAGGCCGTCTGAGAGGTCTGCAGTAGAAGAAGAATGCAGTTGGTGTCTGATGACAGTTAGAGCAGCAGACATTTCTCGAAGTTAAAACAGTTATAATGGAAATATAAGAACATAGAAGTTTTGTAATAATGCCCCTAGCCTCCCTCTATAACACAACATCATAACCTTTTTGTAGTCTTAGCTTCTCACGTGTTAAAATTTATAACTGCACTTGCAATACTTTTATTCTGCTTTTCCCCCTTGCTCACCAATCATACACTTTGTTCATGATTCTCTGATCTTTATCAGCCGTTGGAATGGATGCGGAATAATCCACCAAGTGACGAGATGCTGCTAGCTTCTCTAGCATAGCCTCCGCTATGGAGCGTTCCGATTACTGTTGAATAAAGTGCTTCTAGCTTTTTGATAGTAGACAATCAAATAGCATGGGCACACAGACCTTTTCTCTTATTAGATTATTTCTCTGTGATAAATTTCCAGAAAATTTTTATTAAAGTTTGCATACATTCTCAACTAGTAAACCACTTTTGACTCCAGGCAGACCATTTGTGATGCTTCCGTAATTTCGTGGGTTGAATTTAAAATGCTAACCCTGAAGATGCCATTTGCCTGTCGTGCTTTGTCTAGAACGTGGGGGAGTTCCCTCCAGGTAGATGGCGTGTCTGAGTCCCCCACTAAGTCTGTCAGTGAAGATGACCTTGGGCATGGAACCGAGTCACGGTGACACCCGTTAGTTACATTTTAGTAATTAACCAGTTAGTAAAATAGTCATCCTTACCTATTAGAGAATTTAAATCCAGTAAGATTTACACGTTGGGCCAGCTTTTCAAAGACCTTGATCAGCTAGGTGTGTTTCAGTGCGTTCCAGGGTGTAATTATTTAAGTCACGATTTTCCCCCATGCTTGAGGAAACTGCCTTTCCGGAGTAAATTTCAGTCCAGTTTAAACTCAAAAACACAATTCCATGTTTTTCAGCTTGTGGCTCCCAGCTCTCCTGATTAAGAGCTGGTCTTGCCCTGTTCCCAGGCTCTTCTGCCCCTCCCCTTTATTTCAACTTGGCAGCCCCCAGACCCAGGTATGCCTGGACGTAAGGGTGCTGACGAGCTGTCGAGAGACGGTGGGATCTGCACGGCTCCGACGGGTGGGACTGGGGACTGAGGAAGAAGGTTGAGATCCTGGGTACTTGGTAGCTTTCACCAAAGAGGAAACCCTGGTGGAAGATGGATGCTGATGGTTTCTGGTTTGGAAGTGCCGAGGTTGAGTTGTCTGTGGAGCGTTCAGGAGATGCCCAGCTGGAAGTTGGTCTTACTGGACCAGAGCTCAGAGATGTTTGTCAGGAGACAGATTTGGGAATAATCAATGTAGAGCTGCTATCAGATCCTTGGGCATTCGTGCCCACACTCTGTCCTCTGCTTCAGGCAACCCCTAAGGGACAGGAAAAGAGCCAACGGTGTCAGCAAGACTCAGGACCCCTATGGTCACTTCCAAGGGAGTGAGTCCCTTGTCTCCTCATAACAACCAGAGGTCGTAGCGAAGCAGCCCCGATTATTCACCCTGAGCAGGGACTGAGTCGGTGGGACAAACGGAGGATCTGCAGTATTCCAGAAGTTGTCAGATATCCGTGCTTGAGTTTATATATTCCTTTAAAACTCTAAACTCTTTCCTTCTGTGTCCTCCCTTCTGACACCACCTGGGTTTCCACCCAAAGCCTCTGAAGAGACGTATCATATTTACTACACCCCAGGGGGGCCCAATGTGCGCCGTGTCCCCCCTTCCTTGTATTTCCGTGTCATTGGCGGGGGGAAGGGTCTGGCATCCTGCACCTGATTTGGTGGATAGAGCAGAATTACTTATTTACTTAACATTATTTCTATAGGCATGAGTTTATATCAAACCTGGTCTTTCGTTTAAGTGGCCGTATGCTTTGTTCTTGTTGCCAGATTGTCTTTTTCTCAGATGAAATTTACCTTTTTTGGGGGGGAAATATTATTTAAATTTCATCATGCTGATATCTTCTATTGCCAGTTTTACTGTCCAGACACACATGGACACACATGGTAGAGTGCTGGGGAGAGAAGAGGGCCAGGGCGGTGGCCTAAAGGGGCTGCCCAGCGGCTGGCCTTTCTGGAGAGCTTGGTCCAAGCACCCAAATTGGTGCCACTATAAGCCACAGTCTCCAGTAGGGTCCTCACCACTGTCCCCCCAACTCCACGTTTTCCTAGTTAGCTCCCCATCAACCGTTTTCCACTCTTCTTCCCCACTCCCACCTTAGCTGGTGACCTTGCTTACTACCTGCCCTGTCTGGATTTTCTAATTGAATCTGTCATAACCCCCTACAGGATAGGTAGTGGGGCTCAGTGTACAAATGAAAAGTTAGAGAAGGTACAATACACTCCAAGTTCCCCACCGTAGCCCCAATATAGGGCATCGTGTCTGGCGCCAGGTAGGTGTTCAATAGGCAATTTTTCAAGTTAACTTTAACATAGGAGAAACTTAAAACTATGGGGAGATGGCAGCACAGAAGGAAGGCTTGAAGACATGAGATAAAGAGGAATCGGTAACAGAACAGCTATTCGACCTGATGGAGGATCAGACAAAGAATGCAGGTGAGGGGATGGGCCCTGAGTGGAGGGGAGATGTCTCCTTGGAGACCAGAGGCAAGGGGGTCAGGGCGGAGCAGACGGGCTGCTCGTGGGAGGGTGGGGAGTGTCTGTGGGCAAGTGTGTTTGGAGAAAGTCTGGAGCAGCTGCCATAGGGAGCGGAGGAGGAAGCTGACCAAGGACCCGCACAAGAGATCAGCCTGTGTCCCTCTGGCTGGAGGAGAAGGGCATTAACTGAGTGTCTACTGCATGCCAAGAGCACAGGTCAGGTCACTTGATCCTCTCAGTAGCCCTGAGGGTACCATTTGACAGGTAAGGAAACCAAGGCTCACTGGTAACTTTCTCAAGGCCACACAGTGAAGGAAACTGCAGCAGGAATTTATTAACAGATCTGACTCCAAAAACTGTGTTCTTTCCCCATACCCCACTGCCTCTTGCAAGGTTTTGGCTCCTTATGGACAAAAGCCCTCCCTAAGCCGCAATCAACTCTTGGCCGGCTCGAGGCTTCTTAATCACTCCTTTTCTGGGCCAGGAACAGAGAGGACGCTTACGGTCATGGAGGTACTACCTTTGCCAGCTACTGATTCTTCCATGAGGAGAGGATTTCTCAGCTGCTTGATGAACTCACTCTGTGTGCCTCTCCCACTGGGTATGTAGCAGTCTGTTTGCACTTGACCCTTTGATCAGATGCCCGACTGCTCTGCTCGGGGCATAACCAACCTCAACCATGTCTTCTTACACAACTTAAAGTTCAATAGTGATATAAAACTTTTAAAATTCACTTTTTATGAACTGAATCCAACAAGTCTTTAAAACAGAGGTGTGCACACTACTATATATAAAATTGATAAACAACAGGGACCAACTGTATAGCACAGGGAACTATATTCAATATCTTGTAATAACCTATAAGAAAAGAAAAGAATCTGAAAAGTTATATATATATATAAAGTTGTATATACATATATACACATATATATGTATATATGTGCATGTGTGTGTGTGTATATATATATATATATAATATATACAAAACTGAGTCATTTTGCTGTAAAGCTGAAACATTATAAATTAAGTATGCTTCAATAAAATAAAAGCCCCAGAGGCATGACATGATATTTATATAACTCTTGGAAATTTTGTCTAGTTGGGTGGGGCCCATCCATGGCTGATGTTTGAAATCACTCATCAAGATTCAGCTCTTGAATGAAATATTCAAGCTTGGATACCTTTTAAAGTCCCAAGGCTTTGGGAGAAACTGCTCCCTGTATCACCTGGTATCAGCAGTTACTTTGGTGATCATGCCAGATCAGTGATTGTGATAAGAGGAGGAGGAGGAAGATGATACGTTCAGGGAAGTGGGTGGACTTCTTGGGGATGGAGGGGAGAAGAGGTTGGTACCCAAGTGGGAAGAGGGAGAAAAGGAGGAGACACTAGAGTCACAAAGACCAACTTTGTGTGAGAGACACCAAGGGACAGAGAAGGGAGCCCAGGCAGGGAGCTGGTGCTTGAGGAGATCAGGGCAAACACCAGGATGAAGGGCCAGAGGCAGAGTTTAAGGCCCCATCATTGTGAGGCTGGGGAACAGCATGTGGGGATACGGTGCAGAAGGAGCCTAGTGGCCTTGGACATTTGGGAAAGTGGAGGAATGGTGACTTGCCTTTGTATGGGGGGGTCAAAGAGGTCTAAGGGCCTAGCTGATCTGTTGGTAACTCCACATCTCTAAATAGGGCCAACAGAAGCCCCAAAAGACTCCCTTTAGAGAAATGGAAATAAAAACAGAAATAAACAAATGGGACCTAATGCAACTTAAAAGCTTTTGCACAGCAAAGGAAACCATAAACAAGACGAAAAGACAACCCTCAGGATGGGAGAAAATATTTGCAAACGAAGCAACTGACGAGGATTAATCTCCAAAATATACAAGCAGCTCATGCAGCTCAATATCAAAAAAACAAACAACCCAATCCAAAAATGGGCAGAAGACCTAAATAGACATTTCTCCAAAGAAGACATACAGATGGCCAAGAAGCACATGAAAAGCTGCTCAACATCACTAATTATTAGAGAAATGCAAATCAAAACTACAATGAGGCATCACCTCACACCAGTTAGAAT
>NC_041224.1:13912842-13923674 GCF_002837175.3 Physeter macrocephalus
TGGCACATATATACAATGGAATATTACTCAGCCATAAAAAGAAATGAAATTGAGTTATTTGTAGTGAGGTGGATGGACCTAGAGTCTGTCATACAGAGTGAAGTAAGTCAGAAAGAGAAAAACAAATACCGTATGCTAACACATATATATGGAACCTGAAAAAAAAAAAAGCTTCTGATGAACCTAGGGGAGGGACGTAGAGAATGGACTTGAGGACACGGGGAGGGGGAAGGGTAAGTTGGGACGAAGTGAGAGAGTAGCATTGACATATTTACACACTACCAAATGTAAATAGATAGTGGGAAGCAGCTGCATAGCATAGGGAGATCAGCTCAGTGCTTTGTGACCGCCTAGAGGGGTGGGATAGGGAGGGCGGGAGGGAGACGCAAGAGGGAGGAGATATGGGGATATATGTATACGTATAGCTGATTCACTTTGTTATACAGCAGAAACTAGCACAACATTGTATAGCAATTATACTCCAGTTAGAGATGTTAACAAAACAAAACAAAACAAGACAAGACTCCCTTGAGTCAGCCCAAGATGAGGGAGTGCATGTGGTCTCCTTGGGGGTATTGGGAGACTCTGTCCAGGTATATCTCCCCAGGGGACCTTGCCAATAACCCTGCATGTGTTTCTAACACCAATGTTTCCTAATAAATTGTTATTCATTAGTTAGGTCAGAAAGCATGCTTTCTATATTACATTTTATTTTTGGCTTTGTTGGGTGTTTGTTGCTGTGTGCGGGCTTTCTCTAGTTGCAGCGAGCAGGGGCTACTCTTCGTTGTGGTGCATGGACTTCTCATTGCGGTGGCTTCTCTTGTTGCGGAGCACAGGCTCTAGGTCGTGGGCTTCAGTAGTTGTGGCACGCAGGCTCAGTAGTTGTGGCACGCAGGCTCAGTAGCTGTGGCTCACGGGCTTAGCTGCTCTGCGGCATGTGGGATCTTCCCAGACCAGGGCTCGAACCTGTGTCCCTGCATTGGCAGGCAGATTCTTAACCATTGCACCACCAGGGAAGTCCCATAAATTACATTTTGTTTTTAATACCTCCCAGAAATTCTGGTTTGGATGGGGCATGTACTCTGTTTTGTATTCTTTTCCTTGGAGCCTTGTTGGGTTTGATTGGTGAAGAGACTATAAGGAAGTTCATTGTAAATAAAAGGAAGCAGGATGGAACTTCGTACCAGAGAAGGAAATATGGATGTCATCAAACAGGAGGACACGGAACGAGGGTGGAGGGACCCCAAAGACACACTTCCTCTACTTCTCAAATGGGTGCTTGCCCCCAGCCCAGCAGGGTGCCTCTGGATGGGGGCTGGTCCAATGGGGGTGTTATGGGAGATTTGGAGGCAAGATATAGGCCCAGAGACTCACGTAGAACTGGGGGTAGAATGGCATCCAGGTTTTGTCAGTAGAGTTTTGATTGTGCTGGGAAATCACACTGCTGATAAGCCAAGTGGAATTAACACCTTTTGTTGCTAACTTGACACTTCTCACCCAAGCTAATGAGCAGCTTACTGTACAACTAAATTGGTAACTTTAGGGGCCTGGAAAAGAGTTCCCGACTTTCCGCAGACCCACCCTCACTTTATTGAACTTGGAAACTTCTGTGTTAGTCTTGCATTAATCCTTCTTGAGCTGGCACAACACGATTGTGCTGGAAAGTCATGGAATTCACCACATTCATCCTTTAATTAGAATAAACTTGGATTTAAAAGCTTCTGTGTGATTTGGAAAAATCCAATCTTTGGTCTCAGACTGCTAAATCCTCTGAGAATTTTGAAATGCAAATATACAAAGCATAATACAGTGTTAGGTTCTATTAATCTGAAGAGTATGTGAGTCATTTTAAACCTAGAGTATTTCAGACTTAGTCATTTCCTTCGTATGAAATCCAACTTTCCAGCATAAAAGTTATGAAGGGCAAGGTTTTCCAGCATATAGAACTACACATCTTCAGTGTGGGAACTGGGTATGGAGGTAGGATTGCTAATGGGCTTTGCAGCGTTTTGTTGCAACTCTGATTAAACTTTTTTTTTTTTTTTGGCTTCATCCTAACTTTGCTTCTCGTAAACTTTCTTCTCTATTTTTCTCTCCTCTTTATTCTTCTTGCTGTTTAGCTCTACTGGGTGTTCATTTTCACATTGAAGAAAGTGACTGCAGCTGAACACAGTGCTTTGAGTCCCCTCTCATATCATGGTGGGTCACGGAGATGCTGAAGGGTCATTCCCAGTTCTCTGCACACTAGGTGCTCGACAGACATGTGCTGAACGAATGGATTTTTAGAACAGCATAAAATTTTAAAAAATAATAGAAATTCTCTCTTCTGAGTGGGTTAAAGCACTGACATTTAACCATTGTAAGGACAGTGGAAGTCACAAACATCTCATTGAGGAGTTTATACTTATATCTTGATTTTCCTTCTTTTTCTTGTAAATAGGGATTTTAAATATACAATTTTTCTCTCGATCATGTCACCTGTTTCTCAGAAGAACTGTGTGAGAGGGCAGAGTGACAGTACATCAATTATACCTCAACTTAAAAAAAGAGAAAAAAAAAAAAAGGAAGAGCCACGCAATAATTATTACCCTCATTTCATGGATGAGGAAAATGGAGTCCAGAAACATTGATAATAAAAACTAGGGCAAGAACACAGAAATTCTTAGTCCAGTTCTTTTTGTATTTTACTTCCCTCCTTTCAGGAGAAGGCAGACTTAATTGTGGTGAATAGTCTGTGGGGAGCTGTGGTGGTTGTTACTGCTATTCAATAAATACTTCCAGGCACATGGTTACTTCCCTGTACCCTTTGGGGTGTCATATGGCCATATGATTTGCTTTGGTTAATGACACATGTAGATATGACACTGCCATTTCCAGGCAGAAACTTTAAGAATCAGTGGCTATACCCCTTCCAACCTATGCAGGGAAAATGGAAGCAGATGCCAAGATAAAGCTTTCAGCAACCTGGCATCTGAGGTGGAGAGAATCCCTCTACTGACACATACTGGACAGTGTGTGCAAGTGATAAAGTATTATCATTACTTTATTGAAGTATAATTGACATACAATATAATATTAGTTTCAGGTGTACAACATAGTGATTTGACATTTGTATACACTGGGAAGTGATACCCACAAAAAGTCTAGTTACCATCTGTCACCCTACAAAGTTCCAAGTTTTCTTTTCTTCTTGTCATGAGATCTTTTAAGATTTACTTTCTTAGTAACTTCCAAATTTGTACTACAATATTATTGACTATAGTCCTCATGCTTGTACATTACATCCCTTTGATTTATTTAGTTTATAACTGAAGTTTGTACCTCTTGACCCCTTCACCCATTTTACCCCCCCTCACCTCCCTCCCCTCTATCAACCACCCATCTGTTCTCTGTATCTTTGAGTGTTGTTTTGTTTTTCAGATCCCACATACAAGTAAAATCATATGATATTTGTCTTTCTCTGATAAATTATTTTTTGTTGCGTTAAACCATTGAGATTTTGGAGTTGTCTGTTATCGTAGCAAAACTTAGCCTTATTTTGATTGATACGGAAACGAAGGAGCATACGTGGGTAAAGAATGCATGGGTCACTGGGTGGCTGGGTGATGAGATGAGTCAATAATCACTTGTGACTGGATAAGGTCCAAGGGATAAATCTCTTCTCTTTGTACCAATGTCCTAAGTGCATAGATTCAAATAAAGTGTAAACCACAAGGATCGAGGAGGGTATTTTTAATGAGGGCACACATACGTTCATTTTCACAAGCTAAGTGTCTACAGCTACATCCTGTATTTCTAATCCCAGTGATGCTATGAAATGATACCTTTTGTTTGGTTCTAACAGATCCTTTTAATAACAACTTCCATTTTAGCAACTTCCACTTTTTCGGCCCCCCAAAATTGTCTGTGTCCTGATTCCTGGAATTAACTTCTTTTTGGTTCCTATTAAGTATAGCCAAGCGTGCTCTTTAATGGTATTACACAAAATTTGTATCCTGTCTGTGGGTTTGACCTATGACCCTCTGCTTAGACCCTTACAGAAATTGGATGAGGTGTGACAGTTAAGATCTAAGATCATACTTGTTAGGTAGACTCAGGAAAACCTCAGAGTTTACTTGCGGAATGAATCTCACTTTCTGGGTCTTTGGTCAAGGACTCGTCCCTTCTTTCAGGGTATCTGGAGAAAGAGTAGATTTCTGCACTGAATAAATGTTATCCAAAAAATTCTAAAACTTAAGCAAAGTTCCAGCATCAGGTAAGATAGTATGAGTTTACTTTTAAAGATACACATGGTGACATACATTCAGGATCACAGCCTACCTGCCTCTAGGACTACAGGGTGACAGATCACCTGTTCTTGGAAAGTCACACCCAGGTCAGGTCACATTTACTGAAGAAAAAGGGTATCTTTAATTTTAATGGCTTCTCCTAATAATATATCGACATGATTGGGTCCTTCTAGGTTTACAGGTTGGGTTTATTGTCTAGGTTAAAAGAATCATTCCCTATGTACCCAGTTTTTGGTTGTTTCATTACAAGTGAAAGAAAAAGCAGGGTTATCCAAAACAGCCCTGTGCAGAGAGAGCTTCCGTTCAAAACAACATAGCGTGAAGTTCTCCCTTTGGACCAGGTGAGGGCACCCTTGTCCTCTCCCAAATATTTACTTAAGGTGAAAAAAAATAACCACTTCCATTTAAATTAGTTAAATTGGATGACAAAAGCAGTTTGCGTAGTTAACTTCTAGTTGTATTTTGTGTTTCACTTTAGATCATAACGTCACCTTCAATGGCAGTTCGCTGGCTTTCAACTCTGCCTACACATGAGAATCATTCACCCGGGGTAGTCTGAGAAGACTTTGAATTCCCAGATTCCATGACCAGAAGTTCTGGTTCAGCTGGTCTGGGGTGCTGCCGGGACATGGTGTTTTTAAGAAACACCCCGAGTGCTTCTAGCATGTAGGCAGGGGTGAGAGCTACTGCCAGGGTGTTAGTTAATTAGAAACAGGTTTGTTAGAGGATGAACGTTGGAAATCGTTTTTCTAATTTAGTGTACGGTTCACCTGAGCATTAAATAAGGTGCTATAAATAGGTACCTTTGTCCTTGGTGAATGAATGGTTCTCCCCAAGGCTTGGAAAGCCATTAAAACGTGGTCATTTAGTTAAAATTTATCCTGACTTTGCTCTTGCCTGGCCGGTTCTCCTTCACTCCATCCTTCTCTGGCCGCCCCATTCCGGGTACCCCCATCCTCTTGGGGCATCTCCTGGAGCCTGTGGTTTAAATCAGCTGAGCTCCTCTCCCTTCCCGTTGGTCCTCTCCCTCCAGAGATTTCCGCGGGGCTCAGCCACTCTCTGTTTGCTGCTCTGGCCCGGCTCTTCAGCACCCAGCGGCCCTGCTCTTCGCTTTCTTCCTGGAGGCTCCAGGCCTCTGCTGACCAGGGCGTCGTGCTCCCACTTTGGGGCCCTCTCCCCGGTGTGACTCCATCAGCCGCTGACCCCTTCCTTCCTCCCCAGTCACTGCAGCTCCTAAGTAGCAGACAGACTGTGTCCTTGGGCCTTTGTATCAACTAGGAAAATGTGAACTTGGCCAATTATCGTGTTACTGTGGGCAGTGCAGAGCCAGGTGAGCTGGCCCGTGTCGGCCAGGGGCCGGAGAGGCAAACGTTCCCGGAGCCCTCCGGGCAGCCTCTCAGGCTGTGTGTTCGAATGCTCCTCTGTAGGTCAGCACCAGACCATGGAAAACCTGGACTCTGGTAGGATTCTGGGACGGGCTGAACACGGCCAGGAGAGCTGATGGCAGGGGTGGATGCACATGGTGGCTGGTGGCCTTAGGGACTTACACAGTCAGCAGGGCGGCGGGAAAGGCCTAGGGAAATAGGAGCGACACGTAGGATCTGTGGCTTCCAAGCCCAGCTCTGCTCCTGGCTGTATGACCTTGGGCAAGTCCAGTCCGCTTCCGGCATCAGTTTCCCGGCCTGAAAATGAGGCACCTTCGTGCGCGCGCTGAACGGCTGTGGACCGGATACAGCACAGCTTCTGATTCCACATTCCATCACATTTCATTCCTGGGTCACGCCGCTCTTCCTTGTTCACAGAGCGGCAAGGTTCTCAATAACCGCTTTAAAACTCCAGGATCGCACAGGCGACCTCCAAGATCTTCTTTGGTCCCCTTCCCCCTGGCCGGTGCCGCCCCCTCCCACCTGGCCCTACCGGTCATTCTGACCCTCAGAGCAAGAAGCCTTCGGACACGGGCTTCGTGAAGCTGTCCCTTTCTGTACGCCCTCCTCGCCGGCCTGGTCTCCCCACACTGCTGTGCTCAACTATTCCAGAACTGACGCCTCCCCCTCTCTTCCCTTTGGCTGACCTGTATCCTGGCACGGTTTCTATTCCGTGGTGCGCTTCCACGAGCACCTGGCTAGACGATGGGAGACAGCCTGCGTCCCTCTCAAGCCAGCAGCGTTTGTGCGCGCATTGGAGAGCATCCGCCGGGCTCCACAGACGGACTTCATGGTGGGAGAGGGTAAGGCGTGTACTGAAATGAACAAGCCGACCGCATGGCCCCCCTCCAGAGGGTCTTCACGATTTATTCTTTCTCCCATTAAGTTTTGGTGTGGTGACTCTTTGGTGAGCTGCTCATTCTTGAGATAAAACTCAGAAGGCAATTTTTTAAAAGACCTATCATTGGATTTCAACCCAGCTTAGATTTTTCGCGTTAACTGTTGTATCGAGGGTTTAATTCAACTGAGGTCTCTTGGGGCCTTAAACGGATGCAGTTTGGGGAATCTTTTTCTTGAGAGAAAGAGTTCAAAATTATGAATACAAAATAGCTGCAGGCCCTCTGTTCAGGGGTCAGGCCTGCACTGCGGGGGGGCTCAGTAGTTGAAAGAATTGAAATGAGGGAGCCCGCCCATCCTCCGGTTCTGGAACTTCGCAGCATCGCCAGGTGGCAGTATTGTATCAAGTTTGGAAGTTGATCATTGCGGGCGCTGTGTGCTGCATCTCAAGGGACTGACTATTTTGTAACTATGCTTTCAATCGCATCCTGTGCTCACAACTGTGTGAGGCTCCATGTGTGACTCTTCTTTTGGCGAAACAATCCTATTTCCTTCCCCCAAACTTTGAAGACTTGCAGAAACCTTTAAGGTCATCAATGCAGGTGACATCAATACAGGTGTCACTGTAATGGTGACAAAGTTTGCTCCTTAAACTACTAATACACTTTCCCCTCTGTTTTGTGGTACTTTCAAATTGCGTTCATTATAAAGCAAAAAGAAAGTGTTTCACATAACTTCTGCCACAAGTACTTTTAATGAGCTTTGGCTTTTCTAATGCTTTTAACCATATTAGACTTTATTTACATTGATCTTCTAGCCACACAGTAACCTTATCCCCTCCTCGTCCCCCCATATTCGACAAGGTTTTCAGAAACTCATACTGGCTCCATGCTCTGGTGAGGGATCCATCTATATTCACCTAACGCAGATGGCCAAATACTCTTCCTCCCTTTTCCCATCCCTCAAACCAATCTGGAGTTTTAAATCCCATTAATAGATAACTTTTGGGTACTGGCAACTTTGCAATTCAAGTTTTAGGTTTAAAGGCAAGGAACTAGCGCTCTGTTTTAATTTTCAGTGTCTAAAATCAGCCTCTGCGATGACAGGTGCAGCTTTCTCCTAAGAGCTGTCCTCAGAATTGTAGCCATTTTGTAAAAGTGATCAAATGTGGCATTTTACAAGGCTATACTGAAGAATTAATAAAGGAAAAAACTTCAAAGTTGACCATTTCCCACCATCACATAGTTGAAAATATGTCAATAGTGAGACTCCTGCTAAACTTGGAAACCAATATGCTAACTAGCCTTTTAACTGTCTCTCCTTCTCACATACGTGATAAAGACAACGGGAACTGCCTTTAAAACTTTATAACTGAAAGTGTAAGTTTATGGCCGGTTTATGTATACAGAGTACATGAGAGTCACCCCATGGGTTAGATGCAGGCCACTCACTGGTACCCAAGTTACAAAATAGTAATTCTTTAATATTAACTGCCAGGAGGTGAAGATTTTACAGTGGTTCTGACTTTTAAAAGATATAATCGGCATGATAGCTAAAGTAGGTGTTCTTCCCGTATATCTAATTGTAAAAATCCAATTAACACCAAGAATGACTCTGGAAAGGATTTGCAAAATGTTTCTACCAAGAAACCCTCCTTAAAAGCCTCTTACATGACAAAGATCAGTCAAAGAAGTAGTTTCCATCCTATTCATTAAAAGAAAAAAATTTTTGAACCACTAAGTATTCCTATTAGGAGACGTAAAGAGAACAAACTTCTTAGCAGGATGCAGCGAACAAGTCCCCACCCAGCCCCCAATGTTTGATGCCCCCATCATTAGCAGGGTAGCTGCCCATTTCTTATCTTGATTGACAGGTTAATAAGGGACCTGGGGCTATCTTTTCAGTCTGAACACACAACCTTACCAATTACTTTTAAATTATTGCTAATCTGTCCGAAAATAACAAGCAAGAGGAATAAAAATATCTGAAAAAGAGAAATGTCTGCTGAAGAAGCTTTTACTTCCGGTGCTTTAAAAGGTTCGGTTCAGAAAACTTGCCAGAATTTAGTCAATAGAATTTAGGCACTGAAGGTTTTCTTTTTCTTTTTCTTTCTTTTTTTTTTTTTTTTTTTTACGAAAAACTTGTAGTTTATAATAGTTCATTGGTTCAATTAGGAGCGAAAAAGAAGGGAGTTTTGTAATGCAATTGTCCAGCAAAGGAAAACGCTTTAAATTGGGGGATTATGTGCGCAGACCACCTGTAGGGCATTCAGAGCCCTTTTCTATAATGCTTCAACCCATGCCTAGCTGCCTGCAGGCTGGCTAACAATGCCGGGGAAAGCTGTTTAAAAGGCTGCGCGCACTTGTGCCTCTGGTCTTCACTAACTGTTACAAGTCTTCCTCTCCCTCGCTCTCTCTCCTTTTTAAAGTAAAAGTCCCACATCCCTTTAATGGAAGAACTTTAAGGCTCCGCGGTGGCCAATTGGTCTGCACCAAGAGGAGCCGGGCCGCAGGGAAAGAAACTTCAGACTATACAGCACATTTGGAGAGGAGAAAAGATCAAAGTTTTTCAAACTCAAAAGACCAAGTTCCCTACAGATTAACCCTATTCATTTGGTTCCTCTTAAAGGAATGATGTGCTGAGCCACTAGGCAGACAGGTAAAAAGTTCAACAATTGCCAAAGCATTCTTCTGCTAACTCAACAGCCATCTGCTCAAATCAATTAGCTTAGTCTTGACAGAGGAACAATAGCTTTTTCTCTAGGAAAAGCAGCACATGTGATATACACAAGCCTGGAAGGTTATTAAGATGTTAACCCGTTAGTTTAATCCAGTAAAGAGCGCCTGCTCTACCACCAAATTGTCGAGTGACTTACACTGTAAAGTGTGATCGATGGTTTAAAACGTTAACCTCTCCCCTACCCTTCAGCAGTGTGTTCAGTCCTGGAAGAGCAGGTGCTTTCAGAATCACAGACGTGAGAAATGAACGTGGAGTTAGTTTGAAGCCTTTAGTGACATCATACAAGATAAATAACAAGGCGGAGTGGAATTAGTGCCTTGCAAAAGTTCCGTTTACATACACTAAGGTGAGTGTTGTTACCCATGGATCAGAAAAGAGCTACCATTCAAAAAGACACCACCTTCTCGGGAAAGGTGCAAAATCTTAATGTTGATTTCAGTTCAATAGCGATATTTCAACTTTGCTAACAACTTAGGAACTAGAGTTTAACAGGTCATTCTCTCCATGCCTAAGGGCAGTGTACATAGTGAGAAACTAGCAAATGTCCGTGTTTCCAAGGGGCCCTCAGCAAAAAGCACTTTCAAAGTTTACCAGCTTAGGAGAGACAGGGGGAGAGGGCAATGTTTAAATCATTTATCAAAAGTCATTTTATTGCCAAAATAGAATACTTATATTTGTTCTTACAGGGGTGGCCTCTAAACTTTTTACAGAAAATGTACAGACTGTATATCTTTGGATATGTACATATTTTACACATTTTTACAATTTAACAAATAATTATATAAATACATCCTCTAATGTAAGAAACCCGTATTTACTTGGGGTGTATAATTAAGACATTTCTTGTTTGTTTACGTAAGGCATCTGCCTGGTCATTAAGAATACCCAAACCGTGCAATCCCATTAGGTCGTGGTCAACCCTCCTCTAGGACGTGTTAGGGGTGAGGGTTTACGCAGGAGAGTCGAGGGCGGAAACTAGGTCCCTCAGGTGAAATCTGTAGGTCTGGCTTCAAGCTCAGCAAATGGCAACCAGCGAGGGCTCCAAACCTTGGGTCCCGGAAACGTGGCAGCTGAGCTCACGCTCCTCTGCCAAGACAAATTAACGCCTGGCGGGAGGAATTCCTCGCCCGTCGGTGGAGGAACGGGGGCTGGGTCTGGGAGCCTTCAATGCCAGGTACTTTGTTCTAAGCGAGTCCCAGCTAATGGATACCATTAAGAGTTCATTATCATGCTAATAGCAATCAACACCGGGAAGGGGGGGGAACCCTCTGCCTCCGAGTGTCTCCCCCCCCCCCGCAACACTCGGTCTCCTCGCCCCCTCCCCAGCCCTCCCGGGCACCCCCTCCCCTCCGCTCAGACCTGGGACAATGGCATCTGCTTTGGATAAGACACGGAGCTGGCCGTGCCAGACCGCCACGTCAGGCCGGTGCTGACGTCGCTGTACAGGGAGCCCGCCCCGCCGCCCGGGCCCCCGCCCCCGCCCGCCCCCCGGCCCCCCCCCCCCCGGCCGGCCCCCCCCCCCCCCGCGCCCGCCCCGCCCCCG
>NC_041224.1:13923761-13993723 GCF_002837175.3 Physeter macrocephalus
GGCCCCCCCCCCCCGCCGGCCCCCGGGCCCCCGCCCCCCGGGCCGCCCCCCGCCGCGCCCGCGCCGGCCGCGCCCGCGCCCTTGCTGGCCCAGCAGCAGCGGGTGCACAGCGCGCGCCACGACTCGAGCGTCTTGCCGGACCAGACCCACACGCCCGACGTGATGCCCACCACCAGGCACATGAAGTACTTGAGCATGAAGACGGCGTAGTCGGGCCGGCGCGCCTGGTCCGGCTGCAGGTCCCGCAGGCACGGGCAGTTGTGCGTGGCCTCCCAGCGCGCGCGGTTGTGCTGCTCGTAGAAGAGGCAGGCGACCACGACGGCGGCGGGCACGGTGTAGAGCACGGTGAAGAGGCCCAGGCGGATCATGAGCTTCTCCAGCTTGTGCGTCTTGGTGGGGCCGCCCTGCTGCTTGATGACCGAGCGGATGCGGAAGAGCGACACGAAGCCGGCCAGCAGGAACATGGTGCCGATGAAGAGGTAGATGACCAGCGGCGCCAGCACGAAGCCGCGCAGGTTGTCCAGGCTCTGGTTGCCCACGTAGCAGATGCCCGCCACCGGGTCGCCGTCCACCGAGCTGAGCGCCAGCACGGCGATAGACTTGACGCTGGGCACGAGCCACGCGGCCAGGTGGAAGTACTGCGAGTAGCCGGCGATGGCCTCATTGCCCCACTTCATGCCCGCCGCCAGGAACCACGTGAGCGACAGGATCACCCACCAGATGGAGCTGGCCATGCCGAAGAAGTAGACGAGCAGGAAGACGACGGTGCACAGCGCCGGGCCCGTGGTCTCGTAGCGCACGTGCTGCTCCACGGCACCCAGCTCCTCGTACTCGCCGCGCCCGCCCGGGCCGCCCGCGCCCGCGCCCGCCGCGCCCGCGCCCGCCGCCGCGCCCCCGGCGCCCCCCGCCCCACCTGGGGCCCCGGCGCCGCCGCTACACGCCACCTTCTCGTGGCCCGCCACCAGGCGCACCAGGTAGCCCACGGACACGAAGAGGTAGCAGGCCGAGAGGAAAATGATGGGCCGCTCGGGGTACTTGAAGCGCTCCATGTCAATGAGGAAGGTGGAGACGGTAGCGAAGGTGGACACGAAGCAGAGCACGGACCACAGGCCTATCCAGAAGACGGTGAAGGCGCGCTCGTCCTGGCTGAAGAACGGGTTGTGGCAGGGCAGCGCGCAGTTGGCGATCTGGCCCGTCTTGACGCGGTTATAGAGAGGGTGCCGCTCGCTGGACACGCTCACCATGGGCGCGCGGCACTGGCAGCCCGGCTCGCAGGGCGCCGCGCCGCCGCCAGGGGGCCGCGCCTTCCCGCCTCCGCCGCCACTGCCGCCGCCGCGCGCGGGGGGCGCAGCCGCGTCCCCGCCGCCGCCCCTGCCGCGGGACGGGGGCCGGGCCCCGGGCGGGCGGCCGTGGCCGCTGCCGGAGGGCGGCTGCTCGCCGGGCGGCGGGGGCGGCGGGCGCCGCGGTGGGCTGGGCGCGGCCGTGGTGAGGTCGGTGCGGTTGTAGTCCATGCACAGCGTGTCAGGGTTGCCCTGCTCGGGCAGCCTGTCGCAGCGCATGCGGTCGGGCCAGGCGAAGCCGTACTGGCGCATGAGGGGCGCGCAGCCGGCCTTGGCGCGCTCGCATACCGAGCGGCAGGGAGGCAGGGGCTTCTTGTAGTCCTCCAGGCAGATGGGCGTGTACATGCTGCACAGGAAGAACTTGAGGTCGGGCGAGCACTGGATCTCCACCAGCGGCCAAAATTGGTGCACCTCCAGGCCCGCCTCGTCCTGCGTGTCGTGGTTGAACTGGTTGGGCATATAGGTGTAGTTGTAGCCGATGCCCTTGCATAGCGGCACGGTGATCTCCTGGCACGCCAGCTCCTTGGCCGAGGCGGCCGCAGCGCCGCTGGAGCGCTGCAGTAGCGCCAGGGCTGCCAGCAACGAGGTCACTTCCAACAGGTAACCCCACTCCATGCTGCGCGCCTCGGCCACGCGCCTTCGCCCTCCGGGCGGCGCGCGGAGGGGCGCTGGGAGATCCTGCAAGAGCGCCGGAGGAGGGGAGAGAGGGCGCCCTGCCGGGCTCTCTCCTGCCTCTCCCGGGAGCGGGGGGGGGCGGGGAGGTCTGCCGATAGCCTGGTCCCTTCGCGGGACGCGTCCTCACGGCGCTGCGGGAGACGAGGGTGCCTGCCGGAGGGCACCCCGGTCCCCGGGTCTGCCCCGCTCACTCCGGCCGGGCTCAGCCCTCGCAGGGCAGAGTGGCCGGCCCCCGGCTCATCGTCCCTCTCTCGCTCGCTTTCTCTGCGCGCGCCGGTGACTTTGCCGGGCACCTAGGGCGGCGGCGCAGCAAGTTTCCTCTCGGGCGGGCCGCTGTGCGCAGTCAAGATGGCTGGGCCAGGCCGCTCCGCGCCCGGTTCAGCCCCTGCGGCCCCCTTTCGGCGTCCCGGGGCTCATGCTCGCCCCTAAGGCCGCGCGGCTGCCGCCGGGGTTCGCGGCCCGCCTCCGCCGAGGCCACCGCCCTCTGTCCCCGGCGTCGGTCCGTCGGTCCGCCGCCGGGATGACGGGCCCCGCCTCCGGTGGAAGTCCGCGTCGCGCTCCGGCCGGCAGTAGGGCGAGGTGTCGGCGGTCCCCTTCTCGCTGGACTCACGGAGCTAAATTCAGGCCGGAAGGCGGAGCGGACACCTGAGCGGCGCGCTAGCGCCCCGCCGCCGCCTCCTCCTCGGCGGGAGCAGCGCCCCTCGCCAACTTCCCGCTCCGGCCCTGCTGCGCCCCGGCCGGCTCATGAATATTTATACGGCGCGGACTCGGTCTCCGCCCGCGGCCGGCGCGCCAATCCCGGGCGGGGGGCGGAGTCTGCGCGCTCCCCAGGCCCAGCCTTCCTGGGGCGGGCCCGGCTGTCCGCTCGGCCGTGAGCGCTGTCTGCGGCCGGAGTTTGGATAACCTTGGGATTGACCGCAGAGACAGAGGCTTTGCCACTACCGTCCCCACGGGCGCTCAGTGGGGCTGAGGTCGGGGTTCCATTTCCCCGAGCCTGCGCTTGGGGACTGGGGACAGGGTTTTATGCAGTGCGCGCTTTCGGAGGCCCCTTTTGAACTAGTCAAGCCCGTTTCCTACGCTCCCAAACGTCGGCGACCTGCTGGCGAGGGGACCGCCCGCCCCTCCGCGAGCCGGCGAGGGCGCGGGGACGTTGCGGGGACCCGGGAAGGGGGGCCCTTCTTGGGGTTCTCAGAGCGATGGTCTTGGAGGCTTGGCAGTGCGGGAGGAGTGGAACGACTGCAGTTCATTCTGCCTGGTGGGGCTGGACCGGGGGCAGCCCTGGAGGAGATGCCCGGGAGCCCAGCCGCGAGCGCGCGAGGGGCGCGGGCCCGGGGGCGGGCCCGGGGCGGCGGTCTCCTCCCGCCTCCGCTGAGAGACGTGGGGGAGCCTCAGTTTCCTTACCTGGAGAATGGGGTCACAGTACAGATCTCAAAGGGGGTCCTGCTAATTAGGTGAAGTAAAATATCTATAAAGCATCCGAACACAGTGAAGAAGAAGAAAGAAAGAAAAAGAGAAAGGGAGAAAGAAAAACTTGTAAATAGGACAGACTGGAAACTCTGCGGCTGGATTCTCCCTCTTCACCTCGTGCTTTTGGAACACATATACATCTCCAAAGTTGACATGTTTTTGCCCGAGCCTCCTCCTCCGCCGTGGGAGGCGGCGCCGGGACCTGGCGCGGACGCGCGGACACGTCTCCGCGGTGCGCCTGGGGCCGAGCGTCTGGGGACGCGGCCAGCGAGCGCGGCCCCCGCCAGCTCGCAGCCACCTTAGACGGGGAGGGGCCCGAGGGGCGGGCGGCCTGGCAGGTTCATTTACGCTTGTTAGGACGTCCCAGGGGGTTGTCGTTCTCCTAGAATGGAGTGTTTATTTTTTAATTGATGTGCTGTTTCATTTAGCGCTTGTATGGAACTCACGCTGGGGCTGTAATTACTGTAATCTCGGGAACAGGCATTTCAGTTAGCCAGGAGGGTGGCAACAGACGTCTCTCTCTCTCTCTCTCTCTCTCTCTCTCTTTCTCTTTCTTTTCCTCTTCCCCCTCCCTTCTCCCTCTCGCTCCTACCTCTCCTTAGCTTTTCCTCCTCTTTCTCTCTTTCTGTTTCCAGATTTTTGCTATTTGTCAGGTTTCATAGCAGGAACGAGTACAGCTAGAAAACTAAAGTTCTTGAGGATGTGGGGACGAAGGAGAAGCAGAACTAAAGGCACGTTTGAGACCTGGTCATATTTTGGGGGGTGTGCGGGACGGTGGTGGTGGTAGTTATCTGTTTACAAACAACTCGTCATGAAACAAAAGTAACTAGCAGCATCTGTATAGCATAGTCGCTGCTATGCAGATACAGCTTGGCAGAAACCTGTGTCTTCCTCCTACTGTTCTCTCTGGCTTAGTTTAGCAACCGTATTCTACATAGAAAGGCAGAATCTCCCCCCGCCGCCCCGATTTTTGGCAAGTTCTGTATTTTCACCAAGAATTCTAGGCATATCCACCAGGCGGTGGTTATACCCCACTCACTTTCTCTTTTTTCTTTTAAATTGAAGTCTAGTTAGAACCTCTTTATACTAAAACAAAACAAAACACTTCCCATTTTTGTTTTAGAAAAACTAAACTCCATAGGAATCAGAAATTCTAAGGCTTCAGAAATATTAGCTGATTCAGTGATTCAGCAGAAAATGATCTCGAGTTTTCAAAAATGCAAAGACTCAACTTGTTAGTTGGTCTTTTTATGGATTTCTTTCCCTTCTCCTCCTATTCAGAATTCCCTTTATGGTTTGTTGAATGTACAAAGTCACCTCTCTCCTGTTGGTACCCTGTTCATAGATGGCCATCCTCCAGAACATTCAGCTGCAGAGAAACAGCAGGTCATACCTGGAGATAGGATTCTAAGCACAGTAGTGAAGGCAAATCCCCCCATATTCAGGACCAGCCTGGGCTCACGGTGACCACAGATAGGAGGGGCTTGGTTCCAAAAGCAACATAGAGGGTGAAAAGATTCTTTTGATTTTCTTCAGCAGGAAGTGTCAAATAGTGGAGTTTAGAATTACACTATATAAATTAACTAGAATTGGGTAAAAACCAACTGACATTTGAAAATTGAGGCTGAAAATAGTTGATTTTGGCTTTTAATTGGCATTTAAATTTTTTTTTCTTTATTCTTTTGAGACAAGATGAAAGCTTTGATGATGTGGAATGTGGAAATTTGGGGGAACTATATTAAGCTTGCAGGAGAAAAGCAGACAAAAAGTTCAGCGCTTTCAAAAATCATGTAATAAGCCATTGGGGGTGAGATTAAAACCATTTACATAAAATCATTAAACATTTACTTTTAATTGAGAGAATAGAAGAATAGCATTTAAACTTTACTATTAAATTAAATGGCTACTTGGCAATCTTTGAGAGCAGAAGAGGCTTAGGAAGCCAATTAGTGTATCAAAGGCAATGATGGGTCAGCGAAAAGAAACTAGAATCATTTATCAACATTCTGGCTAAATAATGATTTTTCTTTAGTATATAAAGCAGCTGTTATTTAAGGGAGGGGAAATAGCTTTAGCAGTGACATAAATAATGTAGGAAACTTTCTAGAGGGATTTCTGAACAGATGTCTGGTTCCTGAGTAGCCCAAACAAGTTGAAGGCATGAATCTAACTCAGAGGAGGGGATTTTACAAAACATCAGCTACCTGGTGAGATAGGAGACTATCAGTATACTGTAAGTCGTGAGTTTAAGAAACTTTGGCAAAATTATGTTTCAGTGGATTTTAATTTAAAAAGTCCAACCTAAAACTCTTGATCCAAGAGTGAGCCTAACATATACCAAAAAAATGATACCTTCCAGAGGTTAAACAGAGAACTCTTTAGTAACTAATAAAATGTCTCAGGCATTATATAAAAGCATCTTTCAGGGAAACGATCCAAGTCTATATTATTAGAGAATATTAAACTCTGTCTAGTAATATTGGGGTTTCTTGCTTTTTTAGAATCTGTCTTTCAAAGGATTATGTCTTGAGTCGCCCAACCATAGACGGACGGAAAGGTAGAGGTTAACCGGTCTTGCTTCAATCTCTGTTATAATTAAAATGGGTGAGATTACTTTTATATCCTTCTATAATAATAATAAACTCCATTAAAGAGCTTCCATTGTCTCCACGAGCAGGAAAAGGACTTTGTCAGGAGGAAGTACTCCTTGCTGTGTCTGCTGTAATGAGGCGAAGTTGTAAATGGATGGAGGTGACTGAGGCACACAGGTGCCACTAGCCAGGAATCAGATTCCCACTTGACATGCAGCTGCCATTTTGGAAAATGGCAGCTGCACTGTCATTTAATTTGATAATTATTGTAAAATATGTTTTAAAAAATCAATCACTGATTTCTTTTTTTCCCTCATTCACACTGAAATATTGGCCAGATGCTGAAACTCTTATGAGATAGGATGCGCTGTGCGTGAGTTTGGGAACTTTCAGGTGAATAAAGATCTGCCTAAGTAAAACTGGCAGAGCCTAGAAGGACACAGCTGATCTTCCATATCACTATATCTAGAAGCAGGGAGTTCCATCACTGGTTCACACTGGGACAGTGGTGTTAGGCCTGCAGGTCTGCTCTGGTCTCTGGCTTCCCCTTGGGTGGCGTGGGGCCTCCCACTGCTGAATCATCACGTTTCACAGGACAGCAGCCAAGGCAGGAAGAGTGGCAGGACCTCCCGCTATTAGAGAAGAAAATCCTTCCCCTTAGGTCACACTGGGCTGAACCTGTCACACCGCTCTCGTAGCTGCAAGGAAGGCTCTGCAGGGGAGGGTCTGGTGGGCAGCGCGTGGTGGACAGGCTCTCGTGGCACAGAAGCCACAGAGGGGAGAAGGGCCATTGAGCAGATACAGCAGTGAGCCACATGTTACTATCTGAAATGAACTTTCAAGCGATATCATTTACCAACACACCTAATCTTCCAGAGTATTTTGTTCAGGGCTATGAATTAAGTATGATCTAGATCCAAGAAAACCTTGATATCTGCGGGTTTTTTTCCTTTTGAAGTACTCTGTACAGTGGTGCGAATTAAATGTCAAACAGTTTACTACTTGTTTTATTTATAATGCGTATAAACTGTGTAGTGTAACTCCTTAGTTCCTTTTTGTTAATCCCCTCCCCTCCCTTTTGGAGACTTCCTTAAAAACATGAATACAATTCTGGAACTTTAGGTTTTTTATTTTTTCTTTTGAGTCTTATATCATGTAACTTTTCTGATATTGACAAACTTAAATAATATAGGAGAAACTGTGTTGAGTCCCATCTCTGAAGGGCTTATGGAAGTGAAAGAACCTTTATATCAAAAAAATTTTGATGCAAGAGTTTACTTCTGGTAACACTGATCCATTTAAAATGGTGGTCTGAAACGATAATAAAATTTACATTAGTAGTACAAATGATAGTTATCCGGACCCTGAGGGCATGGAGGTGGTGGAGAAAACAATGACATTTCTTCCTATTTTATCTTTGACCCGATCCAGGTAAAAAGATGTAATTTTTATTCAAGAGGTGACAGCACTTGATTTTCCTTTTTTTTCTGGTATGTGTCTTGCTTGCTCTTAGAAGCACATGTTCTTATATAGCTTTAACCTTACAGTTTATAATAAGTGTAACAACTTAGAAAGATAAAATAAGAAAAAATTGATACATCAGTGTGCTATTGAAATAATATCACATCATTAATATGAACTCCTGGTGTGCTTTTTCAAAACAGAATCCAATAAGGTTCAGTTTGAAAAATCCTAGTCTAGAATGTGTTCAAAATACACCGTTAAGTGAAATAAAGCAGGATATAGATCTATATGATAGGAGTCCAATTATATTGTTATATATGAATAGAAAAAAGACTAGAAGGAAGTTCATCAAAATGTTGCCTATAGTTGTATTTGAATTGGGTTAAGTAGGAGTAATTTTTATTTTCTTTTTTTATAATGATCTGAATTTTATGCTGAGAAAAAATTATCTTGACTTAGCACTTAGCACTTATTACGTATTCTTTTCTGCTGTTCTTTATTTTCTGTATTTTGTGTTTCCTCCTTATACGGATCAAAATGACCAAAGAGCAAGGACCAGATCTTCGTTATCTCTGTTTTCTCACACAGATGCTGTACCATTAGGAGCATATGCTGTCAAAATATGTTGTAGCTGATTCACAGATTGACTTATTGTCCTTACCTTTGGTTGGATGCTCTATTCTCAGTGCCCCAGAGCTGTCCTTCTGACTGAGAATTGTGGTTTTGAATGGGATGAGGGGGAGGAAAGAGGAAGGGAGTTTGTCATTGGAGGACCACAAACTTGGCATTAGCTGTAGAATTCTAGATGATGCCAGCTTTGCCTGTCTTTGGAACAATGTCCATTTTTGCCCTAGGCTGATCCAGCCTGTTGTCCATGACATGAGGTCATCTCCGTGGTATTTACTTATTGAGATACCAAACTATCTGAGCATTTCTTTTTACTGGTTATGGGTGAAGTAAGTTACTGTAGAAGAGCGTGTGCAGCAGTGGAGAAGATGAACTTTGGATCAGGCAGCCCTGGGGAATTACAGCTCAGTTATTCCCTACCTGTGTGGACAGGTAGCCTACAGCCTCTTTGAGCTTCACTTCCTTGTGCATAAAGTATGGAATGACAAATACAAGAGTCGTCACAGGTCGTGAGGGTTAGATGAGCTAAAAGCTAAAAGCTTGGTGCAACACAATGTCTGGACTTTGATGCATGAATTGAGCTTTGAAAGAGTTTACTTTGAATGTGCAGAGTGATAGGAAATGTACCTAGGACCACAGAAATGACCACAGAATGAAATTATCCTCATCTTTTTCCAGAAATTTCTTTTCATTCATAAATTCGATAAATATTTATTTAGTACCAATTGTTCTGGTTGCTACTTTTTTCTTTATCTTTAATTTAATTTTTTTATTGAAGTATAGTTGATTTACGGTGTTGCGTTTCAGGTATACAGTAAAGTGATTCACTTATACCTATATCCACTCTTTTTTAGATTCTTTTCCATATAGGTTATCACAGATTATTGAGTAAATTTCCCTGTGCTCTAGAGTAGGTCCTTGTTGTTTATCTATTTTTATATATAGTCGTGTGTGTATGTTAATCCCAACCTCCTAATTTAATCCCTGTTCTGGTTACTATTGATGCATAACAGTGACCCCAAAACTTGGTGGCTTAAAACAACCATTTTATTTTGCTCACAATTTGGAGGGTCAGGAATTTAGCTTGTCTAGGCAGATGCTCGGGATCTCTCCTGTGGTCGCAGGCAAATATCCGCAGGACGGAAGGCTCAGCAGGGTTAGGACCACACTGGCCAACGACTCACGTGGCTGCCCGTTGAAGCTGCCAACTGGAGCGCCACCTGGTGGCAGCTTCCCAGTAGATGGACTCCGTATGTGATGGGCCATTTCCCAGCGTGAGCATCTTAAGAGAACCAGGTGGAAACTGCACAACTTTCTTTGTGACTTAGCTGCAGCACGTCTGCTGTGCTCTGAAGGATGGAGCTGTAAAGCCAGCTCAGCTTCAAGGCCTTCCTCAAAATGGAAGGAATGGCAGGGGCTTCCCTGGTGGCGCAGTGGTTGCGCGTCCGCCTGCCGATGCAGGGGAACCGGGTTCGCGCCCCGGTCTGGGAGGATCCCACGTGCCGCGGAGCGGCTGGGCCCGTGAGCCATGGCCGCTGAGCCTGCGCGTCCGGAGCCTGTGCTCCGCAACGGGAGAGGCCGCGGCAGGGGGAGGCCCGCATACCACAAAAGAAAAAAAAAAAAAAAAAATGGAAGGAATGGCAAACATTTCGGGGGCCGTATTTTAAAACTGTCACAGCAACTAAGAGTCAGGTCCTATATGAAGTGTCAGGGCTGTAAGGATGGATACGGCATTGTATTGGTGGGAGTTCTCCAGAGAAACAGAACCAGTGGGATATATATGGCTTATTATGAGGAATTGGCTCCTGTGATTATGGAAGCTGAGAAGTTCCACGATTTGTCACCTGCAGGCTGGAGACCCAGGAGGCCAGTTGTGTAGTTCAGTCCAAGTCTGAAGGCTTGAGAACCAGGGGACCCGATGATGTGAGTCCCAGTCTGAGGGCAGCAGATCAATGTCTCAGCTCAAACAGTCAGGCAGAGAAGGGGCGAATTCTCCCTTCCTCTGACTTTTGTCCTATTTGTGCCCTTGCCCTCAGTGGATTGGATGAGATCCACTCACATCGGGGAGGGCACTCTGCTTTCCTGAGTCCACTGATTCAAATGCTAATCTCATCCAGAGACACCCTCGCAGACACAGCCATAAATAATGTTGAGGCGGGGCTTCCCTGGTGGCGCAGTGGTTGCGCGTCCGCCTGCCGATGCATGGGACGTGGGTTCGTGCCCCGGTCCGGGAAGATCCCACATGCCGCGGAGCGGCTGGGCCCGTGAGCCATGGCGGCTGAGCCTGCGCGTCCGGAGCCTGTGCTCCGCAACGGGAGAGGTCACAACAGAGGGAGGCCCGCATACCACACACACACACACACACACACACACACAAATAATAATAATAATGTTGAGGCAAAAATCTGAGCACCCCGTGATCTTGTCAAGTCCGCACATAAACTTAACCATCCCAGCCATTCTCCTTCACAGGCAGCACACGCGGGTCAGCTACAGATACACAACCACAATGCCTTTAGGTGAAAGTTTCTACAAAATACACAGAAATAATATTGCTAATTTGAGGGGACGCAGAAAGTTCGAAGCAGGTGGCAAAGCACTTACAGATCTCGGTGATGATAATCGCCTTTGCATTGCTTACATTTGTTCGTGGAACAAGAACCATCCTTGAGCAGAAACATATTTTGTATTCAGTCAGTTATGACTGACATAATGTACACCTGTGGTGAGGTTACATCTGGGCCTAGAGTTCAGCGTGTTTTACTAATTTTTCAGCTTCTAGTAACAGGATGCTTGCCAAAGTGGCCCGGAAGACACGCTGTCTCACATCGCCAGGATCTGGAAAGGGGGTGGCTGCCGAACTGATTGATGCTGTGACTCCATGAAGCCATCAAAATCCGGGTCCTTTCCCCCTCCTTGCTCTGTCAGCCTCCGTGGCGGTCAGTCCCCCTCCTGGTTCCAAAGTAGTCACAGATCAAAGCTCATGTTTTCATATACCAATATCGAGAGGCAGAAAGAGGAACCTTCCTCTCCCTGTGTCTCTTTGCAAGAGCCAAGAAGGCTTTCCTGGAAGAGACTTCCTCCTACTCCTCATGGGTCAAAACTGGGTGACAGGCCATGTCAACTGAGCCCCGGCCTGGCCAAGGAGGGACATTTGAGCAAAACTGGGGCTTTGCCAGCAAGGGAAGGGGTAGGGAGTAGGCTTGGGTAGGTGACCAGGGGTGTCTTCTGGAACCTGAGGCCTGTCGTAGCTGACATAAGAGGCCAGCGTCTCTTTAAGACTAAGGCCTGCTGCCCAAGGTCAGATACTGATAGCCTGGTCATCTCCGGAGAAGACGCTTATGCCCTTTGTGTGTTAATTATCAGTAAAGCTGGAGCCCTTTCTCCTGCTTCTCCCAAAGCCTCAGGCAGGTGGGATCTGTCAATAAGGTGCCGGTTGTTTATTTCACGAACCGTGTCTTTTGCTTGAGCATATAGTGTGTTCTGCATTCAGAAATCCAGTTGCCTTCAGGGCCCGTCGGCCAGGCTGGGGAACCACTCTGTCTGGCAGGACGGAGCTGGGTGGTTTGTACTGTTTGCTCACGTCCTGGTCTCACCACAAACTCCCTCCAGGGTAATTACTTGGAGGAACACCTTACTAAACAGCTGGGAAGCATGACTATTAAGGAACTGCCAGAGATGAAAATTTATTTCTCACCTGTGTGGTTTCCAGAGCCTCATGGGACTGAGGTATGAGTAGCTTCCAGTAACCTGTGGAGAGCACAGAATCCAGGGGGCCAGATGGTGTTTGGGCTGTGGTTTGCTGACTCCCTGCCTCCAGGGCTCCAAGGAAACCAGCTTCTAGAGAATTACACCCCCATCACAGTACTAGTTTACTTGTTCTTTATCTTTTCTATAGCATTGTGTGTCTTTACTCGCTTTAGGTGCATTCTTCTTCTCCTGACATCACTCCCAGTTCTCAGGAAGACCCCTGTGGCATAACGACGGGGCACACCTCTGGTGACGATCTTGGTAGTTGCCTTTCTGCTGTAGATGCTGGTTCAAGAGGTTCCTTACTCACCGCATCCTGGCTACAAGCCTTTGTGTGGGAAATGGCTCCTGACCTGCGGGGACAGGCTTCTCTATGGGAAGAAGTGGCCCCGATTCACCGAGGTGACTTTTTACATCACACTTTAGCCCTCACCCCCATTCACAAGTCTCTGCCTCGGCAACTGTCACTCTTGGGAAAGAATCTTTTCTTCAGATATGTTGGCTTTGTCATGTTCTGCTCCTTTGGGGGCTAAAAAGGAAAGATTCCTATTTTTACCGGTTAGTCTATTATGCTGTTGATTATTGAATCATTATGTTTCCAGCGGGATCCATGTGGTCTCTGAATCCCTAGTTCAAAAAATGTCTGCCTCCACCGTGGCACTTCAGTTGGTGATGTCTTGTCCTCCACTCTTAAAATAAATAGAACAGAAAGATTCACTTTATGTTGCATCTGTCAAATATCTGAAAGGATTCATTTTCTATTAGGAGTCCATTGGAGTTCGGTTGCCTTGTGGTAATAAAAGACCAAGGTTTCTGCTGGAAGGTAATTCACTGAGATTACACATCCTAATTTTTTTGATTAGAGTAAAAAAATGTAGGTGTCACTAAACAGAGCGAATCCCAACCTATAATTCATGATCGTAGAATGATGAGTGTGAGTCTTGTTCCTAGATCCCCCCAGTGAGCCATACAAACTGTGCTTAGAAAACCAAGTTTGAATTCTATGCTAATAGTTACTACAGGGAATAGTCCCTTTCCTTAAGAATATAAGTGACCAGAATACGGATGGAAAGTAGTTTGATCTATGTTACACTGGCGATGTGTCGGAGGGTAGTGAGAGGAGCCTGGATGGGCAAGGTCAGAGTAGAATAATAATGTTAACTACTATTTTTAGCATGCCTTTGATGTGTGAGGCTCTGGGCTTGACCTTTTTCATCATTTGGGACGTTTTGGCAACTAGCAGCAGTTAACCCTACAAAAACTGGCTTATGCAAGATGGAAATTTGTTATCTCTCGCAGCAAGAAGTACAGAAGTAGGGTGGATTCCCAGGTTGGTTGGTACCGATTGTCAAAAATATTATCAAGGGTTCAGGTGCTTTCTGTTTCTTGGTCCTGCCTCCCTGAGGGTGTTGGCAGTGGTGACCTCAGAGTGAGATGGCTTCATATCCAGAGACAACAACATCCCAATGAGGTACAACAAACAAACAAACAGCGGGGCTATTTCATTCCTTTTCTCTTTCTTAGGAGAAGGACACACTTCCAGAAGTCTCCTGGAAGACTTCACTGGTTGTATTGCGCTGAATCCCCACTCTTAAACCATTGATAAAAGGAATGGGATTACCACACTTGGCTTAAAGAAATCAGGATACCCCATCTCCTGGAGCGCAGAGGGTACCTGGCTGGGTGGAGGAGGGTGAAAGCTGAATACAATTAGGGTTTGTAGGAAAGAAAGAAGGAAAGTGGAGATGGATGTTGGCACGGCAACCAAAACTCTGCTACATGACTGTATCCATCTCTCTCTTTCTCATGTCTAAGCCTCATGGAAAATCTGCAGGATAGATATTAATACTAAAAGTCATGTTTTCCACACGGGGCTCATTTCAGTATCATGTATTCCATTACAGAGTTTTTAAACAGCGGTATTCTTTCTTCCAAGTGAATCTTGCACCAAACTACAACATATAAACAGATAAAAAAATATATATATATGTTCAAAGGATGAAATGGACAAGAAACTCAATTTTAAAACTCCAATAAAGCTTTTGAACACAAAAAGTTGAAAATATCAGTTATGGATATATATTTTTTTATTTTATGGATGATATTTTTGGCATCGTATGCGCACCTAAGTTCAGAAAGAGAACAATGCTGACCTACACCTTTCCTGACCAATGTCTCAGAAGAAGGTTAGATGCACGCACAGAAATGACAAAAGCAGCTTCCTTCAGCACGCTGCACGTAAATGCTGATCTCACAGCACAATGGCTGTGTTGAGGGTTTTCACTGCATTACAATTGTATAATATCATAATTTGGGGGACTGTCTTTTCTGATATTTCCTTCTTTGTGAAGCATCTCCATGAGCACAGTGCCCCTGGCTGCTCCTCACCTGCTCGCTTCCTCCTACTTACTTAGCTGTGATTTCGGAGGCCGTGGGCTTGCACTGCCCAGCCATCCCTCTCTCCTCCGCTCTGTTACCCCTCTGGCCAGCTCTGTGCCTGCAGAGAGAGCCCTGCTTCTCCCTGGGACAGCCAGTGACCCCCGGGATGAGTCTGCTCGGTGCCAGCATTCAGTATTAGGAAACAGCCCATAAATAAAAGCATTTTCTAATATCACCTTTACTGGTTATAAAGATGTATTTTATCCTCCATTGGCTGCCTCATACCTTAGTTTTCAATTTTTTTGTAATCCAGGGAGTAATATAGTTTCTGTTTATCCCCCCAACCTACAACCCTTGTCATAATACTTTGATTTGCTTTCTTTTTTAAAAATTTGTTTTTACTTTTTAGATTTTTAAATTTTATTTATTTTTTAAATTGAAGTATAGGTGATTTACAATGTTGTGTTAGTTTTTGGTATACAGCCAAGTGATTCACTTATACATATATATATTCTTTTCCATTATAGGTTATTACAAGATATTGCATATAGTTCCCTGTGCCCTACAGTAGGGCCTACTTGTTTATCTATTTTATATTTAATAAAACTCCAAACTCCTAATTTATCCCCCCGCCCTTTCCCCTGTACTTTGATATGCTTTCTTTTATAAAACAAAAATATTGTGTTATGCAATATTTCAAACGTATAGAAAATACAGAAAATGCAACAAACGCACAAGCCATATTTAATGTGTTATATTTTGATGTGATTGTTTCAGATCTTTTTTCTTTAAATAAATAAAACTTTACAAATCTGGCTAAAATTCCACACCTCATCCCTCCTTCTTCCTAGAAGTAAACACTGTCCTAAAGAAGCTGTGACTTGAACCCTTGGATGGTTTTGCACCAATAGTATATATAGTAGTATTGTTTTGAATGATTTTTAAATATTTTACAAATGGTATTGTATCTGTCCTTTTATAAGTAGCTTTATAAACTCAACATTATATTGCTTAACTATGATCTGCTTAGTTTTTGAGCTGATCATGTACCCATTGTATGAACGAGCCACTTTATTATTACTGCACTAGAGACCAGGGTTTGGTGATTTTCACTAGCGTACTTAATGCTGTAGTGAACATCTTTGTGTATGTCCCCTTGTGCACGTGTCCAGGAGTTTCTCTAAAGAAGATACCTAAATTTGTAAAGTATAAATGGAACAGCTGAAGGGTAGATTCTGCTTAATTTCAGATTGACGAGGAATTGCCTATGCTCTTCATGGTGGGTGAGCCAACTCACATGCCACAGAAAGCATACGGGAGTTTCTGACCCTCACAACCTCACCAACCCCCGGGAGATGAGTCTCTACCAGTCACATGAGTTTACAAAGTGAGCTCATTGTTTTAATCTGCATTTCTGATTACTAATGGGATTAAATGCATTTTTACATGTTTTTTTTTACCATTTGGGCTACCATTTCTGCAAGTTACCTCTTCTTATTCTTTGTCCATTTTTTGTTTTCTACTGCACTGATTTGTCTTTTTGTTTTGAATTGGGGAAGTCCTAAAAATATCTGGGATATTCATTTTCTGTGCTTTCAAGAGGTTTTCTCTGCTGAGTGTGTGGTTTATCTTTTTGTTTTGTTTACTGTATCTTTGGTAATAGATTGTGTGGTCATAATATACAGCTATATATAATAGATATAATAGAGTCTTAAAATTTTTAATCTGTTCAAATTTGTCAATTTTTTTTATGTTTGTTTACATCTTGTTTCAGAATTCCTCCTTTAACATGTTATAAAGTTATTATGGTATATTTTCTGAGGCTTTTCTTGTCATATTTAAGTTTTAATCCATATAGTATTTATTTTTGTGATTTGTGTGAAGTAAGTTTCTAATTTTATTTCTTCCCATATGCACTGCCAGTTAAGATGGTGGAGTGATTGAATAGTCCATTCTTTCTCTTCAATTTAATGTTCATAGGTTTGTTACTAGGTCTGTCCAGCTACACTGATCTACTTTCTATCTCTGCGTTAATAACGCATATTTTAATATTTAATTGCTATGGTTTTATAAGCCTTAATTTCTTGTAGGTGAAGACACCTTGATATTCCTTTTCAAAATTGTCTTTCGTATCCATTTCCCTCCAAGAAGTTCAGGACCACTTTGTTGAAAGTTCTGTGAAAACTCTGTTGCATCTATGGTTTTGTTTCTTCATCATTCCTAATTTGTACCGTTTGAATAGTTTCCTTAAATAATTTTGCCAGAAGTTTGTCCTTTTTTTAGTCTTTTCAAAAATTTGTTTTTGGTTTTGTTGAATCTTTCTAATTTGTATTATAATTTCTTTTTTGAATGAGGAAGTATTCAGAATTGGTTTTTTAATTCTCATTTTTATCGCATTTTGGTCAGAAAACATGTTCTGTAAGATGTAGATTTTTTTTTTTTTGAGACTTGTTTAGTGGCTCATTCTACTGTCAATTTTTGTAAATGTGCCATGCGTGCTTGGAAAGAATATGGTTTCTTTGTTGTCTGCAGGGTTCTATAAATGACCATTTAATCAGTTACTGAGAAATCTAAGTTAAAATCCCCTACTAAAATTGTGAATTTCTAGGTTCTTTCCAGTAAATCCATTTTGTTTGTTTGTTTGTTTGTTTGTTTTGAGACTATGTTCCTAGGGGCATAGAGGTTCAAAATTGTTATATTTTTTCTGGAAAGGATTGTTGCTTTCATTATTAGACAATAAGGCTCTGTGTCCCTAATTCTCTCTCCCTCCCTCTTAAAGTTGATTTTACTGATGATTATATGTTTGTATGAGGCTCTGCTGCTGTTATTGTTAGTATTTTTCAGATATTTCCTCCCCCTCAATTCTTTTACTTTCAATTTGTCTGTGTCACTATGCTTTAGGTGAGTCTCTCGCTAACAACATATAACTAGAAATTCAATATACAATCTGTAAGTATCTGTATTTTATTTGGGAAGTCTAGTTTCTTTACATTTATTATGATTACCATTATACTGTATTTCATCAAATCTAAGTTGCCATTTATTATAAGGTGCAACACCATTTTAGTTATCATTAAGGAACAGAAAAAAATGTTGCAGTTAAACAGTGACACAATGCTTATTTGGAACTTATTAAAGAAGTATTTTAGAATTAATTATAAATACTTAAAAATCATGTTTTAATCTTATGCATAAATATAAATGAAGTGAATCGTTATTTCTAAAAATTGTCACATTCAGTGTCTAACTCTTCTCAATTAGTTTTTGACTCAGAGTCACCAATGTTTGTGCCTTTCCAGGCCCTATCACCCTCCGTGCTATCAAAAGCAGCAATTCTCAAAAGAACTAAAAGTCATTAGAATTGGCTGTTAAGCTGGCTTTGCAATTATGTAGAACAAACCCCTTTTGGAGTCTAGCTTTGGGAATGTTGTTAAACCTGTTTTATTCGTCACCTTCTCACTCCATCCTCACAACTGTTTGGATCTTAAGAGTTAAAGTACTGCTCCACCATTGTTTTTAGGATTTTCTTCTGAGATGCTGACATCCATTCTGCAAGTTTTGCTGCTGGCTCTTTTGATGTTCATGTGTGTAGTCATTGGCGTCCACATCACAGGTCCTGCATGGCCAACGGGGATTTAAAAACACCATCAGTTGAAATATGCATTCTGATTTCAAAGATGTTAAAATGTGAATACATGTGCACCTTAGAAATGATGAAACATTTTATAGTTTATTTACATAAAGATATAAAGGTTATTTTTATTCTTTATTCTGCTTTCTCTTTGACATACCTTTTTTTTCTGTAGTATTTTTACCTCCTTTCCTGCCTTCTATTGGATCAAGTTTTCTTCTTTTTTAATTAAAAAAAATTTTTTTTATTGGCGTATAGTTGATTTACAATGTTGTGTTAGCTTCTGCTGTACAGCAAAGTGAATCAGCTGTACGTATACATATATCCCCTCGTTTTTGGATTTCCTCCCCATTTAGGTCACCACAGAGCACTGAGTAGAGTTCCTTATGCTATACAGGAGGTTCTCATTAGTTATGTATTTTACACATAGTAGTGTGTATATGTCAGTCCCCATCTCCCAGTTCATCCCACCCACCTTTTCCCCCTTGGTGTCCATACATTTGTTCTCTACATCTACGTCTCTATATCTGCTTTGCAGATAGGTTCATCTGTACCATTTTTCTAGATTCCACATATATGTGTTAATATACGATATTTGTTTTTCTGATTTGCTTCACTCTGTGTGACAGTCTCTAGTTCCATCCATGTCTGGAAGTTACACATTGTTTTTTTCTTTTAAGTAAACTTTACATTTTTAGCATTGATATTCGACTTGGTAAAGTTAATCATTATCTCTATTCAGCTCTTTAGTAATTCACTAAATTGATTGCTTTGTCTCTACTTCCTCCTCATCTAATGTGTTATAGTTCTCTAGTATTATAGTTCCAACTTGTTTTGAACTGGCCAAGTTTGTGGTATTCATTACTAGTGTTGTGATTTTTATGATCAATACTCACTCAGATTTACACCTTGAAGAGTGTTCTTCCTTTCCTTGGCTCCTTATATCTGCTTCTTCAAAATGTATTGCTTCTTCCTTGTGAATACAGTTTCCTTCTTCCTGAGATACATCTTTTAGTTTGAAAATATCTGTGTTCTGCCTTCGCTCTTAAATGATAGCTTAAATGGATGTAGAATTTTGGGGGGAGAGAGATATGTGATTTCTGGCACCAGGTGTGTAGTGTAAATGGGGTTCTCCTTGCTCCCATGCCCTCAGTTTGCAAAACAAGCTCATTACTGCTGTCTCCTGTTCAGGTCAGCAGGCAGGGCTTTCTCCGTCCCACTCACTGAGATGGAAGCCTTTCCATGGCTCTGGCTTAATTCCACTTGTCAGTCCCACTGTACACGTGGAGTCAACCCACTGCCTGGCCTTCCAGCCTGCTCAGCCCTCCAGATTTCAGGCCCCTCTTTATTGCTTGCCGTTGGGAATTTCTCTTTCTATCTTCTGAGGTCAGGTCTGCGTTAACATTTTTATCTTGCATTTCTAGGTGTACTGTGGCAGGAATGTTTTATATTGGCCCTATCTGACTTTCCATGGACCCTATGAGAATACTGCATTTTTCTTTATACAATGTATTTTAAAAATATTAGAAATAGTTAAGATTATATTAAAAGGGAAATTCAAGTGTTCAGTTCAACTTCTGGTTCCATGGAACCTTGGCTTTCTACAAAATATGGTCTTTTAATGACTGCCCTATTGTATGATTTTGAAATCCATAGTTAAGTGACTGTTTGGGCATGAGATCCCAGACCTGGAGTGGAGAAAACAGACTTCAGGCAGGACGTCTCCCCATAAGGTTTACCAGCCTATGGCACACACACACACACCTGAGGTATCAGAAATTTGCTCCCCATGCAGGCTCTGAGTTGTCACTCCCAGAGCAGCCAATGCACTTCTCCAGGCTATGATTTATAGCTTCAGAGAGGCTAGATTAGAAAAAAAAAGTGGTCTAAAGGACAGAGCAGTTAATTATTATGCAGAAAAAAAATCTTTTTGTATGCTTATTGGCTAGTTGACTTTCTTTTTCTTTCATGTAAAAGGAAATGACCTCCTTATTTTTCTATGATGTGATATCAAGGAAATGAAAACTGTCCTAGCCCACTGGAGGAGTATGAAATGGTGTAGCCAATTGGATTCCATCCCTTTCAGTCAGTTAGCTTTTGGTGTGTAACAAACAGTTGCAAAGCTGAGTGCTTTAGAAACAACACACACGCCCCACGTGAGCTCTCATCCTCCATGAGGCTTTGCCCAGGCTTCTTCCATCAGGGGTGTCAGCCTTCCAAAGAGCAACAGGAAAAAGGGAAGCTCACTGCACAAGCCCTTGTCACGGCCCTGCTTGCATTATGTTGGTTAACGTCCCTTGGCCCAAAGCAAATCATATGATTTGCTTTGAGGAGATGAAAGTCACATGGCAAAAGAGCGTATGTGTAGGGCTGGAGATAACCTTTAGGCCATTGTTGTAAACTGCCGTTCTGTAAAATAAGTACACTCTTTTTGGTGTCTATATGTTAGACATCTACAAGGGTGTTTATCTCACTGTCTCTTTGTATGATAGAAAAACACTGGGAACTGCTGAAATGCACATTGGCTGGGGAGTGATAAGGAAAACATCTGTGCTATTGAACACCATAACGCAGTTGAAGAGCATGTGATAGATTCGGGAGTACTGTCCTAAAAAGACATCTCTTTAAATGAAAAAAGCCAGTGGCTGAACCGTACAGACTTCACACCTCCCACCATACGCAAAAACTAAATTCCTGCAGATGCATTACGTCACGTCATGCATACGCATGACAAAATGTCAAGAAGTATATACCCTCTAGATGGAGAATAGCAGTTACTGCTATGGAGGGGGCGGGCTTGAGTGGCAGTCAAGGGGAATTTTATTTATTTGGGGGAGGGTATCACTTGAATTTTTTACCAAATGAATGCCTTCACATGCTGTTTATTTAACAATGAATAAAATTTGAATTTGAACTTAAACAAAGGAATAACAGTATGATTCTCACCAGCTGGGCTTCAATCTCATCATTCAAGCAACTGTGGACATGGCGGTGCTCCTGGGCCCTGAGACCCTCTTCTCCTTTCCTCCTTCCCTCAGTCATACTTGCTGCTTGGTGGGAGTGTTTCAAGCTTAGTAAACCAGATCCAAGTCAGGGCAAGATTCTGGAACTTACCCTCTTCAAAATACACCATTCAGCCTAGTCATCATGGTGTCCAAAGTGACAGCCAGCATAACTCTTTTTGTGTAGTTTTGGGGTCCTGGCTTCAAATGCCAGGCAAAATGTTATAGTATCATTTTTTCCTAAATGATTTCAACATCATGTGAAATAAGTTGATCACTAATTTTTTGTGAAACATTAGTGTCTAGTGAATTATAATTTTGAGGCTGACACAAGCAGAGATTTAATTGTTGATGTATCCTGTTCATTCCAGTCAAAACCTTTATCTTCTAGAATTTCTGATGTTTCCACAGTGTAGTGTATAGTTAGTCCACTGTCCACAGGGACTGACTATTTATTATTCTCTATCTGTCTACACCACCCCTTTGGGGTTCTGTGGGAAACGAGCAATGCCAGACAAAACACCAAAGTTATCTCTTTGGCATGCCCATATAACTTACACAACGCAGGGCGAGGGATGCTCCATCTTACTGACCAGTTAGAATAGAAACAAATAGAAAATAAGAGTAAAAACTCATAACAGTTATAACTATTAGTTTCAGAAACCACTGCATGTTGGTGACGATAATTATGTAGTATTTTTAAAATAGATTCTTTGTATATGTGCCTAATGATACGTTTATGTTATTGGTTTATTATCTTGACGAGAACATTTAAAACTACCGTGTGACAAAACAAAGTTTTTAAGAAAATCTGTGTCAACTTTCAGGTTTTAAACTTCTGTGCTCCTTTCCTGTCCTACTCTTGTTCTTGTGTCTAGGTATGTACTGTTTTACTGTAGAACTCACACACACACACACCATTATTCACTAGAGCTCTAGGGAAGAGCTGTTTCCCATAAGGATAAAGCAGGTGTGCCCTGCTCATTGACAATTATGACTCATGTCATTATTCTACATTTGGAGGGACTGTCCAATCTCTGAGGAAATGTTAACCTCTTAGATTTTTTGGTTTGACATCACAGAACCAATGATACTAATTGGGTGCGGACACACCTATGAAGTATGAGGCGTAGCATGTAGGTGATTTCCATAAATCTTCCTGTGTGAGGGGTGTGTGTGGGGTTCCTATTTCGATGATAACTCTTAGAGCATCATGTGTCATTTGTAAGTACTGGAGTTCTTATTTGGTGAAATAATACTGCAGCCAATGCCGTTGGTATTTTGCTGTCAATATTAAAAAATTTCTTCCACACTAGATAAAATAATTGGTTAAAAATCAGAAAACTATTAAAACATTTCACAAATTATAAGGTGACTATTATTTATTGGCAGCAACAGAAAGCAAAGCAACTGGTCTGACAAGCAAAGGCAGGAAAGTGTAATTGGTCAAAATGTTTCTTGTATGTCAACGAAATACTAATATATACATAAAACTTTCCTTATTAATAAATTCATTTATTGTTAAATATTTGGATGTTATAGTGAGAGTTCTGTAAATATTTAACTTTGAAGTCTACCCAATTTGCCTAAAAGTGAATGAGATTATTTTATAGCCACATTTTTAGTCCAAATAAATGAATGCAGTTTAATGTTTATGTCAACTCCATCACTAAAAGTTTCACTTAATACTGACATGTTAGTTTCTGGGAGGGTGTTTATTCTAAAGGTCCACATTTTCATTCGGCAAAGATGATCCATCTGGTAGAGTTTGGTTGACACTGGTTTCATGTTTAAAGTATATTTCATCCAATAATATGACATTAAAAGTGTATAGAGTTGGGCATGTAGGAAATACTGGTTCTGAGGTTCTTCTCCGAGCTCCGCTCATTATCTTGTATACTGTATTACTGACACACAGCTATCTGTGTGTGATAACGTCCAGCTCTGGAATTCCCCCTCACTTCTGTTTACCTCCTCCTGGGTTTATTTACATGTGGGCATTGCTGCTAATTAGCTTTGGGAGGGAGGAGGCAGATTTCTATACATCCTCTTGGTGTGGCCCCATGAAGAGATGGTCCTCATACCTGGAAGAGCTTCCTCTTTCACTCATTACCTTCAGTAAACACAGCCTGTCCCTTTAGTGACCAACTGCTGCTTTCTCATCTTCTAACGAAGAGCTGAGCAATTTGCCAAATTAATTTTCTCCCCTTCAAGGTAGTTCTTGGTGGGTAATGCCTATGTGTATACCCTCTTAACAGGATGACTTCTTAAAAGTATGCTTTACAAGATGGAAAAGTTAACGATGAAAAAGGGCCCTCTTTCCTGCCCCTTCATGACTGCTTTTTATAGTTTATTGAAAATTGAGTTCTTGGGGTTACATTGTGGGAATGATTTTAAGACCTTTGGCCAGTTTTGAATTCACTGAAAGGCAGATATATTGACTTGTTTACACTTGAGGGTTTTTATCTGGTCACCTGACTGTAAGGAGGAAGACATTAGGTTCTGAAAACATTCTTTCTAGGCGTTTCCAGAGAGAACAGTCCTGCCACCATGTTCTCCCTCAGTGTTTGGGTTCCTTTCTGTCTAGACAGGGTTCTCATTGTTGTAACATCTAGGCGTTCCTATTTAATTCTCCCCTCCACCCCCGCCCCCGGCAAAAGCTGTGATGAATTTCCCCGAAGTCAGCACTGACTAGGTGAGATTCTGTGTCTGCATGTGCTTCCTGGGAAGGTTAACACACACTGGCTCTTGAAATCTCTTTAGGGCAGTCAACAGGAATTTTACTCAGATTTCCTTCCACATACAACATCAATAAATATGGAAATGAAGGCGGCAAATCTCACTTCTGATGAAACAATATGCTGCCTAAATTCAGTTAATTGTAAGGTACTTAGTGTTGAAAGACAAAGATATGCTAATCTTATTAAAATATGCCTGGTTAAATTTAGCTATAAATTCCATTCAGGGTCTCCTGCTTTATACATTGTTCCAAGTCAGAATGTCTGGAAAGAAACCACCCACTATGCAGGATACAGAGTTAGTAATTTGGAAAGGTGAAAAGTTTAATTATGAGTCTATCTTCTGGGGAAAAACGGAAACAAGGCTGAAATCTTAAAATTTTTTTTTTTTGTTTGTTTAGATTAAACCAACTGAAGATCACTCTCACATTGTTTACATTTATATTACTCTGACAGTCAGAAAAGCTTTTAACATTTTTTCTGTTTCATTTGAATTGAAGTTGTTTTTAATATATACAAATGAGGGAAAGAGCCTTCACTAGAGTTCAACACTGTTTAGACAGACTTGATCAATTTTTAATTTTCCAGATAATTAAAGAGTAGAGCATATTGAATTGTGGCTAAAGGCTTGGCCACGGATTTAGAGACCAAGGATTTCAATCCTGACTTTGCTCATCGTGTAACTTTGTAGGCATTACAGAGCCTCTCAACACCCCAGTTTCTTTGTATGTAACCTGGGGTAAAATAAGTTAATAGCAAGTTTCCTCGCTATCAGAAAGAAGAGTGTTCCCATGAAAGCTTTCGTAAGCTGAAATGGCATAAATTGAGACGCAATTACCTCAGGACACATCTTGCCAACAAATGCACAAAACAACTGGAGATCAGGCACAGATGCTCACAGACCCAGTTCAGAGCTCTGGCGGCTTAATGCTGCGTGTGATTCCCTGGAAGGAGCTTGGCGGTGCTGCTCTTAGCGCCTCTGTAACAGCTCGCTGCAAAACACGCGCCGAGCAGTATTTTTACTTTTTGCTTTTTTTCCTAAAAGTAAAAATCCTCCTAGCATTTCTTGCAGTTATCAAAAACCAGTGCTAGTGAGGTTTTTTTAATAAAAGCAAAGTGGCATAAAGTGAACTTCCGAAATGCAAGGGATACCTGTATTTAAAAAGGGCTTTTATTTTAATTTATTTTTGTAAAATAAATATACATTCATATATAGAGTATAAATATAGAGTATTTACAAACATTCACATATTACATTTATAAAATTTGGATAAACACAAATATATATTTATTTACACAGACACACAGACACACACACACACACACACAGACACACACACAGACACACACACACACACACACACACACCACTACCATCCATAATCCACTCAGATATAACCTCTATTCCATTTTGGCTAGATTCCAGCCTCTTAGCCATCCATCCTATGCATGCATTAACAAATATTAGATTTTTTATAACCTATTTTTTATAAGCTTCTGTATCCAATTACTGTGTAATTACTATGTTTGAGCATGTTCTGAAAGCAGTATATTTTTACCCCCGCCCCCTATCTTTTATGTTTTTGATGTCATATTTTTACAACTCTGTATTTTGTGCATCCCTTAACTAATTATTGTATATATAGATGATTTTATTACTTTTGTCTTTTAACCTTCATACTGACTAGAGAGATGGTTGATCTACTACCTTTACTGTATGTTTGCCTCTAGCAGTGAGATTTTTCTTGCATAAGTTTTATATTTATATTTATGGCTTTTTCTGTTTAAAGAAGTCCCTTTAACATTTCTTGTAAGGTCAGTTTACTGGTGTTGAACTCCTTTACCTTTTGCTTGTCTGGGAACTCTTCATCTCTCCTTCAATCCTGAATGATGATCTGGGCAGATAGAATATTCTTGATTGTAAGTTTCTTCCTTTCAGCCCTTCGAATGGCACAAAGGTGCCATTTCTTTTTGATCTGTAAAGGCTGCTAAAAAGTCAGCTAATAGTCTTCTGAAGTCTCCACGCTGCTTTTAAGTCTCTCTCTTTATCTTTGACTTTTGACATTTTAATTATAATGTGTCTTGGTGTGGGTCTTTAGGACTCATCTTGTTTGGGACTCTCTGTGCCTCCTGGACCTGTGTATCTCGTTCATTGCATTGCGGAAGTTTTCAGCCAATATTTCCTTGTGTACATTTCGACCGTTTTCTCTCTCTCCTTCTGGGACCCCTGTAATGAAAATGTCAGTATGTCTGATGTTGTTTCAGATGTCCTTTAAACTATCCTCATATTTTTCCATTTGCTGTTCTGACCGGGTGATTTCCACTAGTCTGTCTTCCAGATCACTGATTTATTCTTCTGCATCATCTAGTCTGCTCTTGGTCCCCCTCTAGTGTATTTTTCATTTCAGTTTTTGTATTCTTCCACTCTGACCGGTTCTTTTTTATATTTTCTCTGTCTCTACTGAAGTTTTCACTGTGTTCCTCCATTCTTCTCCTGAGTTTGGTGACCATTATTTTGGACTCTTATCTGGAAGGCTGCTTATCTCCATTTTGTTTAGTTCTTTTTCTGAGGTTTCTTTTTTGTTCTTTTGTTTGGAACATATTCCTTTGTCTCCTCATTTTGTCTAATTCTCTGTGTTTGTTTCTATGTATTAGGTAGGTCAGCTACATCTCCCATCTTGAAGAAGTGGCTTATGTCCCAGGTGTCCCGTGGGGCTCAGTAGTGCAGTTCTCCTTGGTCACCAGAGCCTGGTGCTACACGAGTGTTCCCTGGGTGGGCTGTATGTACCCTCCTGTTGTGGTTGGGCTGTGATTACCGTAGGCATCCTAATGTGTGGGGCTAGCCCTGGCTCAAGCGCCTGCAAAGTTTGGCAGTGACTATTGTGGGTACTCTAATGTGTGGCGCTGGCCCCTGGGGTGGGAGCTGCTTTGGGGGGATACTGGCCTTGTCTGAGGACACCCACAGGTTGTCGGGCAGGGGGCCACTTTAGAGGGGCTCCAGCACCAGCCAAGGGCACCCACTGGGTCTAGTGGGGCAGGGGACCACTTTGGTGAGACTTTGGTGCCAGCTGAAGGCACCCACCAGGTCTTGGGGCAGGAGGCCACTTTGGAGGAGTACAGGCTGGGGTGGGTTCATAGGTAAATGTGGGGTGGAGTGAACAGTGCTAGCAGGGTAGATGGGAGAGTCAGAAATGGCACCCCTCAGTGACAGGCAAGGTAAGTAGAAGGTGAGCAAACCCCCACCCCCGCAAAAAAAAACTGGCACCCTTCAGCACCTCTGTACCCTCAACAAGTCCCTGCCTCTTGGTCACACACCCTAAAAGTAGTCAATGAATCTCCTTCATGTATGATCCGGGCATTTTTCAAACTGCTGCCTCTGTGCTGGGGCTCAGAGTGAGTGAGTTTTTGCACACACCGTTTAAAAGCAAAATTTCAGTTTCCTCCAGCTCTCCCCTCTGGCCCTTCAGGATGTAAGCCCCCTGATGGTTTTCAAAGCCAGACATTACGGGGGCTCATCTTCCCAGTGCAGGTCTCCTGGGCTGAGGAGCCTGAAGTGGTGTTTGGACCCACTGCTCCTTAGGGAGGATGCATGAGGCTGTGATATCCCTCCCACCTGTGAGTCACTGCACTGGCGAATGGTACTGACCAGACCACATCTCCACCCTTTGTACCCTTCTCAATGTGGCTTTTTCTTTTTATCCTTAGCTGTGGAAAATCCTTTGGCTAATCTTCTGGTCATTCTCAGAGATGGTTACTCTATATGCAGCTGTAGTTTTGGTGTGTCCGTGGGAAGAGGCGAGGCTCAGTCGGTTTTGTGCAGGTGTAATCTGATGGTGGAATCACCTCAGCCCATGACTTCTTCCTGTCTGTATGGAGCTTCCTGAGTGGGTACCCAACCGTGGGACCTGCCTCACACTCAGGCATAAACAACCAGGGAGTGTGTGTGTGTGTGTGGGGGGGGGGAGTTAATGGGGAGTATCACCTGAGGGGCCACCCTTGACCAACAGGGGCAAAAGCCACTGAATAAATGTTTCCCTTTACCTCCCCCAGGCAGACAGTTCTGACATGCCTCTCAGTAAGGCTCCTCAGAAGGTTCTGGCAGAATCCAGCACAGTTGCTTGCAGCAGTGGCCAATTCAATTACACATCCCTCCAGCTGCCGTCCTTTCGGCCCTATTTCATCCTCCCTAATCCTTCCCTTCTGCGCCCTGAGATCACCTTCCAATTAGACTACCTGCCCACCAGCCTTTGTCTCAGGCACTGCTCTCAGGGACCAGGTTGATGGGGGCTGCCACAGTTTCAGGTTTGAACTATAGGGAGATCTCACACTCGTACGCTGGAAAACTACAATTTTCAATAGGAATTGAAACAACATAGAAAGGAATTTGGTTGTAGTGTTATTTCTCCCTTTTTGAAGACTTGGCATTCATGGAGTTTTAATAATGCCTAAAGAAAATAAGAATTATTTTGCTAGCCTCTGAGAAAACACTTAAATGCTTTATAGATTTGCTTGCCAGCAGGGATTCTGTTGTTGATGTCTTTACGTGGATTTATTAAATAATCATGTATACTTGTGGCAAGTGACATTATTTTGTGTTTTGGGTTTTTCTGGTTGTTTACTTTAGGAAAGTCTTATGTTGACTGTATGGGTGGATTCTAGTTGAAATCTTTTGATTCAGGAGGGAATATTGATGAGTTTATTCAAAATTTCCAAAATGGTTAGGCATCTAGATACAGCTACAGTCCTAAGGATTCATCCATCCAGTCACCATAGTAAATTCTTATATGGCAGGCACTGTACCAGGTACTCAGGTTACAATAGAAGTAAGACATGGCACCCGCTCTCAGGTGCTGCCAGAGAGACCTCATGTAATAAGCAAGTGTGTGAAGTCCAGCAGGTATTGTACAGAATGGGGCATGATGCACGCGGGGGAGTGGCTGATTTCACTGGGGAGTCGAGAGTAGGAGGGGGAGTGACTCATGAAAGCATCCTAGAAAAGGAAACATTTGGGTCTCTTCTTTTTTTTTAAGAATTTTAAAAATTGAAGTGTAGTTGATTTATAAGGTTGTGTTAGTTTCTGGTGTACAGCAAAGTGATTCGATTATACATATATGTGTATGTATATACGTATTCTTTTCATATTCTTTTCCATTATAGTTTATTACGGGATATTGAATATAGTTCCCTGTGCTACAGAGTAGGACCTTGCTGTTTACCTATTTTATATACAAAGTTTGTGTCTGCTAAGCCCAGATAAATAAATAATATTTAATATTTAATATTAATAATAATAATAAATATTGATATTTTAATAATAAGTATTAAATATTTTAATAATATTAATATTATTTAAAGCATGTTAATTATTTTAATTATTTAATAATTGTTATTATTAAATTATTATTAAATTATTAATTAAATAATAAATATTTTAATAATAAATCCCAGAATAAACAACTAATTTATTCTTCCCCTGCCCACTCATCTGGGTCTCTTCTTAAAGAGAAATCAATATTTCCAAGGATGGTGAGCCGTGGAGGGCGATCGGGATGAGCAACGTGGTAAACAAAGCCCAGGAGCGGAGCTGCCTTGATGACCAGGCACAGTGTCAGCGAGCTGGTGGGCCGTGGTTCTATAGGCAGACCTCAGAGATATTTGGGGGTCACTTGCTGTCCACTGCAATAAAGCGAATATCTCAATAGGGTCACACGAAGTGTTTGATCTCCCAGTGCATATAAAAGTTATGTTTACACTATACCGTGGTCTGTTAAGTGCGCAAGAGCATTATACCTAAAAAAACAATGTACTTACCTTAATTAAGAATACCTCATTGCTAAAAAATGCTATCCCTCATCTGTGCCTTCAGTGAGTCCGAATCTTTCTGCTGGTGGAGGCTCTTGCCTGGACGTTGACGGCTGCTGGCTGATCAAGTCGGTGGGCGCTGAAGGCTGGGGTGGCCGCGACAATTTCTTAAAAGAAGGCATCACTGAAGATTGCCGCACTGATTGACTCTTCCTTTCATGAATGGTTTCTCCGGAGCATGCAATGCTGCAGGATAGCGTTTTACCCACAGTAGAACTTCTTTCAAAATCCTCTCAAAACCTGCCACTGCTTTTTCACCTAAGTTTATGTCATATTCTAAATCCTTTGCTGTCATTTCAACCATCTTCACAGCATCTTCACCAGGAGTAGATTCCATCTCAAGAAACCACTTTCTTTGCTCATCCATAAGAAGCAACTCCTCGTTCGTTAAACTTTTATCATGAGATTGCAACAATCAGTCACATCTTCAGGCTCCACTTCTAATTCTAGTTCTCTTGCTGTTTCCATCACATCTGCGGTTACTTTTTCCACGGAAGTTTTGAACCCCTCAAGGTCATCCATGAAGGTTGGAAACGTCTTCCAAACGCCTGTTAATGTTGCTATTTTGACCCTTTCCCATGAATCGTGAATGTTCTTAATGGCATCTAGAGTGGTAAATCCTTTCCAAAAGGTTTTCAATTTACTTTGCCCAGATCCATCAGAAGAATCAGTGTCTCTGGAAGCTATAGTCTTATGAAATGTATTTTTTAAATACAAGACTTGAAAGTAGAAATTACTCCTTGATCCATGGGCTACAGAATGAATGTTGTGTTAGCAGCTACGAAAACAACATTGATCTCATTGTCCATCTCCATCAGAGCTCTTGGGTGACCAGGTACGTTGTCAATGAACAATAATATTTTGAAAGGCATCTTTTTTTATGAGCAGTAGGTCTCAACAGTGGGCTAAAAATATTCAGTAAACCATGTTGTAAACTGACGTGCTGTCATTCAAGCTTTGTTGTTCCATTTATACAGCACAGCAGAGTAGATTTGGCATAATTCTTAAGGGCCCTAGGAATTTTGGAATGGTAAATGAGCATTGGCTTCAATTTCAAATCACTTGCTGCATTAACGCCCAACAAGAGGGTCAGTCTGTCCTTTGAAGCTTTGAAGCCAGGCATTGACTTCTCCTCTCTTAACTATCAAAGTCCTAGATGAAATCTTCTTCTAATAAAAGACTGTTTCATCCACATTGAAAATTTGTTGTTTAGTGTAGCCACCTTCATTGGGATGACAAAGTCTATGCATTAAGTATCTGAAACCACCCACATCTATTTGCTAATAAGCAGATATTAATAATCACTCTGAAGCGTGTTTTCAAATGGTACACATAATTCATTTTCTTTTAATTAAGCTATTTGAATAAAAGTAAAATTAACTGTGTGTTGAGTTTATTGCTATAAACCCAGATGTTAATCCATAATCAATATATCCTTTTTTTAAAAGAATCTCAATCTTAATTTTTAAAAATTTTGTTTTCTCTCAAGCTATAATATTCACTATTCATCCAGCACTTTATAATCTGTAACTTACTTCAGGATGCATATATGTAATACCTTTTTAGTAGTTTATCTCAAAATTAGGAATAAATTATTGATTTCCACATATAAGGATGAGGGACTTCTAGGGAAAGATGGCACACTAAAGTCTAATTACATGCTAAATTTTCATCAATGCCAAGTGTTGTGATTAAAAGATGATGGGCAGGTAGGGAACTGTCAGAATGTTGCTTAGAGCAATTAAATAAGGAAATGCATTTAACCTTATGCCATTAAACTTCAGGGAAGGCAGAAGGGAAGAAACAAGATGTGAATGAGGATGGCAGGGCACAAAACACTACCCTGCCCCGACACAATATAAAATGGGTGGTAAAAGTTGTATAATTTCAGCCCCTCCCCAAAGAAAAAAAGACTGCATTTGACAGCAGATAGATAGTTTCAATAAAAACCTAAGAAATGACCTATGGAAAATTCCATATATACCTCACTTAGACTTCATGAGAGATACCAAAAAATTTCATTGGGTTGCTATCTTTTAGAGCATTATACTTAGCAAGAGGACAATGCTTACCAGAGTTGGATACAAATTCATTCTGGGCTGAAGTACTGAATGTTTGTGAGATTTCCTTGAAAAAAAAAAAAAAAGAAAGATAAACCTAGGATCCCAGCAAGATTTCTAGTGAGCCCAAAATAAATTCTTTTCTTTCTTCAGACTAAACAACCTAAAAGAGGATAGAAACTTGTTCTCAAATTTTGCTTAAAAAGGAACGACAACCTAGATACAGATAAAATGGTAATGGGTTAAGAGAGAATTAAAAGCCCTGGGCAGAATTTGCCACATGGAAAATGAGGAAGAAAAAAAAAAAGCCATGACACTCGGGCATGAACGGGAGAAAAGTAAGGAGAAAGAAAGAAAAAATTAAAGAACACTTATGTAAAAGACAGAAAAGAAACCTCTTCAAAATAATAGAAGAATGTAGGCTCAAATATCTTGCAGTATTGAATTATGTATAAAAAATGATTCTGTAAAACATCTGTCACAGCGAGGTATCTTAAAATTCAGAATAAAATTTCCGAGCTAATTTCTGTAGTTTTCTGAGCTAGAGATATCAATTGAGACTCAAAATATTATATAAAATTTAAAAGTTACATAGAATAAAATGGATGTTTTGAATTTCTTTATACACAGCCACAGGATGTAGAGACTAATATTTTAATATGTTAGTACAACAGCCAACAAAAAATAAATTTGAAAGAATTCCACTGTCATTCTCATGGATGCCCTAAAACATAGCAATTGAGTAATAATATCTAACTGGCAGTAGGAAAAGATGTTTTAATTTAAATAGAAACTAGAACTTTTGTTATTAAGGGCAAAAATGTAAAAATATTGTTTTATTTCTCTTCCTTCTCAAAATTTAGAGGATGATCATTTTCAAAGTGAGTTAACTCATTATCCCCTGTGATTTCCTTAATCACTGGTATTCACTGTAGCAGGAACAGTTGTTTTAATTTTCTAACAGTAAAGTCATTACTATTTTCAGACACACATGTGTAACTAAATGATGCAGATCTTTTATTACCAACCCTGTTAAAATCTTAGAATCTTACAGCAGGCATCACACTTCCGGACCCACAATACTTAGGGTGGGAAAAAGAAGATATAAGGGAAAGTAAATATTAAAAAGGAAACTGAAAAAGATTGATCAGAGATACAGGAAGAGAGCCAGAAGAGACAGCCAAAGGAGGAGAAAATGCCTAGAAAAGAGTGGTCAACAGGGTTAAATGCTGTTGAAAGGTTAGGATGATTCTGGAAAATATCAATTCAGTTTGACAGCATGCCGTCAATGATCATAGCCAGAGTAGGTTAACGGTGTGTGAGAAATATCACGTTGCTGTGGGCTGGACAGATAAGTTGCAGGAGATCAATGCATACATGCAGCTGTCCTTTTGAAGAACTTGGCTCTAAGAAATGGTAAGAAAGGGTTATAGCAAGAAGGAGATGCTGAATCAGCTGTGCTTTTTAAAATTTATTTTAAAAAGAAATATCGTTTTATTTATATATTTATTTAAAATATATAAAAATATATTTTTATTCATATGGAAATATCTTCAGTATATTTAAAATTGAAGGAATCAGTAGAGAGACAAGCATAGTAAGAATAAGGAAATAAGCATGTTTAAAGAAAAAGACTGCTGTGGGTAGAGAGTGATTTGTTGGAATTTAAGATTTTAGAAATGATTCAGTTATGGGAGACTGAGATCAGAGTGTGAGCATAGGAGGAGGTTGCTGATAGAGATTTAGGAGATTTGAAGGGTGTTGGCTGGGTTCTCCACGTGGATATTGAAGGACATTTTCACTGGATGTGTAATTATACGTTGACAATATTTTCTTTAAGTATATTAAAGATGTCATTTCATTGTCTTATATATTGTTTTTCTCTGAGTTTCAGCAATTTGATTATGAAGTGCCTATGTGCTTTTTGTTTTCTTCTTCTTTTGTTTAAATCCTGCTTGAGGTTTGCTAATCTTGGATCATGAATTTTGAAAAAAATTGGAAAATATTTATTCTGTACCGTTTTCTCACTTTTTCTGGGACTCCAATTACATGTGTTACAGAATTACCCCAGAGGTCTCTTATGCTCTGTTCAGCTTTTTCACTTTTTAATCTGTTTTGAGTATGTTCAATGGATCTGTCTTTGAGTTCACAGATCCTTTCTTATGCTGTGTCAGTCTGCTGTAAGCTCATCCGCTGAATTCTTCATCTCAGATGTTACATCTTCAGTGCAGAATTTTTATTTGATTGTTTTAAAACTTCTAATTCTGCAATAAAATTTCCTATCTGTTCACTCATTTTATCTGTATTTTTCTCTAAATTCTTGAACATTTATCAAAATTATTTTCTAAAATCGTTGTTGGCTAATTCCGCCAGGAGGGTCAGTTGTGGGTCTGCCTCTCTTGACATTTTCCTCTTGATTATTGGTCCGTTTCCTGCTTCTTCCCATGACTTTAATTTTTAAATGCTGGAAACTTTTTAAAACCCAAAGGACAGTGGAGGCTGAACTAGATATTTTTTGTTTTGCTTTATTTTTTCCCAGACAGGGTACCACTTCAGTTCCTCTGTGAGACAGGATAAGTTATGACCATTCAGATCCCACCCTGGATCTGATGAGCTGGGGATTAGGTATAGCTTTACTCAGTTTCAGTTATCTGTGGCTTCAAATGAGATTATAGAGATTTCTCTTTGCCCTTCAGATTAACTTACAGCTTCGCCTGCCACCATAGGGAGACTGACTTACCTTGCTGATATCATCAGGATTTGGGCTGGCAGGGAGTTGGGTTCCAGCTTTAATTAGGTTCAGTTTACCTCTAAATTCAATACAAGTAGGGACCTGGAACTTAAGCAATGAACATGACTATAAAATCTTTTTCTGCTTTCCAGTTCCACTCCTATGACCACTTATTCAGCAATATTCCTGCTGGGTAGAATAATTAGGCCAATAAAGTTATTTTATATTTGATCTCTTCTGGAATTCATTCTGTCATGCCAGCTCCAGTTGTTCTTAAAAGTTTGGTTTGCTTCCCTTTCTGCTTCTGGCAGGTCCTCATCCTTGTCCACTCATACCAGACAAGGCAAGACCCAGTCCCAAGTACGGGGCCCCTGCTGAGCTTTGCTTATCTATGAAGAGCTTGCTTCTCTCTGAAATTTAGTTCATTTAGTTTGCTTTGGAGTCACTGATCATTAATGACATGCTTCTAGTTTATCAAATGTCCTCTTTTTATAACAGGACTGAAGGTCTTTCAGGACATTTCTACATCTTAACTGAAAGTGGAACTCCTCCGTTTGGACACTGATGCCATGCAACCATGATGGCAGATGTTGGAATGGAACAAGAAATTGAACCAATGCCAGAGTCCTTAATAAATGTATGAGTGTATGGGTGTGTGTGTGGGTGGGGGGGAGACTGTGATGCTTTTGATGGATCAGTAGATGACTATAAAGAAAAGGAATGGTGTGATGTAGCCAGAATCCATCAACTCAGAGGAGAAAGGGAATAAGACACAACAGTGAGGGTAAAAGATAGTCTATTTACAATTAAATAAAAGGTCCAGAGAACACTGTGCAATCAATGCAAGGAGAATCAGCAGGAGTTGGAGGGGAGGGGTAGGCGGGAAGAAACACAGTTTGGGGATGATAACATGTGATAATATGGTTGACGAATTTCTTGCATTTTGGTAAGTGGACAAGGCTGGAGACAAGGGGTGTGCCCGGAGTCGTGGCTCATGAAGTGCAGAGTCAGTTTCCAGCATTGTTAGAGGTGTTTTGAGGCTGGCAGATGGCAGGCTTTTTTCCTCCAGCATCGAGAACCTCTGCTAGTGACTGCTGAAGAGCACTCTCTCTTCACAGGTCATTAAGACCCTGACTATTCTTGTTGTTTGCTGCCTGCAGACATCTCTCCCTAGAGGCTCAGAGGTGTGGAGGGTGGAGATGGTGAGGCCAAGATTTGCTTGGAGAAAATATCCAATAGAGAACTAAATTATTTTCTGTTATCCTTTCCATTTAAAGGCTATCAACAGCATTTATTGAGTATTGTGCTCGGGCTAGGTGTACGAAGACACAAGTCTTACTTCGCAACATGCTTTATTTTAAAATGGTGTCTTATTCTTTCATGGAAAGATTTCTATAGTTGGTTACTCTATTAGTAATTGGAGGTTTCCCATCGCTTTTAAAATGTAAGTTGAGATGTAAAGCAAAAATGTAGGTATCTCAGGAAGAAAGATTTTATATTTTAATTAGAAATAGATGGATAATTGATAGAATAGACTGATGAATAGATTTTGACTCAAAAGACATGGGTTTGAAACTCGGCTCCAGTATTTCCTAGCTGTGTGGCTTAAAGCTTATTCAGTATCTTCTTTCTGCCTCCGTTAAAAAAACTGTAAAATGGAACTACAAATCATATAGATTTATGAAGGGCATTAAATAATATAATGATCATAGATGTATACCTGGCATATAGTAACAATACAAAAACAATTTTTTTTTGGTCTTTCCTGGCATTATTCAGTTCTCTTAAATTTCATCTTTGCTTTGTATACACAAAGAGACAGTGTTCTCAGGTCTAGAGAACAAACTAGTGGTTACCAGTGGGAAGAGGGAAGGGGCAAGATAGAGGCAGGGGATTAAGAGGTACAAACTACTATGTATAAAATAAATAAGCTACAAGGATGTATTGTACAGCACAGGGAATATAGCCACTATTTTATAATAGCGGTAAATGGAACATACGCCTTAAAAATTGTGAATCACTGTGTTGTACACCTGAAACTTACATAATTTGTACATTAGCTAAACCTCAATTTGAAAAAAAGAGACAGTGTTCAGAAAACATTTCTAATTTCTAATATTTCTGTCTTGAAATTGAATTACTTAAATATATTTAAAAGTTTACAATTACAGTCCCTTTACTCTAAGTGCTTTCTTTTTCAATGGGCAGAAACATAAACAGACTTTACCAGAGTACAAGTCCCATGGAGAGAGCTGAAAACTCCCCCGGAAGAAGTAGAAAGAGCAAAGATTCATTTCAAACTCATGTTTCCATCTCCTCCTTGGACTCTGAGGAAGAAACCAGTTACCGGGAAATGAGAGAACCATTGTCTTTAACAGTCTTACTTGGCTTAACGTACAGGGGTAATGATTCCTACGTCAGGGTCCTAAGCCCTCTTTGATAAATAACCTTGTGGGGAGAAAACTACTGCCCCAGACTTTCCTAAAAACCACCAGCCATTTTGTAAGTAGAAGCTTTATTCAAAGGGGAGCTGCTGGAGCAGGAGTGGTCAGTGTAGGACCTCACTGCTAACATGAAAGCAACTCAAAGGTGAAGTGTTATTAGTAGTGTGTCAACAAAGTCATCTCATGTGTTGGAGGAGTTTCCTAAGTATTGTAGAATTCAGTGATGCTTAAATTTTTATCAGAATCACCTATTGGAAAATGCAGTATGCTTTACCTCCTTTAATTCATGTGACTTCTCTTAGGTAAGAGAGTTTTGTTGAGAAAAAAATGAATGAAAAAATTTTTTGTGTCGATCACCATTTTCCAAAGATCTCAGGTTTAGGAAGTAAGACATTCAAATCAGGGACCCTATTTAGATAGTGGCTTTTATTCTTCCCACTGCTTTTAGCACAGCACCTGGCATATTGTGGGTGCTGAACTAATACATATAATATAAACGGAATGCAATTTCCCCCCTTAATCCTGACACAAGTGTTTAAAATATGGATGTTTAAAGTAGACCTGAACTTTTAAGCATTAGAATTATACACACATTACCATTAGCTTAGGAAGAAAATGTACATAAATTGTCCTTAGTCTAAGCCACGTGGAGTATCACTTTTCCCTAAACGGAATTGATGTATTTCACCAATAAAGTTAAATAATGATGGTCATTTTCCACACTGGCTGAAAATAGAATAGATGAATTTTTTCTAGGATTAAATTTTTCTCTCATGAATAGATCATCAGTTTTTGGCATAAGCCACTGCTTGAAGATCACAGCTTTATATTATGGATGAGATTAAAATGTTTTTGCTTCAGCCTTGATCTACAGTGTGAAATAAATGCTTTACTTTGAACTTTGTAGATACTGCCACTGGAAAAATAACACTATTTGCTGGACTCTATTTGCTAAGTCTTTGCACAAGCATCAGTTTATGAGGTGAAGAATTAGGCAATTAGTACAGTAAGTTGCACCCAAACCACATTTGCCTGAAATAACACATTAAAAAAAGAAGGTGGGTTTCAAGTTTGTTATTAAGTTAGCAGCTCTTCCCTTCCCTTTCATGTGTAGACAGAGTGAGAGGGACGGAAGCTATGAGCTGCACTTACCCGTGTCCACATGGCATCAGCGCGACCCAGCCCTGCAACAAACCAAGGTATGTTTGTAGATTACGTGGTGATTTTAAAGTTCTGTCTCTTCACCAGCAGCAGTGGTAGCAGCAACAACGACAGCTGTGCTTTTAAAAGCAGATCCCTGGTGAGAACAATAAAGCTGACAGGTACCCTCGTTTGTAAACAAGTAGCTCTACTTTAGCTTTGGAATAGGTGACAGCGTGCTGTCTAAACACATCGTTGTTGGCAGATTGGATTTCCTGCATCTTGGGGGTTCCCAGACTCACAAACTTAAGGTCTTGTGAACATGGCTGGCTTCACATTCTTACTCATGACACATGAATAGGAGTCAGTATTTTTAGTATCTTAAACTCAAAATAATTTGAATTGACAACAATACCATGCATGTAGACAAATTCCAATCATATTACAACGATTACTTGGATTGAGGACTTGCTTTGAGCATGACACAGTGAACTTTGGCATTTTCTAGATTGTAGAATACTTATGATTTCATTTTTTAAAAATTAATGAACTTTGTTGTTTAATATTTTATGTTTTACATTAGTTTTAGCTTCACAGCAAAATTGAACGGAAGGTACGGAGGTTTCCCGTATACGCCACATATGCTCAGCCTCCACCGTTAACAACACTCCCCCTCAGATGGTACATCTGTTACAACTGATGAACCTATATTGACACATCACGATCACCCAGGATCCATAGGTTGCAGTAGGGTTCACTCTTGGTGTTGTACATTCTATGGGTTTGGACAAGTGTATCCATCATGAAAGTATCACAGAGTATTTTCACTGCCCTACAAATCCTCTGTGCTCCACCAGTTTGTCCCTCCCCGGCCCGACATCTGGCAACCACTAAGCTTTTTGCTGTCTCCACAGTTCTGCCTTTTCCAAAATGTCATATAGTTGAAATCACATAGTATGTAACCTTTTTAGATTGACTTCTTTCACTTAGTAATATACATTAACGATTCCTCCATGTCTTTTCATGGACTGATAGTTCATTTATTTTTAGTGCCGATTAATATTCCACTGTCTGGATGTACCACAGTTTATGTATCCATTCACCTACTGAAGGACATCTTGGTTGCTTCCAAGTTTTGGTAATTATGCATAAAGCTACTATAAGCATCTATACAGTAGGTTGTGGTTTATGTACAGGTTTTTAGTGGACATAAGTTTTCCATTCATTTGATTGGAATGGAAAGTACCAAAGTTACTATATCTAAACCCATACACTAGGTCACTTATTTTTCCTCCTATGTTTTCTTCTAGCGGTTTTAAGTTTTACATTTAGGTCTATAATCCATTTAGGTTAATTTTTGTGAAGGTGTTAAGTCTGTGTCCAGGTTCATTTTTTGGCAGGTGCATGTCCAGTTTATCCTGCACCATTTGTTGAAATGACTATCTTTGCTCCATTGTATTACCTTTGCTCCTTTGCCAAAGATCAGTTGACTATATTGATGTGAGTCTACTTCTGGGCTCTCTATTCTGTTCCACTGACCTATTTGTCTATTCTTTGGCCAATACCACCCTGCTTTGATTAGAATAGCTTATAGTAAGTCTTGAAGTCAAGTAATGTCAACACTCCAACTTTGTTCTTCTCTTTCAATATTGAGTTGGCTATTCTGCATCTTTAGCCTCTCCATATAAATTTAGAATCAGTCTATCGATATTCACAAATTACCTTGCCGGGATTTTGGTTGGGATTTTCTTTTCACTTATACATAAGCATATTAAATACATTGTTGCTATTATTATTTTGAAAAAAGTTATCTGTTAGATCAATCAAAAATAAGAAAAATGAATGTTTTAGTTTTATATTCACTCATTTGTTCTTCCATATTCTTCCTTTCTTTATGCAGATTCAAAGTTCTGACCTATGCCATTTTCCTTCTCTCTTGAGATCTTCAAATTTCTTGCAAGGTAGATCTACTTGCAATAAATTCCCTCAATATTTGTTATTCTGAGAAAGTCTTTATTGCTCCTTCACTTTTGAAGGATAATTTCTTATGTTACAGAGTTCTAGGTTGATGGCTTTTTCCCCAACACTTTAAATATTTCTTTGTTTTTTTGTTTTTTTGTTTTTTTTTTTTGCGGTACGCGGGCCCTCACTGTTGTGGCCTCTCCCGTTGCAGAGCATAGGCTCCGGACGCATAGGCACAGCGGCCATGGCTCACGCGCCCAGCCGCTCCGCGGCATGTGGGATCTTCCCAGACCGGGGCACGAACCCGTGTCCCCTGCATCGGCAGGCAGACTCTCAACCACTGCGCCACCAGGGAAGCCCACTTTAAATACTTCATTCCTCTTCTTGCTCAAATGGTTTCTGAGGAGAAGTCAGATGTAATTCTTACCTTTGCTCCTCCATAAGTGTTTTTTCCTTTGACTTCTTTCAAGATTTTTTTTCTTTATCTTTGACCTTCTGAAGTTTGCATATGATATGCCTTGGTGTAGTTTTCTGAGTACTTATCTGCTTGGTGTTCCCTGAGTTTCCTGGGTCTGTGGTTTGGAATCTGGCGTTAATTTAGGAAAATTCTCTGTCATTATTGCTTCAGATATTTATCCCATTTCTTTCTCTTTTCTCTTTTGGTATCCCCATTTTGCATGTGTTACACCTTTTGTAGTTGTCCCACTCTTCCGGGGATATTCTGTTCTGTTTTTTTCCAGTTTTTTTTTTTTTTTTCCTTTGCTTTTCAGTTTTGGAAGTTTCTACTGTCATATCCTCATGCTCAGAGATTCTTTCCTCATCTGTGTCTAGACTATTAATGAGCCCATCAAGGGCATTCTTCATTTCTATTACAGTGTTTTTGGTTTCTAGCATTTATTTTTTACTTTTTCTTAGAATTTCCATCTCTCTGCTTATATTATTTGTCCTTATATGTTGTCTACTTTTTCCATTAAAGCCCTTGGCATAGCAGTTTTAAAAATTACTAGCTTGATAATTCCAACATATCTTCCATATCTGGCTCTGGTTCTGATGCTTGTTCTCTCTTTTCATACTGTGTTTTTTGCCTTTTAGTGTGCCTTGTACTTTTTTGTTGAAAGGCAGACACGATGTACTGGGTCAAGGAACTGTGGTTGATAGTCCTTTAGTAATAGAGTGGTGAGGTGTGAGGGGAGGGGAAACAATTTACAGTCCAATAATTAGATCTCAGTCTTTCAGTGGGCCCATGACCCTAGACTGTGAACTTCACTCCTGCTTCTAGTTTTTTTACCCCCTTTAAGTGGGACAGGATGGCTCAAATGGGTTGCAGTTGGGTACTTCTCTTCCCCCAGGTAGGTTAGGCTCTGATAAAAATTGCAGCAGATTAGGCTCTGGTTGGCTAGTTTTTCCTGATAACAGGCCTTGTTGAGAATATGCTCTGGCATATTTCAAAATGTACCTTGCTTCCTCTCCCTGCTAGAAGTCCAAGGGGATTTTTCTCCAATATTCTCTGTGAGGACCTGGTAGTGGTCATGGATGTAAAAAACACAAAAACATGGGGGTTCTCAAAGACTGTGTTCCTCTGGAATTTGTAACTCTCACATTTGTTTACGCTGAGTCTCCAGAAATCTGTGAATTACACTTCAGATCTTCCTATGCTGACACTGGTTCTAGGGAGGTTTCTGCTCTGGTAAATGGTGATTTCTCTGTATCCACTTGTTTGTCTTCCAGTCTGGGGGACAGCAGTTTGTCCTGTGACCTTGCCTCTCAGGCAGATCTAAGAAGAGTTGTTCATTTTTCAATTTGTTGAGTTTTTAACTTGTTGGGATAGAGCCGCAACTTCTAAGCTCTTTATGTGCTGGGCCAGTAAGTGGAAGTCACTTCTATGATTTCATTCTTGGAGGGTTTATTTTAAAAAGCAGCTGACTTACATTGTCAACATATCTGTATAGAAGAACAAATGTACAAAGTTTATACCTGCATGAAACTTCACATTGCTCTGTGGTGGGGAGGAGGCCAACTGACTGCTTTGGGAATATTAAAAACATGTATTAAAGCTGACATTTGATTCCATCATGGAGAGCTCAGCTTGGTGTAGATTTACTTATACATGACACAAAGCATTCTCAGTTTATATGACACATTTAGGGGTTGAAAGTGCTTTGGCTAGTTACATTGTGTTTGTGCATTGATATTTACATGTATACTTAAATTAATTTCACAAATGAAATGGGCTTACTACAGATTTTCAAAAATATAAACAGATGTGTGCCACGGAAATACTTTAACATCCAGTGAGTATGTTACTTAAAAAGAGTCCAAGTTACTTCAAGAGTAATGTTCATTTAAAAATTCTAAAATCACTTCCATTTTCTTTCAGTAGACCTACAAATCTCTCCTGGAGCTTTTTTTGAATGTAAAGTATGATGGAATTGATTAATGGTAGATGTGGAGATGAGCTGATTAAAACCTGGAGAGTTTGAGAAGGTGCCTGTGTAATTTGTGTGCATTGCTTGTAGGGCTGTTTAGTATGCTGTTCAGGAAGGAAAAATTCACGTTTCCTAGTCGTAGACTTGCTGACCTTGTCTGTGAAGCAACTTCAAAAGAGTTCAAGCACTTACTCTTTATATTTTAGCTTTTTTCCTGAATACACAAATAATATATGCTTGTTATGAAAAAATTCAAAAGAGCACAGAAATGTGTAGCATGGAGATTAACAGGCTCTGGTGATCTTTTCTCTGCCAGCTGACTATGTATATCCTGCCAAACTTTCTCATGTACATTGCAATAGATACTATAGTTATAATTATTATTGATATACATTGATATATCTGGCACTGATTCTTTCACCAATGATATTTTGTACATTTTTGGTTGGTCTGTATACATTAATATACTCATTAAAAATATACTGCATATTATCTTGCTTATTTTAGCAATTGCCCATTATTGAGTAATTGTGCTGCTTCTAATTTTTTCACTCTTAGAAACAATGCTGAAAAGAATATCTTTGTGCACTCGTCAGAGCACTTTCTTAGGAAAAATTCTGTAAGTAGAATTGCTGAGTTAAAGGATGGGCATCTTTTCAATTTTAAGAAAGTACTCTCTAAAAGGCTTGTACCAATTTAAACTTCTGTTTAGCAGTTTGTTAGTCAATCCTGGTTATTGTCCTTCTTCTAAAATCAGTTTGATGGGAAAAGATTTCTTATTGTTTTTGAAGTATATATATATATATATATATATATATATGATATATAAAATTACTATCAGTGAGGTGGAGTATTTTTTGATATACTTGTTTGTAATTAAAATAATATCGTAGGGCTTCCCTGGTGGCACAGTGGTTGAGAGTCCGCCTGCCGATGCAGGGGACGCGGGTTCGTGCCCCGGTCCGGGAAGATCCCACGTGCCGCGGAGCGGCTGGGCCCGTGAGCCATGGCCGCTGAGCCTGCGCGTCCGGAGCCTCCGCTCCGCAACGGGAGAGGCCACAACAGCGAGAGGCCCGCGTACCGCAAAAAAAAAAAAAATGTATTGTAATGAATGCAATTTCTAGTTAGCTGAATACCTTACTGACTTGTTAATTTAAATACAATTTTATAGTTAACTTTTTTTCTGAAACAAAAATTTAAAGAAGTAAATTTAGTTGATTCTTAAATTAAGTAGACAAAGTGATGGAATTGGTCTTATTCTGGTTTTGGTTGGCACTATTTTGTAAATACCTTTAGCTGTTGAGTCTAGTTGAGAACCATAGCTGGATAAAGCTTAATTTATCTGATAATTTATGCGATACCAACATAACATCCCCAAAGTTATGAAATCTTCATTCTAATGGTGTTGACAATTTGCTAAACATCTGGATGTAAAGTGAAAATTCAGTTTGACAATCTATATACTAGCAAAAAAAAAAAACCCCTGGATTTTGGCTTTATGTGGTCGTGTCACTTCTTTCTTCAAAATTCTTTATTCTCTTTCTGCATCTACTTGTCCCTAATTACTGCAATGTTCAATGTGTTTGACAGGAAATAATATTTATATTTTGTTTTTCCTCCTCCTTATTGAAATTTCTTTAAGTTTCAGGTTTAAGATGATTTTTCCTGTCCGGATTGAGTAACTATTGACATATCAGTCTTTCGAGAGGAAACTGAGATGATCACTCCTCATCCCTATCCTGTACTTAGTTTCTTAATATGGTCCCAGTGCTGATAACCATTAGCTGTAATTGTTTGAAAGTTTATTGAAACTGATAAAAGTTCCAGTGTACATAGGGGTCTGTTCCCCCTTGCCCCCAAAGAGCTGGGGCAGCTAGTTCTACCTCTCCTGCGTTCATGTGCAAGGTCACTTGCAACTCCGTACTCCCTTCCTTGTATTCACAGTATCAACTTCCTCCGGGCCCTGGATATCTAAGGAGCACGGTGGGCTCACCTTCCTTGCCTCCACCTCATTCGTTCCTAACTTAGGTACTAAGATAAGCATTCTCCTTGGATGTTTGCACTGGCCACTCCCTCCGTTTCCATATCAATATCCACACTCTTGGCTCTAAATCTCTACTTCAGTTCTTACATCTCATCTTACATCGATACTGATTGCCCAGCTAACCCATTCCCTTGGTCATTTCCTCCATGTAACACGTCCTTGTGCTTCCAGAGCTTCAGAGGTGGCCATTTCTCCTCCTTCAACTTCATTCAAAAGCCCCCACCCATTGAAGCATATTCATAAAGGGCATCCAAGGAAGACCTTGGGTCCTGCCCTAGATCTACACTCTAACCCTGAACCAAGCCTCTCTATATCTGTTCACGAACCACTTAGCATGTTAAATCATCCCTGTTTCTTATTATCTATTTTTTCACTACAATTGCCTTTTTCTGTATGGACTCGTTTGTTCATGGATTCATTTATTCCTAAGAGATCTGTTAAGCTCCAGCAAGGTACACAAAGCCCTGTTAAGTGCCAGTAGTAGAGGGAGGGGGAGGAGTTATCTCGCTTTTCTTCAAGGAATTTGCAGTCTAGACAGAGACCCAGGCATTTATTTGCAGAAAAGTTGAGACTGCATATGATTAAGTGACAAATGTTTGGTACAAGTTGATACAAGCAGTATGTGCCTTGGGACGTCAGAAGAGAGAATAGTTTCCTTTGATGGGAGGGTGGGGTTGGGAGGCAGGTGTGTAACGAGGTGGCCTTGAAGTGTGGGTAAGATTTGAGAGGCGGGGAGGGTAAGAGAACCACTGGGAAGAAGGAGCTGCAGCCCTGATGGAACGGACAGGGTGTGCAGAGATACAGCACCCCAGCACCCCAGCCCCACGGTCATTTGTTTGAGAAGCACCTGGGCGTCAGTCACTCTAGCCCTTCTTTTACTTTCTACGGCACGATTTTTAATAGAAACACAGAGACAGCCATGTTTCCTTCTGCCTCTTGATAAATGTTAAGAAATTTGACATGTTTATATACCTGCGATTTTCTATTGCTCTGCCAAGTTAAGTCTCCACAAATGTTCTGTCACCTCCCAGGGGGGCTTGTCTCCCTTGAAAAGGACCCTGTAAGGTCTTTCATGGTCCCACCTTGAGTTACTCTCTCACATACTTGGAGATGTTTCATTGATACTTACGTGGTGTCTTCAGACTTATACCTGAAAAGATGAGGTGTTTTATTTTTATTTCTCCCTCCATACCAGATTGATATACAAAGTACAGTTCTTAGAGTTAGCTGAGGTTTGAAGAAATTCAGTCTGTCTGATCCTGAGAACTTGACCCTCATTTCTATCTGTCTAGCTGGCTGTCATCTCTCTTTCTCTCTTCCATCTTTCTCTCCCTCTATCCTTATCCCATCTCTCCATGGATCCTCTATCCATGCATATGTGTATGTAAATATATAAAAACTATATCTTTATTTTTAGGGAAAATTGGATTAAAATGGTGCTTTTTATCAGACTGGTGATAAAGTAAGCTTAATAGAAATATGTGAGAACAAACCACTGTATACAGAGAAAACTGAGATCAGCACAATCTGCAAAGAGTTTTGGAATAATTGCAACTTAAAGTGTCTTGGAATTATTTCCACACTCAAAATAAAAAATTGTTTTTGCTTTGAAAAGATTTGGTAGAGGGAAAATTACTCCTTTCTCCCTGCTCTGTAGTTAAAGAGCTATCCCTTCATTGGCCATTTGCCACAAATCTTGGCAAATAAGCCAGAGATTCTAATGCACATCAAATTCCATGAGTTGAAGAAAATTAATACAACTCAGGATTTTGCTTAAATTGGGCAAATTACCATTTACACGGGGAGATGACAAGGATGTTCTTACAGTGTTTCCCTGTACTACATGCTCTATTTAAACAGCTGATATTTTTTATTGGTTTTATGTGCTGTTCACAGCATTTATTTTGTGTTCGTTCTGCTTCCTGAGTTTTTCTTACATCTGAATTATAGACGTTTTTTTGCATCCACCCTGATTTCTCAGTGAAAGCTGAGTTCTCAAGTCCTTCATCCATCCTTTCTCTCCTTTCTCTCACCTTCACCCCCGGGCCTAATTATGAAACAACTTCAAATAAATACAAAAATTTTTAAACAGAAAGCATTCTGCTTCCTGTGAACAATTGACTGGTTTTCCTCTCTTCCCCTGGAGAGTTCTAATTCACTTGGAGTGCTGTGCAGTTGGCTAGGCCTGAGATTTCTGGAAGCTGTAATTGTGTCTCATTAATTCTTATAGTAATGAAGGGTTAACTATAAGGAACACGCAATTAGTGGGCTGGTCAATGAACAGAGCAGTTAATCAGCAGACAAAGGATGGGGCTCAGGGCCCATTAGGGTGAAAGGCAGTATTAGTGCTCTCCCAGGCTCCAGGAATGGACGCGAACATGCCTGCCCATTGGACAGGCTCAGAGGACGATGTTTGTCTTTTTGCTAAACCAGCTCTATTTTTTTAAATTGGTGTGGTATGTGTTTATTCAAACACTTGAGAGATTCCTGAGTATCCTGCCATACTACACTGTGCATTTTTCTCACCTCCTGTTAGCTGGCAAAGGCTTTTTTTTTTTCTCCCACTATGCAAATAAACCCCCAATACACACACAACAAAAAAGCAAAAACAAGCCAAAAACCAACCAACCAACCAACCCTCAATAATAAAAAAGGAAGGGAAAAAAAAAAAGCACAGTACTGCTTTAGTGAAGCGTATCAGAGATAAAGGTCCTTAGCTGATCCTCTGTCATCAGAAAGTAAAGGAATGCAGAGACCAATACCGTTTAAACAAGCCCTTGTGTTGTCACCCAGTCATAGCCTCCATATTCAACTCTATGAAGTGGACCTTTATACTCTGAATGGAGGTGTCTTAAGTACATGTAAATGTATGCAGATGAGCATGAGTCTTAACATGTTGCAGGCCTTATAGCTATTAAAGCAATACAAGTAACCTCAGTTGTGTGTTTTCTGTGAGAAAGTCTCGTCAAATTACTTAGGGGCTTCAAATGCCAGAGTTAACCCATCAGAATAAGGTTGCTTTTTCTGGGCAACACAGAGGACATGGTCCCCTGGCTCTGTGAAACTTACCGATGGAATCCTGTGAACTGCTATAAAGTGAAGTGATGATTATTAAGAAAATGGATTTATCAGTAACCCATGACCCTGGGGTAGTTCTGAGCTCCAGCAAACAGTTCTTCAAATAGAATGACATCCTTAAGCCTCAGTAAAGCATACATTTGGGATAAAGAAGGAATGATTACATTTGCTTTTTAAAAATGAAACTCGCTTAATAATTAACTTCTTTCCTGAGTCAAGTGCAGGCCTGAAAAGAAAGGGAGGGTTTTTTTTCTTTCTCCAAACATGTCTGCTGTTTTATCTTCTAGGGATTCACAGTGGAAACAAAGAAATGTTCAAAAAACGATTCTCTTAGGCATTATGTTGGAGATTCAGCTGTTTTTGAATAATTAGCTTCATTTGTTAAATATTTGAAAACCTCTTTACTCTGAGGTAAAGAAGAGCATTGTGGAAGATGAGAGTTACCAACGACATGCATTTTTCAGAAGAATCCTTCTTATTAATTAATAAGGAGCAAGCCTATTCTACCTCCTTTTTCTCTTATTTAGATGTTCTTCTCTAAAGAAATAGTATTTTTATTCAAAACATCGCAAAGTTCCCTCTTTCCTTGAGTGACATGCTATGTATTGTTTCAGAAATTGGAAGCTTGGGAGGACCGGAGACAGGGAAGGTGGTGTTAGTCTCAGTTCTGAATTAACTCTTTGTGTACAGCCTGGAGAGCCACCCTCTGAGCCTCAGTTTCCTCATCTGTAAAATGAGGATTTTTAATGCGGTACGCGGACTTCTCACTGTTGTGGCCTCTCCCGTTGCGGAGCACAGGCTCCGGACGCGCAGGCCCAGCGGCCATGGCTCACGGGCCCAGCCGCTCCGCGGCATGTGGGATCCTCCCGGATCGGGGCACGAGCCCGCGTCCCCTGCATCGGCAGGCGGACTCTCAACCACTGCGCCACCAGGGAAGCCCCCAAGGTTCCTTTTAACTGTGCTCTTGTGGACTTTTTTGAACGAACGGTGAAACTATTTCAAGTGTTCCTCGAGTCTTGGAAATTATTTCCCCTTTACTTATTTATTTAAAGAATTTTTTCTTTTTGATGTGGACCATTTTTAAAGTCTTTATTGAATTTGTTACAATACTGCTTCTGTTTTATGTTTTGGTTTTTTGGCCAAGAAGCATGCAGGATCTTAGCTCCCCGACCAGGGATCGAACCCTCACCCCTGCGTTGGAAGGTGAAGTCTTAACCACTGGACCGCCAGGGAAGTCACCTACTTATTTATTTTTAAATTGAAGTATAGTTGATTTACAATGTTGTGTTACTTTCAGGTGTACAGCAAAGTGATTCAGTTATACATACATGTATACATACATACATATATATATATATATATATATTCTTTTTCAGATTCTTTTCCATTATAGGCTATTACAAGATATTGAATATAGTTCCCTGTTGTGTCTTCGAATTTAAACAGGACCTACAAGCCCTGGAAAGCAGGCTTTGGGTTTGCTGCTGCTGGAGTGGGCTATGGCATCCTTCAAGGTCGGCAATGGTTACGAAAGGGCTATCTCTCTGCTCACTTTTTCCTCACTGTCCTGATTCGCCTAATTGCCAACCATCTACCTTGTTTCCTAATGAATAAGATTCCTTCACCTCCTGGAGATTGTTTGAATTACCTTGGCCTTTTCCACAGCCTGTTTGTTGTCTGCCTGCCTGCATCTGTGTGTGGTCTCTACTGGGCTGGTTTTGAATCCAGTGCATCATAAACCAGCGGCAAGTGGACCCAAGACCCTCACTAGACTGGTCAGCGCTGGCTGCACACTGCTTTGTAAAGCAATCTGCTTGTGGGGACACATCTCACAACTGTCAGCGTGTTGCTTCTCATCAGGAAGGGTTTGGTATCTCACGTCAACCCCTTACTCCTTTCAGGAGCAGAGCTGTTCACATACAGGGCGGCCCACCCCATCTTGGCTGGAATTCCTGGTCCTGCTCTGCCCTGTAGTCACCTCTGTCCTTTTGTTTCCAGGTCTCAATGGGATCGCTCCCCTCCTCCAAGTCTTTAACAAACTTTCAAATTCTTAGGGATCCTTTCTTCTCGTTAGATTGTAGTGGGCAAAACAATCTTTCCCTTTTTTTTTTTTTTTTTTTTTCTGCCAAGATTCTCTATAGGGTCCGTGTGACCTTTAAAGAACATGAGAAAGATCAGTCAATGATAAATATATTTATTACTTATTTATCGCTCAAGTACAGAAACTCTTATGCCAACATGGGCCGGGCAAATCAGGTAAGAGTCCAGTGATCTAGACAGAAAATTCCAAAGGTGGTGGAGGCAATGGAGCCCTCAAGAATCCAGCCTCTGCTAACGAGGGCGGCCCGCTCTCATTCCAACCAATTGTTACCATATACGGGGAAGAGGGCTGGTATTGTCAGAGGTTCTTATATTTTAAAAGAAGATGCGGCAGCCCGGATGGGAGGGGAGTCTGGGGCAGAATGGATACATGTATATGTATGGCTGAGTCACTTTGCTGTGCACCTGAAACTATCACAACATTGTTAATCGCTATACTCCAATATAAAGTAAAAGATTAAAAAACAAAACAAAACAAAACCAAAAAACAAACAGAAATATATAAATGAAAGAAGTTGAAAATGAAGATTTTATGTGAACTCTCCCAATATTTAAATACTAGTTCATAAAAGTCTACACACTGTCTTGGCCAAATCAATTACATCTATGTCCAGATCAGTCCCCGGGCTGCCAGGTGGTCCCCTTGGCACCAGACAATCACAGGGACTGGGACTGTCTACTTCCATTAAAGAGTAGATGGGGAAGCTGACTTATTTAGTTATCTCCTGTCCTTCGAGATTCAGATGCTCAAGATACATTTATATCTGTTTCATTGATTACATAAACCCATTTGACTGAATTCTTGTGAAGAAGTTTGAATACTCCACTCTGGAGGGAATGTGCTTTCTCCTGTGTTTCAGTGGGACTTCAACTTTACTGTGAATATCCTATGGTGGATACATGACTTTATGGTAAATACCAGGGCAGATGACAACTGGTTGGATTTTAGAGAGACCTCCCAACTGGTGTCTAGCAACTCAGTTCTCCCAGAACTTATTAAAAGCCTGTTACATGCTGAGCGCTAGCCAAACGTGAGCGAGAGTTATTCAACTTCAGAGGTGTCTGCAATGATTAAATGTGTCCTCCCCAAAATCATATGTTGAAATCCTAGCCCCCAGTGTGATGGTGTTAGGAGTGGGGCCTTCGGAAGGTAATTAGGTCATGAGGGTGGAGCCCTCATGAATGCAATTAGTGCCCTTATAAAGGGATCCCAGAGAGCTCTCTCCTGCTCTCTTTCCACTACGAAGATACAAGGAGAAGTTGGCAGTCTGCACCCTGGAAGAGGGCCCGCACCAGACCTGACCGTGCTGGCGCCCTGATCTGGGACTTCCAGCCTCCAGAACTTAAGAAACAAATTTCTTTTGTTTATAAGCCACCCAGTCTCTGGTACTTTGTTATACTAGCCTGAACTAAGACAGTGTCTCTTGTTTAATTAATTAAAGAGGCCATCAGACTGAGGTGGTTCTAATACCTTAGCACCTATGCAAGCAAAACCAAACCCAAGCCAGCCACTCAGATGGTGCTTGCTCAGCTCGGTTATGGAGCCTAAATGTTCTTTGTTATTCCGAATAGAGAAGGAAACCCTGTATGAACCAATCTTTGTTTGCCTAGTTTAACTTCCTTGTTCCTGCTTACCCTGGGCTAGGGAGCTCCTCTCTGTTTTCTAGACCAGATGCTTCCTGATAAATGGAATATCTAAATAAAAGTCAACTAGGTCTGAAAATGAAGTGTCTGTGAAATTTTCCCTTAGCACGCTTCTATTTTTTTAATTTACATTTATTTATTTATTTAATTTACATATTTTAACAACTCTTTTTTATTGGAAGTATAGTTGATTTACAATATTATATTAGTTTCAGGTGTACAACATAGTGATTCAACATTGTTATAGATTGTACTCCATTTAAAGTTATTACAAAATAATGGTTATATTTCCCTGTGCTGTACAATATACCCTTGTTGCTTCTCTATTTTGTACATAGTAGTTATTATCTCTTTTTTTTTAAAACATCTTTATTGGAGTATAATTGCTTTACATTCTTGTGTTAGTTTCTGCTGTATAACAAAGTGAATCAGCTATATGTATACATTTATCTCTATATGCCCTCCCTCTTGCGTCTCCCTCCCACCCTCCCTATCCCACCCCTCTAGGTGGTCACACAGCACGGAGCTGATCTCCCTGTGTGATGCAGCTGCTTCCCACTAGCTGTCTCTTTTACATTTGGTAGTGTGTATGTCAATGCTACTCTCTCACTTCGTCCCAGCTTACCCTTCCCCCTCCCCGTGTCCTCAAGTCCATTCTCTACATCTGCGTCTTTATTCCTGTCCTGCCCCTAGGTATTTCAGAACCTTTTGTTGTTGTTGTTCCATATATATGTGTTAGCATATGGTATTTGTTCTTCTCATTCTGACTTACTTCACTCTGTATGACAGATTCTAGGTCCATCCACCTCACTACAAATAACTCAATTTTGTTTCTTTTTATGGCTGAGTAATATTCCATTGTATATATGTGCCACATCTTCTTTATCCATTCATCTGTCCATGGACACGTAGGTTGCTTCCATGTCCTGGCTATTGTAAATAGAGCTGCAATGAATATTGTGGCACATGACTCTTTTTGAATTATGGTTTTCTCAGGGTATATGCCCAGTAGTGGGATTGCTGGGTGTTTTGATTTGCATTTCTCTAATGATTAGTGATGCTGAGCATCCTTTCATGTGTTTGTTGGCAATCTGTATGTCTTCTTTGGAGAAATGTCTATTTAGGCCTCTGCCCATTTTTTGATTGGGTTGTTTGTGTTTTTAATATTGAGCTGCATTAGCTGTTTATATATTTTGGAGATTAATCCTTTGTCTGTTGATTCATTTGCAAATATTTTCTCCGATTCTGAGGGTTGTCTTTTCATCTTGTTTAAGGTTTCCTTTGCTGTGCAAAAGATTTTAAGTTTCATTAGGTCCCATTTGTTTATTTTTGTTTTTATTTCCATTTCTCTAGGAGGTGGGTCAAAAAGGATCTGGCTGCCTTAACGCTCTTTTAAAACGAATTTCAGTAGCATTTCTCCTTTCAGCAGTCTGTTATTTGGATATAGGTGCAAGGATCAAAGTCTTCCATTGTGCAAGTCCTAGAGAAAATAGTGCATGAGATATCATTAATTACTACCTGTTTCTGGTAATAAAACTGGAAGGAAGGCTGATTATATTAAGATCTTTCTGCTGTGAGATTTTGGTTGGGGAGAGAAGGCAGAAATCCATCTCTGACACTATTTCTCAGAAAGGTTGTTTATTAGGTTTACTCTTTCTATAATGTTCTCAATGAACTGATTTGAAAGTCAGCAAGTGGAAATGGATTATGTGTTTCAGAGAAGATACCATGGTGATCAATGTAACAGTCAGGGCATTGCCGGATTGTCAAGGAGGGTGGGGTGAGTTACACCAGAGGCGTCTGTAGAGGGACAGAGCTGCAGATTAGAGCCTCCTTCAGGGCTGGTGGTTCATGGCAGTGGTATGCCAGATGCCCCCTCACATTGGGGTGGAGCCCAGTGTTATGGGCAAGATTTAATAAAAAAGGGGAGTCCTGCTGAAGGATACACAGTGTGGTTTTAATTTGTGTGGGAAGCAAACATGTGAAATCTGGAGCTCTGGAAGGGGCCACGAGGAATAGAATTCCAGGGTGAATTTAGCTCCAGGAAAAGCGGGGAACTGACGGGTTTTGGAAGCACGGTCCTGCCAGGTGAAATTTGGTCCTAGGGCCAAGATACCTCAGCTTTCCCCTGACATTTCCTCTCTCGAGCGGCCAGTAGCACGTGTGCATCTCAGGCTGGAATGTCGGTGGTGGAGGGTTACGTATCCGTGTACCGTGTGGGGAGGGCAGAGGCTGGCTCGGACACTTTGGTGTCAGGAGCAGTTTGCTGCAGTTGGTCCCCACCATCCTCCCAGCCGACCTGGAGTGCAGCCCTCCCCTCTCCTTCCCCGCCATGCCTCTCCTCCACTTTTTCTGCTTGTTTTAAAATCCTTTGTGGGTCTCCCACCCAAACCACGATGGTACTGATTGATACCAGAAATTCATAAAACGTTTTTTCTGGTTCTTGTGCAAGGAGTTTTTTACTTCTGAAAGCTAAAGGAGAAAAAGATCTTCAGTTTTTTGATTAGTCGAATTGGTTTGCTTATTTCTTTAACTCCGAAGAGTTGGGTGAACTATAATGCATTGCCCATGTAACCTGCAAAAGGGTGAAGATGTTATTTAATTATACCAGGATTTACTAGGCCAATAGGGCAATTAAATGTCAGATTTCTATTTATTTATTTATTTCTTGTGGGCTTTAACTCTCACAACACCTTGTGATATTCTTACAGTTTACTTGTGTAGAAACCAGGACTTGTTGCGGAATTAGTAAGAGCCGGGTCCAAGCTCAAGGTCTCCTTGACTCCAGGGTACAGTATGCGCTTAACCTCCCCTGCAAAGAAGTCTGGTCCGTGAACTCAAAGATTCTCCAGGTTGACCTTCCAGGATTCCGTACTGGATGATCACCCTCAGGATGACACAGGCCCTTCCTATTTTAGAAGAACTGTAATTTTAAGAAATTGAAATTTTGTTAAACACTTGGTTGAATGATCTCAGAGCACGTGTAGAGAATTTCTTACGCCTATTTTGGAAGGAGGTCTTTTCCCTGAATCCTCTAAGAATAGAGAGCACATAGGGTGGGACTTACTGCTTTGGTTGACAAGTGGCCACATTCTGTGTATGATTTGTTGGGTTGCCAAGGACCTCCTGCGACTTCCAAAATAATTCCATCCCCATGCTGTCACATGATTAGCCATTCCCACCACTAGACATTCATCTCTTTGGGTTAAAAATTGTCTCCAGAACTCCCTTGATAATCTACAGGTGGTAGCAGACTGCTTGAAATGACACATTCAAGCTTTAGCCTGAATGATTTGATGGTATTAGCAAAACTTTGAAATAATAGGAAAAAGACAGATACATGATAATGTATTTAATTTAAAAGTATTTAACAGTGTCTAGTATCTAGGAAAAAACAGCCAAACACTGTTAAATGAGTGAAAACAAGGGATGGAATTTTGGAAAGGTGGGGAAGCAGAAGCAAGGTGTAGATGGGGTGATGACCCTGCTGGGAACAGGACGTCAGAAAGGGGTGGGGAGGGAAAAGGGGAGAGTGGGACAGTTTCAATCAGTCACAGGGGCCAAAATTCAACTGGTACCCTCTCTCTGTTATCAGGTCAGAAATCAGGCAGAAATATGCTCATAACCTGATTCTTACAGGTATTCTTCCATGATCTTGGAACACAGTTTTACTTTCTTTGTTTAAACTTACACATTTCAGACACGATGATCACAAGCTGAAGGAAACTGAAGAAAGAAATAGATGAGATACTAAAAACAAAGGAATAAAAATTCGGAACTTCTTCCGTTGTGAAATATGGAAGCCGTAAGCCTACAAACCCCAGTTCTGGTGAAATCAACTACAATGGGTTATTCAGACAGTGTGAAATTTAGGGGCACCTCACACAGACGATTATTTAGCTTCCTGTACTTCCCATTTCCAAATACTGTTTTTAAATTGGAAAACGGTAGAAAGAATAAATTATGTGATAATGAAAACTTCCTTCCCATTTTATTTATGATCAAGAACTACTGTTTGCATCTGTGTCACCGAGCTACTAGAGCAATAGACCAAATATTGGCAGACTTCAGGCTCACGCACCTGAAAAGACCCAGAGCAAACATGAAGAAACCGATAAGAGGAAGCTTTAGGAAGAACAAGAGGTACAGACTTGTGAACCTGGATCCTTGCAAAACGTGCCCCTACAGGGCTGAGCACGTAGTAGTTAATGAACGTGACTGAGATTGGTAAATGCAGCGAGGTTCTCCTGTGCATGATGCAGTCTCTGGTCCAATCTGGACCCATCAGGGGCTAAAGGAGACCCCCACTGTCCCGGGAGCTGTGCGCCCTGCTAGAGGGCTAGAGTCTTGGGTGGGCTTCGATGGCGGGGACTGTGTGTGGAGGTGGTGGTCCACAGCCTGCTTCTCCCATTCCCCTCTCAGGTACAAACTTTTCACCGGAAATGCTGTGTCTATTTAAAGACTTTCCAGAAACTGAACTTCAGTGGCGGGAGGAGGAGTGAGTATGGTTAACGCTGAATCACTGATGCAGTATGTTCATCAGAATGGCCCCAAACCCTGGAAATCTACCTTCATTTCACAAGCCTTAGTCGGCTGCCGCGGTAGGGAGCAAGTGTAAGGTCAGGAGAGCCGGGAAGCGGAAGGCTGGCTCCCTGCCTGTTGGAAACAGGCAGGACAGTTGGACAGTCACTCCAGGCAACACAGGGCCAAGGCAAAATTACATATGTGTGGGTACTGGTCTTTCCAATGTCCCCATATTTAGAATAAAAATGTATGCAGCTATATTGTTTGTTCCCAAAGTGGAAGGACCGCAAAAGTGAGCTGGCAATTCAAGATCAGTTTGGTGGTCAGTTGGATTCTTAAAAGGGGGTGGATTCCAAATTTGGACCAGATTACAAATGTCACCCCTACCTTTGGAAAGGCAAGGCCAAGGGGTGTGGCGTGGTGTGCACGGGGTGTAGGGCCCTTTCCTTCTCCTCGGGAACTGGGGTTTGTCCTCTCCCCTAGGTTCAGCGGGTGGTTACTGCAACCAGTACACTCTGGTACCTAATCAAACCCAGATGCATGCTTCGTACCAGGCGTCGGGGTTTATAAATCCATGATTGGAGTTGGAGCCTTTCAGGAACCACCACCAGAAAAGAACAAGGAAGGAAAACCGATCTAGCTCTGCAGGCCTACTTTTCATTTTAATGAGTGGCTCTGAGAGCCGAGCAGGCTGCTAAACCATTTATTTTTCAAATAATACCAGGAACCGGCTAGAAATACATTCGGAAGGAAAACACAGTAATTAATTTGTCACTGAAACCTGAGGGGTCCGGCTCCACTTATAGGTGATAATGAATGTTTTGCATGTAATTAGCAAGAATAATTAGCACATTCCTGGTAACAAATAGACGGACTGGTACCCTGCACACAAAATTAATTGTTGTGCTAACAGGCAATTGTGTCGCTTTATTGTCTGACAATGGCCCTTATTTGCACCAATACCTACTTTAGACCTCTGTGGTTTTGTGCAGATAGGAAGGGGAATCTATAAAATTGTACCTCTTCCATCAGCTTCTCAGAAATTTCGGGACCACCAGGGGACTTGTTTGTCAAAACTTGTTAAACAATTTGTAATCTTTGACATGTGTTTCACTGCATTAACGGATGAACCGTTCACATCAACTGACTGGTTAAGCCGGGAAAGCTACTCTAATCAATCAAATGTTGACATTTTAAACTCTGGGAACTTTTTTTTTTTTTTTTTTTAACTTTCCCTGGAAAAGGCATATACAAAAATATCGAAGTAGAAATGAGAGTGGGGAGAAAACTTCAAGTTTTCCTGAGATGATCTCTACCATCTGGAGGGCGGGGTCGGCCGGCGGAAACCTGCTCCTGTCTGTGGGGAAGGGCTCTGCGAAAGGCGGGACGTAGGATGCATTTTACAGTCCTTTAAACCATTTAAAACAACATGGAAAATTTACACACACAGTAGGCTTCTTCCTCCCGCACTTTGAAACATGTTTTTTTAAACTTCTAAAGCTTGCGGTTCGGGAACATAATTTTAATGACCATGAACATTCTAGTGAATCTTAGGATATGCTCACAGCAGCTGAGACACGCTTTAAAGAGGCCCCTCCTACAGAACTGCGTCCCGTGGGTGCTCAGAAAGCAATTACAGGAACGGAGAGGAAACTGAATGTGGGAAATTCTGACCTCGCTCTTGGGTGGGAGGAGGGCATGTGAGTCTCACTTGGATCTGACATCTCCTTCTGGAAACTGTCTGCTTCCCATTCCTGTGACTGTTTCCTCCGGGGCTCCCCTCCCATTGCCTTCAGCCCTTTGCAGCTTCTGCCCTCCTGCCAGACACCTGCCAGCTCTGCCCCACTACCAGGCCCTCGGCTACCACCTTTAGGGCACAAAGGTCATTGTGTTATAACTCGATTTCCATTTGGGTCTCCGTGTCCAACTCTTTGTTGGCTACTTTGATCCAGATGCATCGCTTTCCTCCCAACACCAACACATTTGTCTGTAGCACACTTGATTCTCCTCCTTAACGTTTCTGTTCACGAATCTACCATCTTTGTTTCCTTCAATTCGAACCAGTTTCTAAGCCAGATCCAGTCTCTTCTGGATAATGTCTCTTCGTTCTTCTTCATCCTGTCTGCCGTGGCCCTGCTTATGCCCCCTTTGGAACAATTCTACAAGCCTTCTCAGTGATTCTTCTGTCGTGGGGAGTTCTATTCCCTGTTGCTTCCTTTGTTCACACTAACTTCCTAATGAGCTACTTTGTATCATGCCTTTTCCTGGCTCAAAAACCTGGGCCCCCTTAAAGTTTAAAACTTGAATTCCTTCCCTGATGTTCAGAATTCTGCACAGTTTAATCCTAGCGGTTCCTGGGTATAAATGTGCTCCGGTCACATGCTGCTTTCAGACATACTCTGCACATTCTCACTCCATGAAGCCTCCTGGTTCTCCCTTCCAAATCTATCCATCCCCCAAAGCCCGGCCTACTTTCCCTTCCTTGAAGAAACTTCCCTGACCTCTGGAAGCCTAGTAAAATTCTTATCTATTCTCTTCACCACCTTGGTCTGATCACTCAGTTAGGACTTGACAAACTTTGCCAAGGACTGTGTCATATTTTAAAGTTGTTGATAATTCAGTTTTGTATGAATCATGTTTAAAATTTTAAAAAAAATTTTTTATTTTTATTTACTTATTTTTATTGAAGTATAGTTGATATACAATGTTGTGTTAGAGTCAGGTGTACAGCATAGTGATTCAGTCATATTATATATATATATGTGTGTGTGTATATATATATATATATACAAATACACATACATATATAATTTTCCATTATAGGTTATTAGAAGATATTGAATATAGTTCCCTGTGCTATACAGTAGGTCCTTGTGGTTTACATTTCTATTTTATATATAGTAGTGTGTATCTATTAATCTGAAATTCCTAATTTATCCCTCCCCACCCCACCTTTCACCTTTGGTAACCATAAATTTCTGTTCTGTGTCTGTGGGTGAGTCTGTTTTGTAATAAGTTCATTTGTATCATTTTTTCAGATTCCACGTATAAGTGATATATTTGTCTTTCTCTGTCTGACTTAACTTCACTTAGTATATTACCTCTAATCATGTTTTACTTTGATTTCAAAGCTAACTTTATCATAAAAATTGCCCTTTAAGATACTTTTTCCCTTCTTTTGGGTTCTGTCTTGGCCTCTGGGTCTTGCTTCGTCTTTTGCTTTTCCAGATGTTGGGAGCTCTTGAGCAGGGATTTTAACTCCTGCAGGGGAAAGAACACTCATACAAAGTTGTGTGTCCTCTGCTTTCATCAAGGCAGGGGTGGTTTGTTAGGGAATGAACAGAGGCTCTCTCATTGGCTGGAAGATTTCACGGATCACGCCGCTGGAAAGTGGAAAAGTGACTACAAGTAGGGGTTACAGGTTCTAGTCCTTCCCTGCTGCTGACTGGCTGTGTGATTCTGAGAAAACTGCTCTGCCTCTCTGAGCCTTGTTTTCTCACCTGCAAAATCCATTCATTCTTCCAGCATTCACTGAGCTCCTACAGTAAGTAATATTGAGTAGGGGATTCTCATATAATGCATGGTTCATACCTATATTACAACTTATATCACATTGTCCTAAAATTAGTTCTATTTTTATCTTTCTTCTCCGTTAGTAAAAGCCTTGATGGAAGAGGCCACATCCAATCATCCTTGTATTTCCAGCAAAGTGCCTGTGGACCAGGGTTTTTTGTTTGTTTGTTTTGTTTTTTAATGAATGATCATGCAGAAAGGGTTAGGGCCAATCATTCCCAAGTGATTGAGTGTGGAGGTAAAAGGACAATTATTTTCCTTTGACTCTCCTTATAGGAACTGTTTTTTGAGCTCTTATGTTTGGGAGGTGAAGCAAAAATTTTGTGGAAATGTCCTGCTTTGGTAAATTGACCACTAACTTTACACAGAATAAGTTACAGCTAATCTTCTGGCCCTTAGGCTTTTCTCTTATGTGAAAGCACCCTTGGGATTTTGCAGTTAGGTCTCATCTTGACCACGTCTTACATGGATGTCACATTTATCCTCAGGATTCCCATTAATCGAGTTGAAATGATCACATGCGTTTTTGGTGAAAATAGATCACAGTGGGGTTTCTGTTCTTCAGCTATCACTCAGGAGGAGGAAGAGTACTCCACAAGGGAGAAAGTGGCATAAGCCAGAAATTTAACAAGTGGAAAGAAATATTCACTCAAGATCTACTTCATATTGTCGACAAAACTGGTTTCAGCTTCCAGCTGGGGTCTTTACCTTCCAGACTGGAAGTGACTACTGGTTTCCTAACACAGCTGGATTTGGCATTTCCTGTCTCCTCACCATCTTGTTTGTAATCCTGATGAACTGAGAATGTGGCATTGACTAAATTCTTCAAGTCAATACAGACGTTTCATTAGGCTAAAACATTACTTTCAATTATTTGACTTTCAGTGTTCAGTAAGGATGAGGGACTCAAGAAAGCTTTCTTTCCCTTGGGAATAATCTCCAGTTGGGCTCCCACTGGGTGTTCAGGAAAAGAAAATAAATTTTTGCTTAGAGCTTTTTGGTATAAGCACTAAGAATTATAAGTGTTTTGAATGCATGTGATAATATACCAGCACTCAGCCTTTTCAGGGTCTTAGGTAAAATGCTAAGTTGAGAAATGCTTCCAGTGTGACTTATGATACCTTTTCCGTGTGACCTAGCTTGGGGTATGGATTTTTTTCCTTCTTCCTTAACTAGCCTCTCTTGTTATTTCCCTGTTGTGTGCCAAGACACGAGACAGGGAGTGTTAGTAGCCGTCTCGGGTGAGGGACTGTTTCGGGCTGCTCTGAGTTGCTGGGACGGTGGGGGGACTGTTTTCTAGCTTGGATTTTTGCACAAGGACAGCAGGAATCCTTTCCACATTCTCAGTAGAAATGGAAAAGTCCATGTTATGGGTAACGAGACACTATGGAATTCAGTCAGTGGAGAACAGTATATTCAGGGGTGTGTGAGTCTTGCCCTTCAGAACTGAAACATCTTTCAGTCAGGAGTTTCTGGAAGTATGTGCATTAACCAGACCACCCTTATTCTGCATGCTATTTTGTTTTTTCACTTATGTTCAGACTTCGACTAAAAGAACACAGTGAATGAGTAGTAGAGGGAAATTAGGTGTAGAAGGTGAAGAAATCAGGAGGAGGATATCTTTACTCTTTGATGCATTTGAAATAAAGGACGCACATCTGTTCTGTTCTGGAAATTCGTGGAAGCAGGTTAGTGGTCCTTCAGTTCTTAGAAGTTAGAAATAGCAGCTGACTTGAATTTGAGTCAAAGAAGCTGCTGTTTTAATATTAGAATGCCCATCCTACTAGAAAGTTCTTCACGGCAAAATTTTCGGTGAGTTTACTTTCCGTGAGAGTATTTTCAGTTGTTTGTACCTGATTCCTCTAGCACAAGGGAAAAGCTCATTCTTCCCATCTAAGTTCTGTATGAATGTAGTTTTCTAGTGAGTGAACTCCTAGTGTGATGCGGAAAACGTTCTCTTGGGTCACGGACGTTGTCAGGGGCCCCTCCCTTCCCCAGCCCTAACAGTGTCTTGAACTTAACTTACGAGTCTGACTTTCCCTGAACCAGAGCAATGAACTCATAGAATGATTCTAAGGTTGAGTAATTATGTCTCCAGGTGTTTGACATTTAAACCTTGACACTGAAACAGGAGTCTGGTCTCTCTGTATCCACTTATGATGAATGTCCTTGAAATATTCCACTCTGCCGTAGTCAGTCTGCACTTCAACTGTGGACGTCATTAGGAAATGGAAAAAAGGAGTCTTTCTTCATTAATAATTGGGAGGGCAGCCCGTCACTGGAAACAGAGAGGCTTTCTCTTGAGCTGGCGCGCTCGGATTTTTTCCCTTTCCACTCCTCTCCCGTATACACGGTCTCCAGTGGACACAGGTGAAACCCATCAGTGGTGACTTTCCTTGTTGAAGCTGTCCAAAGGTTGATGGGCATTTAGGTACTGTCCCAATAAATCAGTTTCCAGGAGTAGACCTTTGTGAGGTTTCTTACTATCCCAAAGGGATAGGTCAAACCTCCTTGACTTTTGACTACAAATATTGTCATATAAATGGGCAATTTTATCAACTGCAGTAAATGACCTAAATAATTTTTGAACCAGGTTGAAATAAATATCATCATAGTGACAAGGCTGATTCTAGACAGTGGCCCTTCCTTTCCTTCTGAAAGTCTCCAGGGAATGATCTGCTCTAACGGGTGAGCCTCGCTGTTTAATTTGATACCTTTTCCAATAAACAGTAAAGTCCCTTTCTTATCGCTGTGTTAATCCTCTTCGGGGGAGAAACATTTTGTTGTCTCAAGGACGACAACTGTATCTTATATGTGTTTGGGACCCGTGTGGGCCACCTCTGTCTTCACGCAGGTCAAGCACGAGGCTTGGTCTGAGGATGCTCGTTCAGTGTGACCTGACCGGCCAGTTACGAGAACGGGGAGGACAAAACTGGAAGGAATAGCTGAAGCCACAACCAAAACCAATTTAGAAGAAAAATATTAGTTTGGCTGTTGGAGCCAAACTATAGAATCAGCACCAAGCCTTAAATTCACCAGACGCTTCAGCGTTTCCATTATCTCATGTCTGTGTAGCCCTAAGGGAGTCTCCTTGGTTTCCCAACTGAGTTTTTTTGTTTGTTTGTTTTTTGCGGTGGGCGCGGGCCTCTCACTGCCGTGGCCTCTCCCGTCGCGGAGCGCAGGCTCCGGACGCGCAGGCTCAGCGGCCACGGCTCACGGGCCCAGCCGCTCCGCGGCACGTGGGATCCTCCCGGACCGGGGCACGAACCCGCGTCCCCTGAATCGGCGGGCGGGCTCTCAACCACTGCGCCACCAGGGAAGCCCCCACAACTGAGTTTTGAGCTCCCTGAGCAAACACTCAGCCTGCTTACATTATACTGATGCCAATGCGAACTTTAAATCCCTTTTCAAAGTCTTTTCTTTAGCTCTAGCTTTACAGTCGTGTCCCAGGATGGTACCATGCCCATCAGCCACCAGCATCTGCTTGGCGCTTGGCAGTCTGGACCCCCATAGCTGTGCCCTAACCATCCCCCTCCCCCTTGACTGGCCCCTTTCAGAGCAACCCCAGGCATGGGGCGGTAATAGTACCAGGTCGGCCACGAATGTACATTTTCATTTGATCCTCACGACAAGCCTGAGATAAACGGGGCAGAGACGAAGAAACCCGGACCCAGAGAGAGGGGCGTGTGGCCATGGCCTCTGAGGGGTGTGATGGGGCCAGAACCTCCAGTGCGGGGCTCCTTTCACGCCACTACTGATGAGTTGTCATTAGTAGTTGAAAGAGTTTATGAAATGAGCATGCAGGATGTTCCTGGAAAGCCCCTGAGTCTATTTTCCTTTTCGTCACCCATCCCCCCTGACTGTGTAGTGAAGTCATCCTTGCTGACGGAGGACACCCATGCGCCACATTCTGGGAGAGCGTTTTCTGCGCGTGGACTCGTCTGTTCTGGCAACAGCCCAGGGAGTTGCCTGCACTCATCGTCCTCGGGTTACAGAGGAGGAAACCGAGGCACAGAAGGGAGAAGTAACTGGCCCAAGTTTCCTCAGTCACAAAGTGGCGGGCTTGGGATGTGACCTGGGGTCTAGAACCTGTGTTCTTACGTCGGGGGTCCTCGTGCTTTCAGCCGGGGGTCCACGTGGCGTAGACTTCTGTCGCGAGTGCCTCCCTAAGGCTGTTATTACCGGAAAACTAACACCCGCGGTTACATCTTTCCGAGGGGATCCTGACCTGGCTGAGAGCCCCTGTCGGGGTGGGTCCCCCCGCCCTCCCACCTTTAGTGTGCAAATCCATCCCCGCCTTGAGGACGGTGCACAGAGGTCTGAGGAGAGGAGCCCCCTGTCCCCCCATACCGCCCCCACCATACCTTCCTGCTCCCCCAGACCTGCCTTCTACACTTTGATTAATCTTGAGTCACCTTTAGATCCCACCTGTGTCTTCCCATCCCTCTTGAGATGCGGAGACAAAAACTGGACAAATCGCCTTTGATAGTCAGTCCACCTCAGCCAGTTGGAGCCCTGGGCCCGTCTTCCCCACTCGCCTGTCATTCCCCTCTTATCACGTCCGGGGGCCCTGCCTGCTTTCCAGAGGCCTCCGGGCTCGCCATCAGGGGGTGAACACTCATGGACGGGGCCTGCCTGTCATGCTAGCCTGGCCTTCTTGAAGGATGTTTTTAACCCCAAAATAGGATGATTTACACTAAACTCTTGGACTTCATTCTGTTTTTGATGAGTCATTCCTCTTTGAATAACATTTTAAATATTTTGATAATATAAAACCTCTTTTTACTGAAAGAAAGGCTTTTGACAAAAGATGCAATCCCAAATACACTTTATAAATTAGGTCATTTAGTGTAGAAGCCTAAACACAACATGCCAAGACGGTACACTTTCTTGAGGTAGCTGATCTGTTGGAACACACGCACACGGACACACACACAGACAGGCAGACAGACAGACACACACATACGTTGGAGAGAGTTTTCCCCAGTCCAGGCTAAATTATAGCAAGATCTATATGCAGCTTTGTTTTCTGCTCTGCTACCAAGGGAAGTGGTGAAAAGGCCAACAATTTTAGACTCATGACTGAGTTGGGAAAATACTAGAAAAGACAGGGAATTGCTATATATTGGCATAAAGACAAGCAGATAATTCAGAAAGCTGTTGTGGTCTGTTCTACAAGTGTTGGGTGCCTTGTGCCAAAGATTTCCTATTCAAATTTAATAGTATTCAAGGGCTTACACAGAAATATGTTTTTTATTATATAGCTGTAATTTGACCATAAGTAGAATATAATAATGTAATAAAACATTTCACTGTCTGTTTAGAGAGAGAGACTTTTATAGTTATAAAATTGTAATCATTGTATTCTCAAGGTACATAAATGAATTCATTACTCAGGACAGATTCAAGCGTGGAATACTATTTGAATAATGTGAGCCCTTAAGAATACACTTAATTATTCCTACAATAAATTTAACATAGGTCGGGCTTGTTTTCATGATTCAAAAATTGGGAAGAGTGCAAGGAATATAAATATAGAATTAAAATAAAGCTACATATAAGGACATTTGGTTGTTGTTAATTGCTATGTTCAAATAATGATTTTGCTAGTAGGTATGTTCATGCATGTGTGGTGTGTGTGTGCACCTGTGTATGGTATGTATTGTGGTATGTATGTGCACCTGTGTATGGTATGTGTGTTTGTACTGTGTGACCATACACGCGTGTATATGCGTGCACCTGTATGGCATACGACTGACACGCACACGTGTGACCACACGTGTGTGTGCATGTATGGCACGCATACACATGCGGGCAGTCATATGATGTGCAAACACGTACATGCACGTGTTTGCAGGTGTGTATGGAATGTGTGGTGTGTGTGCACGCATGCCACGTGTGCACACGTGTGAGACCTTGTGGTTTGTGTGTGCATATGCACGCACTGTGTCAGTGTGTGAATGCATTGTGCACATGCAAGCACGTGTGTGGGTGTGTGGGTGTGAAGAGTGTGCGTGCATTTTGTGCAGCCAGAAACGGTGTGAGTTTAGGCATCTGCTCTGTCAGTTGGCTCTGCCTTCCTGGATCTTGCAGTGTCTCGACACTGTCTGAAACAGAAGCTTTGTTGCCTGAGGGCTACTAATTGCACAGACCACATTTTTCTCTCTGGATTTCTCATGACATTGCTGGTGACACACAACATTAAGAACCAAACTCTGAAAAAAAATGTTTAATGAGACGAATGCACATAGAGCTGCTTTCAGACACAGATGTTTTCTCCTGGTAACCATTGACTTCCAACAAGACATCCTGGAGGGACTGGAGAGGCAGGAGGAAGTGGGTTGCTGAGGGGCCTGGATTCCCCAGCTAGGCCGCCTGAGTTCCACCCAGCCCAGGTGCATCTCCTCTTCCTAGTTTGGTCTCTTTGGCTTTGTTCAATGTTTCTGTTTTCTGTCCTTCGTACTGTTCACCTTCCCTAATTCCATTCACCCGTTCCTCAAATTCAAGGGTTTTGCACAGTGTAAACCCTGCCATAGCTCCCTCCAGTCCACGCTAATAATTCCTGTGTCCGTCCTATGTGCCAGGCACTGTCGTGAGCAGTTTTCGTATTTTATCTCACATACTCCTACAATAACTCTATGAAGTAGCTACTGTTCCTATCTCAAACCTACTGCTTTAGAAAATAAACGCAGGGCTAAATATTTGCCCAGGATCACACAGATATTGAACAAAAGATAGAGGTCAAACCATGTTAGGTCTGCTGCTACCGCATTGCACTGCCCCCATCCCCATTTTCTCTGTGTGCTTTGAGCATCGATATTAGTGATGCATATTCTAATTTTTAGTAATAGGCCATCTGCTCTCTGGACCTTGCTTTCTTTGTTTCCTGTGACTGGATGCCGTTTGTCCAAAGAGACTGTGATTGTCCCGTGTCTCTTAACTAGTGAACTTGTATCTATTCATCTTTGGGTTTTTTTGTCTACCGTTTTATTGGTACTTGCTTGCCTTGCTTTTATTATGCTTCACCCACCCGCTTGCTTCTTGCTGTCTTATATTCCCCACCCCCTACTCCATTTCATTTCATCTCCTACTGTGTGGAAGTTAAATTTTATTTCTCTTATTTATTTCTCTTGGTTTCCTTTGAAGTTACGTAAAGTAAATGTAAAATGTAAAGTATATCAGTAATTTTCTTCCTCCTCTGGAAAAATACGACGACTTATAACCCCTTACATTCCCCTCTGCTATTGCTGTCCAGTCTTAGAGGTTCATCCTCTATTTTTTAAACCTCACGAATTAGGCATTACCACTGTTGTTTTTTATTACTTAGATTTTTTTGTGTTTCACTGCATACACGTTTACCAATGTCTTTGCTGGCCATTTCCTTGCAAAGGTTTATTTAATTATTTATTTTTTGGCTGCGTTAGGTCTTTGTTGCTGTGCGTGGGCTTTCTCTAGTTGCGGCGAGCAGGGGCTACTCTTTGTTGCGGTGCGCGGGCTTCTCATTGTGGTGGCTTCTCCTGTTGCAGAGCATGGGCTCTAGGCGTGCGGGCTTCAATAGTTGTGGCATGTGGGCTCAGTATTTGTGGTGCTTGGCCTAGCTGCTCTGCAACGTGTGGGATCTTCCTGGATCAGGGATCGAAACCCTGTCCCTAGCACTGGTAGGCAGATTCTTAACCACTGTGCCACCAGGGAGGTCCCTGGCCATCCATTTCTTTTTATACCATAGAGTTTGCTTTTTTTTTTTTCTTTTCTTTAACATCTTTATTGGAGTATAATTGCTTTGCATTGTTGTGTCAGTTGCAGCTGTAGAACAAAGTGAATCAGCTATACATATACATATATCCCCATGTCTCCTCCCTTTTGTGTCCCCCTCCCACCCTCCTTATTCTACACCTTTAGGTGGTCACAGAGCACTGTGCTGATCTCCCTGTGTTATGTGGCTTCTTCCAACTAGCTATCTATTTTATATTTGGTAGTGTATATATGTCCATGCCACCCCCTCACTTTCTCCCAGCTTACGCTTCCCCCTTCCTGTGGCCTCAAGTGTCTCTACGTCTGCGTGTTTATTCCTGTCCTGCCCCTAGGTTCATCAGAACCGTTTTTTTTTTTTTTTTTTTTTAGATTTCATACATATGTGTTAGGATACAGTATTTGTTCTTCTCTTTCTGACTTACTTCACTCTGTATGACAGACTCTAGGTCCATCCACCTCACTACAAATAACTCAATTTCGTTTCTTTTTATGGCTGAGAAATATTCCATTGTATATATGTGCCACATCTTCTTTATCCATTCATCTGTCAAAGGACACTTAAGTTGCTTCCATGTCCTGACTATTGTAAATAGTGCTGCAATGAACATTGGGGTACATAACTCTTTTTGAATTATGGTTTTCTCAGGGTATATGCCCAGTAGTGGGATTGCTGGGTCGTATGGTAGTTCTATTTTTAGTTTTTTAAGGAACCTCCATACTGTTCTCCATAGTGGCTGTATCAATTTACATTCCCACCAGCAGTGCAAGAGGGTTCTCTTTTCTCCACACTCTCTCCAACATTTATTGTTTGTAGATTTTTTTATGATGACCATTCTGATGGGTATGAGGTGATACCTCACTGTACTTTTGATCTGCATTTCTCTAATGATTAGTGATGTTGAGCATCCTTTCATGTGTTTGTTGGCAATCTGTACATCTTCTTTGGAGAAATGTCTATTTAGGTCTTTTGCCCATCTTTGGATTGGGTTGTTTGTCATTTTGATATTGAGCTGCAGGAGCTGCTTGTATATTTTGGAGATTAATCCTTTTGTCAGTTGCTCTGTTTGCAAATAATTTTTCCCATTCTGAGGGTTGTCTTTTCACCTTGTCTATGGTTTCCTTTGCTGTGCAAAACTTTTAAGTTTCATAGGTCCTATTTGCTTATTTTTGTTTTTATTTCCATTTCTCTAGGAGGTGGGTCAAAAAGGATCTTGCTGTGATTTATGTCATAGAGTGTTCTGCCTATGTTTTCCTCTAAGAGTTTTATACTGTCTGGCCTTACATTGAGGTCTTTAATCCATTTTGAGTTTATTTTTGTGTATGGTGTTAGGAAGTGTTCTAATTTCATTCTTTTACATGTAGCTGTCCAGTTTTCCCAGCACCACTTATTGAAGAGGCTGTCTTTTCTCCATTGTATATTCTTGCCTCCTTTATCAAAGATAAGGTGACCATATGTGTGTGGGTTTATCTCTGGTCTTTCTGTCCTGTTCCATTGATCTATATTTCTGTTTTTGTGCCAGTACCATACTATCTTGATTACTGTAGCTTTGTAGTATAGTCTGAAGTCTGGAAGCCTGATTCCTCCAGCTCCGTTTTCTTTCTCAAGATTGCTTTGGCTCTTCACGATCTTTTGTGTTTCCATACAAATTGCGCAATTTTTTGTTCTAATTCTGTGAAAAATGCCATTGGTAGTTTGATAAAAATTGCACTGAATCTGTAGATTGCTTTGGGTAGTATAGTCATTTTGACAATGTTGATTCTTCCAGTCCAAGAACATGGTATATCTCTCCATCTCTTTGTTATCATTATTAATTTCTTTCACCAGTGTCTTATAGTTTTCTGCCTACAGGTCTTTTTTCTCCTTAGGTAGGTTCTTCTTCTTTTCTGATTTGGATTCTTTTTATTTCTTTTTTGTCTCTGATTGCTTTGCCTAAAACTTCCAAAACCATGTTGAATAATAGTGGTGAGAGTGGGCAACTTTGTCTTGCTTCTGATCTTAGTGGAAATGGTTTCAGTTTTTCACCTTTGAGAATGCTGTTGGCTGTGGGTTTGTCATATATGGCCTTTATTATGTTGAGGTAAGTTCCCTCTATGCCTGCTTTCTGGAGAGTTTTTATCATAAATGGGTGTCGAATTTTGTCGAAAGCTTTTTCTGCTTCTTTTGAGATTATCACATGATCTTTATCCTTCAGTTTGTTGATATGGTGTATCACATTGATTGATTTGCATATTTTGAAGAATCCTTGCATTCCTGGGATAAACCTCAGTTGATCAAGGTGTATGATCCTTTTAATGTGCTGCTGGGTTCTCTTTGCTAGTTTTTGTAGAGGATTTTGCATTTATGTTCATCAGTGATATTGGCCTATAGTTTTCCCTTTTTTGTAACTTCTTTGTCTGGTTTTGGTATCAGGGTGATGGTGGACTTGTAGAATGAGTTTCGGAGTGTTCCTCCCTCTGATATATTTTGGAAGAGTTTGAGAAGAATAGGTGTTAGCTCTTCTCTAAATCTTTGATAGAATTTGCCTGTGAAGCCAGCTGGTCCTGGACTTTTGTTTGTTGGAAGATTTTTAATCACAGTCTCAATTTCAGTGCTTGTGATTGGTCTGTTTATATTTTCTGTTTCTTCCTGGTTCAGCCTCGGAAGGTTGTGCTTTTCTAAGAATTTGTCCATTTCTTCCAGGTTGTCCATTTTAGTGGCATAGAGTTGCTTGTAGTAATCTCTCATGATCCCTTGTTTTTCTGCAGTGTCAGTTGTTACTGCTCCTTTTCCATTTCTAATTCTATTGATTTGAGCCTTCTCCCTTTTTTTCTTGATGAGTTTGGCTAATGGTTTATCAATTTTGCTTATCTTCTCAAAGAACCATCTTTTAGTGTTATTGATCTTTGCTATTGTTTTCTTTGTTTCTATTTCATTTATTTCTACTCTGATCTTTATGATTTCTTTCCTTCTGCTAACTC
>NC_041224.1:13993895-14009123 GCF_002837175.3 Physeter macrocephalus
CATCCCATAGGTTTTGGGTCGTCGTGTTTTCATTGTCATTTGTCTCTAGGTATTTTTTGATTTCCTCTTTGATTTCTTCAGTGATCTCTTGGTTATTGAGTAGTGTATTGTTTAACCTCCATGTGTTTGTATTTTTTACAGTTTTCTTTTCCTGTAATTGATATCTAGTCACATAGCATTGTGGTTGCAAAAGATACCTGATACAATTTCAATTTTCTTAATTTACCAAGGCTTGATTTGTGACTCAAGATATGATCTAACTTGGAGAATGGTCCATGAGCACCTGAGAAGAAAGTGTATTCTGTTGTTTTTGGATGGAATGTCCTATAAATATCAATCTCTGTATGTGTCCCTAGGTCTGAAGTGGGTCTCTTTTAGGCAACATATATATGGGTCTTCTTTTTGTATCCATTCAGACAGTCTATGTCTTTTTGTTGGAGTATTTAATCAATTTACATCTAAGTTAATTATCGATATGTATGTTCCTATTACCATTTTCCTAATTGTTTTGGGTTTGTTATCGTAGGTCTTTTCCTTCTTTTATGTGTCCTGCCTAGAGAAGTTCCTTTAGCATTTGTTGTAAAGCTGGTTTGGTGGTGCTGCATTCTCTTAGCTTTTGCTTGTCTGTAAAGGTTTTAATTTCTCTATCAAATCTGAATGAGATCCTTGCTGAGTAGAGTAATTTTGGTTGTAGGTTTTTCCCTTTCATCACTCTCAATATGTCCTGCCACTCCGTTCTGGCTTGCAGAGTTTCTGCTGAAAGATTAGCTGTTAACCTTATAGGGAGTCCCTTGTATGTTATTTGTTGCTTTTTCCTTGCTGCTTTTAATATTTTTTTTTGTATTTAATTTTTGATAGTTTGATTAATATGTGTCTTGGCATGTTTCTCCTTGGATTTATCCTGTATGGGACTCTCTGTGCTTCCTGGACTTGACTGACTATTTTCTTTCCCATATTCGGGAATTTTTCAATTATAATCCCTTCAAATGCTTTCTCAGTTCCTTTCTTTTTCTCTTTTTCTTCTGGGACCCCTATAATTCGAATGTTGGTGTGTTTATTGTTGTCCCAGAGGTCTCTGAGACTGTCCTCAATTCTTTTTTCTTTGTTGTGCTCTGCATTAGTTATTTCCACTATTTTATCTTCCAGGTCACTTATCTGTTCTTTTATTCTACTCTTGTTTCCTTCTAGAGAATTTTTAATTTAATTTATTGTGTTGTTCATCATTGTTTGTTTGCTCTTTAGTTCTTCTAGGTCCTTGTTAAATGTTTCTTGTATTTTCTCCATTCTGTTTCCAGGATTTTGCATCATCTTTACTATCATTATTCTGAATTCTTTTTCAGGTAGACTGCCTATTTCCTCTTCATTTGTTTGGTCTGGTGGGTTTTTACTTTGCTCCTTCATCTGCTGCATATTTCTCTGTCTTCTCATTTTTCTTAACTTACTGTGTTTGGGGGTCTCCTTTTCACAGGCTGAATGTTCATAGTTCCTGTTGCTTTTGGTGTCTGCCCGCAGTTGGTAAGTTTGCTCCAGTGGGTTGTGTAGGCTTCCTAGTGGAGGGGACTGCTGCCTGTGTTCTGGTGGATGAGGCTGGATCTTGTCTTTCTGGTGGGCAGGACCATGTCCGGTTGTGTGTTTTGGGCTGTCTGTGAACTTAGTAGGATTTTAGGCAGCCTCTCTGCTAATGGGTGGGCTTGTGTTTCTGTCTTGCTAGTTGTTTGGCATGGGGTGTCCAGCACTGGAACTTGCTGGTTGTTGAGTGGAGCTGGGTCTTCACATTGAGATGGAGATCTCTGGATGAACTCTCGTCGATTGATTTTATGTGGGGTAATGAGGTCTCTGGTAGTCCAATGTCCTGATCTCGGCTCTCCCACCTCAGAGGCTCAAGCCTGACACCCGGCTGGAGCACCAAGACCCTGTCAGCCACATGGCTTTTGGGAAGTCTGAGGTCTTCTGCCAGTGTTCAGTAGGTGTTCTGTAGGAGTTGTTCCACATGTAGATGTGTTTTTGATGTATTTGTGAGGAGGAAGGTGATTTCCATGTCTTACTCCTCGCCATCTTGAAGGTCCTTATACCATAGATTTTTCTTCTGGAATTGTTTCCTTTCTCCTGAAAGTTATTCCATTAGATGTTTTCCAGATTTTTTGAAATCTGAAAATGTTTTGATGATTATTTTGTTCTTGCAAGAACGTTTTGCTTGGTACAGTGTTCTACACTGACAGAAAATGTCTCACCATTTTGAAGATATTCCACTCTTGTTTATATCCCACTGTTGCTGCTGGGAAGTCTGCTGTCTGTCTCACTGTCCTTTTGTTCATGATCTAGGTTTTCTCTTAGGATGCTAAGATCTTTTCTCTTCTCTCTGTATTCTTAAAATTGTTCTTAAATTTGACTATGTTTTGAAGAATTAATGTTCTTTTATTGTTGACTTGTTTGGCGTACTTTATGTTTACTTTCTGTGTCATTTCATGATTTTGATTGATCTGGAAAATTTGAGCTATTATCTCCTATGTATTTTCTGTTCTCTACACCCTTACTCTCTTTTGCTAAGACTCCAATTAAATGCACTTTAGCGTTTCTCATTTTTTCCTCCACATCTCACAACCTCTCACATTTCCCCCTCTTTTTCTCCTCTGTAACATCTCTTAGTAATTCTTCAGTTTTATGTTCCAGCCTTGCTGAGGCGTGTATTTAGTTTTCCAGGGTATTTTCTCAGTTCTATTTTCTTATTATTGCACTTGTGATTTTCCTCTTACAGTTTAACCTTTAAGCTTCACTGGCATGTATGTATGTGTGAGGCTGGGAATGTTGAAATAAATGCAGCTGTTCTTACTTCAATAATCAAGCATGTGAATACTGGCCCAGAATTTCATCCTATGTAACTTCATGGGAACTCTCCCAAGACATGATTCAGATGACTGACCTTAAACAACCACCTCCCTGTTCATCCATCAATCATTCACAGATCCATCTGTTTCTGAGTAGGTTTCTGCAATTGCATTGGAATACCTAGAATCTACACTCTCAGGGGAAATGTGTTGCAAGCCTCATCAGTGGTAATTTTCTTTAAGGAAATGTTAGCACAGAAAACAAGCCTTTCATAGTAAATTGTCAGTACACCTTCCATCATCTGCACTGCCTTGAACAGAACCAGGGACCATGAGGGTGACAACTGCACACAGTAGAGCCGGTATTCACCCAACAAGGGAAATTTTTCTTGAGATGAAAGGAAAAGCTCTGTATTTCCCATCTGCTCATGCATTGAGTATAAATGTGCTGTTGTAACTTGTGCTTTGCTGAGTCTACTGTGCTTGCCTCAGTTTGCTGAGTTGCCAGTTTCCTTCAGTTGAGTCCATGTATCTTCATTCAGAAGATGCCTTTGGATGGAGATAGTTAGAAATGTTTTGTAATGTGGGAAGCTTATGTTCAGGGGTGTGTGTGTGTGTGATGTGTGTGTGTGTGTGTGTGTGTGTGTGTGGTGTATATGTGTGTTGGGTATTTAGGGACAGTGAAGGAAGAAAGGATGAAAAAAAGGTGGCTGTTGCTGTCTTCATCTTCAGTTTCATAATTATGCGACTTCTAAGTAGGATCTCATTTTGAAAACAAAATACAGCCACAATCCCAATCACAGCACCAACAACCTCTCTCAGGAGCACAAGAATCCACCATTTCTACAGGTACTGCTGATTCCTCTTCCTCTATCATCTCCTTAACTGTGGGACACCCTGAAGCCTTTTGTGTTAGTTCCCAGCACCTCCCTCTACAGTTCACTTCCTCAGGGAGATCATTCGCTTTCATGGTTTTCAATAACACCTTTAAGCTATTGATTTTCAAATATGCATGAACCCAGATGCTACACTGCATATGGCTTACTGGCCATGTTCATCTGGATGTCTGTAGCCACTGCAAGTCTCACAAGTACAAAAGCAAATGTATTTGTCTTCCTCTTCAAATTAATTTCCCTCCTTAACTTCTTCACTCTTGGTAGAAATTTTGCAGTCATTTAAGATTTATCTTACCTCCTGTGCCTCAGCCAGGACTGATTTATCTGTTAGGCACAGTAAGTACAACGCCTAGGGCCTATGATAATTTTAGGGGCCCGTGAAAATGTTTTAATTTCTTTTAAAATATGAAGAGAAAAATTTAGGTAAAAGATCTTTTCTAATAAATAATACTTACATACTCATCTTTATAACAATGAAGTCATTATATTCACATAAGGTATATATTGTATATAATGTATTATATATAATACATATTTCATGGAAGAAGAGGCCCATGCAGTCAAAGGTGCCTAGCCCTCAGTGACGAATCGGTCCTTGAGTCTTATTGATTCTTTCATTGCATTTATCCCTTTCCTCTTCATTTCTCTTCATTGTGATCAGTTTAATTTGGTCCCTCATTGCCTCCCTTCTGAGTAATATCTGTGTGTTATTGGAACCCTAGGATAATGGCTAAGACAGAGAGGAAGTCCTCCTTAACATCTGAAACCCACAGAAGTAAGAAAGAGTAGAAAGAACACTGGTCTTGAAACCCAGGAAGCTAGTAATGGTGGTCTTGATAAATCTGAGTCTTGATTTCCTTGTAAATTTTCTTGTGAATTGGTTGAATGGTCACCCTACCTTCCTTACACTGTGGCTGACCAGAAGAAAGGATGGAACTGAAGTACTTGTGTCAACTTGTATGCGCCATCCTGGGGCTTCCTTTGTGTGGCTTCAGGACTGACTTCAAGCCCTCCTCCCCTTCTTGCACCCTGTTCCCTGCAGACCCCCATGTGCTCATCTCTCTGGCCTGGGTCACTCTTCTGTCCACAGCTCTGCTCCTTGCAGCCCCATCGCAGAGCTGCTCTTCACAGCCACGTCTCATTCTGAAATGCATTGCTAACTCCGTGGTTTTGCAACCAGTTTCATACTCCTCAAGGACATATTTTCTTCTCTTTGTTTATCCCACGGAGCCTGGAGCAGCATCTTGCATCTGTTTTATGTAATTACTTGATTCCCATGCCTCTGTCTGTGCTATTCTTCCAACCACAGTTTCTTCGCCTTCCTGACTGCCTCTCTGTAGCCTACTTATCTTTCCGAGTCTCACTCAAGGCCTGAATTCTTCATAAAGCATTTCCACGACGGCACCCCTGGGACTTCTTTCTCTGCTGAACTTCGGTTGCACTTCCTGAATAGTTTAGCACCTGGTTGCACAGCTAGAGCGTTTCTAGAAGTGAAAGAAGAGAATGTGCTTAGGTAAAAGCATTGTCCACCTTGTAAAGAGATTAAAAAACATTTTGGATTGGCATATTGAACCCAGTGTATATTTTTCATGATTAGAAATGACCAATGGAAGATTATCTTTTTTAAGAAATGCAACATAAAGAGGAGCTAGGTGACCCCCATGCAGATTAAAACAGTATTTTTTGTTGTGTGGAGAGTATAGCAGCTTAGTATTTAAATTAAAATGTAGGCATCTGAGCTCCCAATCTGGCCTTCGGAAAGCTGACTGCAACAACATTCCGTGTAATCCCTGTGTGGTAACCTAACTCTGCTCCAGGAAGTAGGAGCTGGCCTGACACCTCCTTTCCTGCCTAATTGCTATGATTAATTTTTGCACTTGTAACACAATCCTTGGTTCTGTACTATAACAGGGACCCAAAGGTCTCAAAGCATTTCAATTCCTGAATAACTAAAGAAATTCATGAGTGACCTGAAGGCACGGGAACAGCCTTTATGAAGAGCAACGGGCTGTTTGGGTTGAACGTGAGATGTTTCTGGATTCCTGATGGTATAGGTATGGTGTGTGAATTCTTTCTGTGGTACGAGGGAAATATCTAATGACAGCAAATTGCTTATTTTGGACCGTTTGGAACCTGGTTTTAACATTAGGGGGAAAAACACACCACCTCTGCTCAGCAAAGAGCCAGACAAGGCATTTCATTACGTCTGGTCCCAGTGGGGTGAGAGCCGTGGGCCCCCAGGCCTGAGGAGCAGTGATGGGGAAGCAGCACAGAGTGGGTTCTCCCAGGCACATGTCAGCATGGGGACTGGAAACGACAAAACGAGGGGGAGGGAGCGCCTGGGGGAGGAGGTACGGGAAGGGGTTGCGATTGAACACATAGTGCCTGATGCAGCTGTAGATGGCAGTTTGGGGACATTTGGACATTTTAAGTAGCAGGGCAGGACATTTGGGTAAATGGGCAGCGTGGAGACATAGATATAACCCCGCCCCCACCTGATAAATACTTTTATCTTTTTTTGTTTTTTTTGGCCAAGCTTCGTGGCATGCGGGATCTTAGTTCCGTGACCAGGGATCGAACCTGGGCCCCCTGCAGTGGAAGTGCAGAGTCTTAACCAATGGACCGCCAGGGAAGGCCCAGCACTCTTTAAAACCAGCTCTTCTTTCTCTCCCGTCCTCTCCAACTCTCTGCTCTGCCTCTCAATCTATCTGATATACACACATACCAGAAACCCAGAGAAATTTCTGCTAAATATCTGCTAATGGACTTAGAATGAAGGAAAACAAACAAACAAACAAACCCAGATGACAAAATAATGGCCTTACTCCTGGGAGAGCTATGGCATGGCTGTAAGCCAGAATTGTGCCCACTGACACTGAAGGCTAAAGCCTGCTGCTTTAAGGGGAAGGCACCCTTACTGGGCGCAGGTGGTAAGTGGAAAGGGGTTCACGGGACTTCTTAGGCTCCTACTGGCCTTTATGAACCAGTAGCCTTAGGATCCCAACAGTTTTTTAGGCCCCTTCGCTTGGTCCTGACAAGGCTGCCGCATGAAATGGAGACCTGGGCGTGGGGAAGCCTTCTTTGGGGCTCCAGCTATTTCAGGAGATGAGCTTTCCTGCATTGGTTACGCTCCACTGTGCTCTACAAGGAGGCCAGGATTAAAGGCAGAGTATCCACCTTCAGACCACAGCAGAAGACAAGCAAGAAAACCCCAAACCTCCTCCCCAACTCCACCCCCAATAAAACCAGTTTATTCTGACTCAATTTCCTTTTTCTTTTCTTTTACTTTGAACCAGAGGTTGCTTTGTCAATTTGGAACACTGCCAAGCTTGACTTCTTCTTCTTCTTCTTCTTCTTTTTTAATACGGCAGACTGCATACACACTTTATTTATTTATCTATTTATTTGGCTGCGCCGCGCAGCCTGCAGGATTTTAGTTCCCCGAACAGGGATGGAAACTGCGCCCCCAGCAGTGGAAGCACAGAGTCTTAACCGATGGACCGCCAGGGAAGTCCCTGCCAAGCTTAACTTCTATTTGGCAATACTCAATAACTGGCAAGCAGAGATGTCCCTAAGAACAAAAGGAACATGGGAAAACCATGTAGCTATACTTTTTTGATTAATTTTTGAAGTGGTTGCATTTTTCTGCAAAAGAATTACTACAAGAAACGAGGAATTCCATGAACTCAGTGAATAGATTGCTAAGTGAAGAAAATCAAATCAGTGTCACAGAAAGCAAACTTGAAGAATTATTAGAAAACACAAAGGAAAAAGATAAAGGAATGAAAATATAGGAGAGAAAACAATAATTATGGAAGGCATATATCAGATATGCCGTCAATGGAAGATGCTAATAGACCAAATTTAACATAACTAATAAGAAAACACCAGATAAATTAGGAGTTTGGGATTAACAGTACTATATATAAAATAGAGAAACAACAAGGACCTACTGTATAGTACAGGGAATTATATTCAATATCTTGTAAAAACCTATAATGGAAAAGAATATGAAATATAAAGAATATGAAATATATATACAATGGAATCACTTTGCTGTACACCTGAAACTAACACAACATTGTAAATTAACTATAGTTCAATTTAAAAATGTATTAAAAAAGAAAACACTGGAGAAAGTTTTCTTGATCTAAAGGAAGACGTCAATGAAAATGTTTAAAATGATGGAGGTAAAATTAATGCAGACCTGATATCACTTATATGTGGAATCTAAAATATGACTCAAATGAACCTATCTATGAAACAGAAACAGAATCATGGATGTAGAGAAGAGACTGGTGGTTGCCAAGGGGGAGGGGATTGGGGGAGGGATGGAGTGGGAGCTTGGGATTAGCAGATGCAAACTGTTATATATAGAATGGATAAACAATGAGGTCCTACTGTATAGCACAGAGAACTAGATTCAGTATCCTATGATAAATCTTAATGGAAAAGAATACACAAAAAATGTAAAATTTATACAGACCCACTCCTATAGGTCATCCTGAAAATGTTAAACACTGAAGACAAAGAAAAAAAAAATCCTATAAGTGTTTAGGAAAGAAAGCCATGAGGCCATGAGGATATTCATAGATATGCCTTTAAAACAGTAAATGCCAGAGAGAGCTTGGCACTTTAGAGAGCACTTTGAAGGGAAATGTGCAGACCCAGTGGGGCAGAACCTGACCATTGTCCCCCTGCATTCAGCCTTCCTTTCTACCTTTAGGAAACAGAAACCCTCGGTTTTGGCAGGACCCCTGGCCCCCCAGCTAGACAGTAAGCTTCACAGGCTTGCTCCTACTTGGGTGTTGCCAGGTGACAGTGCCGGCCAGTGGAATGGGCTCAGACTTGATGTGTCAAGTCATCTTCTTCAAGATGAGGCTGCTTGGTGGGGCTTTCTCGTTCCTGCCTTCAGAGTGGAAGGTCAGCCTGGACCATCAGGAGGGGGCCGGTTCCTGAGGAGGCGGTGGGCTGGGCACTCATGGGGCTTGGGTGTCTCTGTGACCCTGGGCCATGAAGCTTCCTGACCAGTCCTGATTTCTTTCTTTGGACTGTTGCATGTAAGAGAAATCGACTTCTACCTTGTGTGAACAATTGAAAAAATTACTATCTGCACTCACTTCCCAGGAGAACTCATTCAGTCTCATGACTTTAAATCCCATGTATATGCTGATGAAGAGGAGGAGAGAGGTTTGGTCTGCATTTGAGCAGTTCCTGGGAAAGCCAAGGCGGGCTTCCCATCACACTGATTGGTCTCAAAGGCCGGATGCACGACATCATAGAGGTCAAGGGTTCTTAACGTTGGCACCACTGAGATTTGGGACCAGCTCTTTCTCTGTCATGGGGGTATCCTGTACAGTGTAGGATGCTTGCCAGCATCCTTGGCCTCTCTCTACCCAACAGACACCAGTAGCAACACCCCGCCTCCCTCCCCCAGGTTGTGACAATCAGAAGTGTTTCTAGACATTGTCTAACGTCTCCTGGGGTATGCAGTTACCCTGGTTGAGAAGCACTGGTAGAGACAATGAAAGAGGAATGCTAGAAATAATCCCCATGGAGAAGGAAGAAAGCGTGGGTGTGAGAACTCAAGAAATTGGGTCGATTTACAAATGAAATATGAAGAACATTAAATCTAGAGAAACAGGAGGATCCTGAGGCAGGGTTGTTAATCTTCTGACTGCAAAGAAATGTTTTGTCTATAGTTGGTACCAAAGCATTCTTTAAGGAGCAATAGAAGGTCTTGAAGGGCCAAGATGACTGCTTCTTTTGTATACAATTTCTGTATTTGTGAAGGGAGGGAAAGAGCTAAGTGGTTGGCGAGAGAAGTCACAATTCTAGATGTTCGTTTGCTTGATTTCTGGCCCTCTTAATAATACTCTTTTTCCACTTAATATTGCCTAGTGAAACTGAGTATTCCTTATGGACTCATAATACCTAAGCCAGGGTCTCTTTTCAGCTCAGGTGATATTTCTCTAGGGCCAATAGATATGGTCAGTCAGATCAGCTATTAATGCATCAATCACAAAATGGTCGTTTTAGGTCAACTGTGCAGGATTCGATGGGTCACTTACTGTCATAATAACTGAACAAATTAAATTGAGGATTAAAGTTTAATTATACGGAGTCACTAAGATTCAAGGTTTCCCCCCCTTCTGCTTTCCTTTCCTATCTCTCTTGTTCTCAGGCTCCGTTAATTTATTTTCCCCTTTTTTTAATAATAATATTCTCTTATGGATTCAGAGGAAAAGACAAGGAGTAGAGTAGTTAATATGGGGAGAAGGTAATATATTTTTGACAGAAATTAAGAAGGAATTTCAGTGTTTTAAACAAATAAAACCCTGAACTCTCCATATAATCATTGGTCTGCTATGAAGGTAATTCTTTCCGGATTACAAAGAGATGATGAATTCTTGCTGTTCTTAATATTTACCTTTTGTAAATCTTATATTTGTCAGCCTGTGCTCTTATTATAGATTTTTTTCTTCATGTGCTTAGACTCACTGCTAAAGCAATCTGAACAATCCTGTGATTTTGCTCAGAGTTTCTGTGCCTTGTTTCACAGCATTTCCTGTATTTAAAATCCGTAAAATGCCTGTCTTTTGCAGTTTCTGTTGAACCAGTGATTACTTTTATTGGAACTCACAAGTATCAAAATTCAACAGTATCAATCTGATTTTGCTCTCTGTACATTCAGATGGTTTTAAAATAAAAGGCAAGTTGGAAAAATGAATGTAATGCTACATTTATTATGACACATTGGAAAAGAATGTTGAAAAGGAAGCAGGAAGTTCGAAAAAGTCTTGATTATGTTTCCATAAATACTTGTTCTGAAGATGCAGAAAATTCCAATTTGCAAATCTATTAAAATAAACCTTTTCTTTGTTTCCTTCCTCAGGAGCTTTGCAAAACTTCTAACTACATTTTCCCCCTCTCCATTCAGTGTTATACATTTGCTTGTTTTGAGGCTACCGATTTAACAATTGCGCAGAAGTAGAAAACTAAAGGCAAAGTTTTATGCCACGGACCACAGTTCTTGTACATAGAAAGTTGCTGATGGAATTAGAAACACAATGGAATCAGTGTATTAGTCCCATTTACTACACCCTGATGATTTCTGAAGGAAGCAGTTCAGACTTCACAAATTCTTGTGAAAGACAAGAATATTTTTCAGTTCATAAGATAAAAATGAAGCTTCAGGCACGTTTGCATTTATTTTGCTTAAGGGAACGGAATTGTGCTTTCAAAGATAGATTGAGAATCTGCTCTAATAATCAAATTCTCAACATATGGACTAAGGGCAAGACTTTACCCAGAAAAAAAGTAAGCATCTTTCAAACAACTTGGTCAAACTCCTATGACCTTGCTTAATTTTTTCCCTCAGTTAAAATCCACTAGTTAAAAAGTGTTCTGGAGATCACAGCTGGGCATTTCCTTTGACTGAGGAACATCTTTCCAGGAATGAAAAGTTCATTGTGGAGGGACGATCCCAAATCACAGATCTGCCCTGGTGCCCTGGAATCCCCAGTTAATTCTTAGGCAAGTTGGTGGACCTCCTGTGCCTCCACGGGCCCTTCGGACATCCCACACTGACTTACTTTTTAAGTCATTAAGTGGAACGATAATGGCAAATGAGGGGAACTTCCAAGGGTGGTGAATTATTTTAGAGCTTTTGGTCTAAATTTTAGACCAAAACGGTGTAGATATTTTTGCTTTAAACTTCGTTCTTTCGTTGAGCTTGTATTTTTGCTACAGATGAATTTCTTCCTCTGTCAAAGTTCCTTTTGGAAACTAAGTTCCAAAGCAAACCTAAATTCTCTGCTTTCTTCCTTCTCAATACCCTCATCCTTGAGTGTTTCAGAAATCGTTATGATTATCGTTTTCTGTTTCAACCTTACGAGAGAAGCATGAACTAGCTGCATAATGACAGTTTAGTAGAAAGTCTATGACTTGCTGATGTATCTTGTTACTACATTTTGTTGCGAAAGAGATAAACAGTTTGTGGCTAAATGTGGTGAGACTCAGGATTTTGGCCTAAGACAGATTTTGCAGACTCAGAAAAAAAGGTGTTTGTGTCTAGCTCTGAATCCAAGCCTCTGATTGAATGGATGAAGGAAAATAAAACGGACGTTTGTATTTGTTCTTTCTGTTTCATCTCTGAGCTTCGCCTGGCTCAGGACACCTTACTCTGGGGTTACGGCCTTCAACCTCCGTGTGCTCAATTTTTTTTCTCTGTGTCATTACCTAGACTCCTAAAACTTCACTTATTTCACAAAACCCTTCTCAATCAGCTGGCTACGAATCAGTGCATTTCGATACCCTCTCCCCTTCTACTCCCCTTAAACCCTCGGTTTCGATCCAGGGATACAATAAAAGAGGGAATAATATACTCCTTTTGCTCTGAAGAATTTTCATTCACCTCAGTGCTTCTGAAAGGTTAAAAATCATTTCTGTGCCTCTTCTGCTTGGAATATAGTCTCATGAAAGCTGAGGAAAATGTCCTTGAATGTTTCAATTCAATTTTCAAAATGTGTGTTCATCAAAATAAATTACCCGAACTCGCCATTCTTGCCTTACTCAATTTTCATCTACATATAAACTAGGGTATGGAAAAAAGATTCTTTTTTTCCCCATGCAGTCATAAACTAGACAATGCTGGACAGGATGTGAATAAATAATAAGCACCTCAAGTGATTGCTGCAGGAGGGACGCTTGAGAGTCTTCGATGGGTCACTGCTGCCGAAATCAGAGGACCAGTTTTAGTTTCCACCTTGACGCCAGAAGCAAGTCTTCTCTGTGAAATGACATTAACCACCCCATGTCATGGTCCCCACCAGCGCTGCTACCTGCTCCATCCCCTGCCAGTTATTACCGGAGGATAGAATCTGATTTGATGGATGGGACATAGAAACATCAACATTACATTCTCCCGACAGAGAGTCAGCTACAGCAACACAGCCTCAGAATTTCGCAGGGATATCGGAGGAGACCAGAGGCTTCCGTAGCCATCCATCCATGAAATGCAGCCATCAGGCACCCGTGGAGCTTGAGCAGCCGCAAAGCCCAAGGTCATATCTACCAGGCTCCTGGAATCAAGAAGCAGATATTTTAGAGAGACCATAGGACGTGGACTCAGTCCTTGGTCACTGTGGAGAGATCTCACAGGCTCTCTCCTGACAGAACTAGAGACAGATGTCAAACCCGCTATAGATCCTTCAGGGTATATCGGCTATGATTGACATAGCGTGTATCTTCTAGTACCCCGATTCCTGAGTATGAGTTCAAGTATTCTCAACACATTTGTGTTGCCTCAGAAGTCCCTCATGAACGTCGTAGGGGCTTCCCTCATGGTCCACTGGTTAAGACGCTGAGCTTCCACTGCAGGGACTGCAAGTTTGATCCCTGGTAGGGGAACCAAGATCCCGCAAGCCACGTGGTGTGGCCAAAAAACACACAAAAACATAAAAACCAAAAAACCACATCCTAGCGTTAACCGCTGCAACAAATAACTCATTTCAGTAGCAAAGCATACTAGAAGTTTCTCGCTCAGGGTACGGGCCGATGTAGGTGCTCCTGGCCAGCAGGGTCAGCAGGGACTCAAGGCCTTCTATCTGTGGGTCTGGCCTGACCTAGGGTTTCAGGCTCCCTGCACTGCAATGCCAGGTGGAGAAGCAATGTTTTCCCTGTATTGGTCTCTGTGGGCGACTCTTCATCGTCCAGTACAGCCTCAGAAAATACCTCTGAGCTCATCAGATTTATTCTTCTAGTTTAGGGAAAGCCTATGTCTTAGTCTGAGCTCCCGTAACAAAATACCGCAGTCTGGGTGCCTTCTAAACAACAGAAGTTTCTCTCTCGTGGTTCTGGAGGCTGGAACTCCGAGGTCAGTGTGCCAGCCTGGTGGGGTGAGGGCCATCTTCCCGGAAGCAGACTTCTCCGCACGTGTTGGCAGGGGCTGGGGAGCTCTCTGGGGCCTCTTATAGAAAACCACTGATCCCACTCTTGAGGGCCTCCCAAAGGCCTCAACTAATACCATCACATTGGGCGTTAGGATTTAACCTGAATTTCGGGGGCACACAAACATTCAGACCACGGCAGCCTCTGAACCAATATAGAAAACGACACCTGAAAGTCAGACTGTTGAGGGACCTCCAGGAAAGGTTTTCTTTCCCTTAAGAAAGGGTCAGGAGAGAGTTATGTTTCCTTCTTTTCTCTAGACTGTTGTACCTGGAGATGACGTCAGTTGCTACCGCCAGTTAGGGATACAGCCAATGCTAAGGTGGAAAAATGGAGAAATGTAAAGCAGCAGAGAGCTGACTTTATTGTCAGCCTGCTGGATCAACCTGGCAGACTCCTTACTTCTGAACTTCTTTTTGTTTGGGGATTTTTGTTTTGTTTTGTTTTCTTCCCCACCGCTGCGCGACCTGCAGCATCTTTTCCCCCGACCAGGGATCCAACGTGTGCCCCCTTGCTGTGGAAGCACAGATTCTTAACCACTGGACTGCCAGGGAAGTCCCTCTTTTTTTTTTTTTTCTTTAATGGAAGAATTAGCAAAAAACTTAATTGTTGTAGCTACTTTGTGTAAGATTTCTATTATTTCCCATTTAAGGAAGCTTTCTAAGGACCTTCTTTTTTGTAGTGATGAGCAGAAGTAAAATTTGATTAAATAATTTTTGTTTGCAGTCACTGCATGCAAGGCACTGGGCTCCGAATGGTGATGCAATTACAGGAAAGGCAGAATTTTTTGTTGTTAAAGAATTTCCAGGACATTTGAGATGAGTAATCTGGGATGCAAAGATGCTGAGAATATTCATGTTTTCCACAGCCCTCTGGCGCCAGCGATTTCCGGTGAGCAGCTGTTATGTATGTTCTGATCTTTGTATTCAAATTTATCCCTTTGGTTTATGACTGAGAGTCATCTATTCTCAATAAGAACAGACGTTCTAGAAGTGGAGCTGAAATGAGTCCAGGGACTTTTGTCAATTTTCAAAATATCATTTACCAAGAATATTTTGATATTTGCATGTAAAAAATAATGTGTTGGCTAATGACAAACCCACAACACATTACAAGTGCACTGTGCACAAGGCGTGACTTCATTCTCTGCTGAAGTAGCTGCTAAACTGAAATAGCTTATTTTGCATTCACTTTTTTTGGGAATTTTATTTATTTTATTTTTTTATACAGCAGGTTCTTATTAGTTATCTATTTTATACATATCAGCATATACATGTCAATCCCAATCTCCCAATTCATCCCACACCCCCCCACCACTTCCCCCCTTGGTGTCCATACGTTGGTTCTCTATATCTGTGTCTCTATTTCTGCAGTGCAAACTGGTTCATCTGTACCATTTTTCTAGGTTCCACATATATGCATTAATATATGATATTTGTTTTTCTCTTTCTGACTTACTTCACTCTGTATGCCAGTCTCTAGATCCATCCATGTCCCTACAAATGACCCAATTTCGTTCCTTTTTATGGCTGAGTAATATTCCATTGTATATATGT
>NC_041224.1:14009362-14011300 GCF_002837175.3 Physeter macrocephalus
GGTAGTTATATTTTTAGTTTTTTAAGGAACCTCCGTACTGTTCTCCATAGTGGCTGTATCAATTTACATTCCCACCAACAGTGCAAGAGGGTTCCCTTTTCTCCACACCCACTCCAGCATTTGTTGTTTGGAGATTTTCTGATGATGTCCATTCTACCTGGTGTGAGGTGATACCTCATTGTAGTTTGGATTTGCATTTCTCTAATAATTAGTGATGTTGAGCAGCTATTTTTTTTTTTTTTTTTTTTTTTTTGCTGTACACGGGCCTCTCACTGTTGTGGCCTCTCCCGTTGCAGAGCACAGGCTCCGAACGCGCAGGCTCAGCAGCCATGGCTCACGGGCCTAGCTGCTCTGCGGCACATGGGATCTTCCCGGACTGGGGCACGAACCCGTGTCCCCTGCTTCGGCAGGCGGACTCACAACCACTGCGCCACCAGGGAAGCCCTGAGCAGCTTTTCATGTGCTTTTTGGCCATCTCTATGTCTTCTTTGGAGAAATGTCTATTTAGGCCTTCTGCCCATTTTTTGATTGGGTTCTTTGTGTTTTTAATATTGAGCTGCATTAGCTGTTTATATATTTTGGAGATTAATCCTTTGTCTGTTGATTCATTTGCAAATATTTTCTCCCATTCTGAGGGTTGTCTGTTCATCTTGTTTGAAGTTTCCTTTGCTTTGCAAAAGCTTTTAAGTTTCATTAGGTCCCATTTGTTTATTTTTGTTTTTATTTCCATTACTCTAGGAGGCAGATCAAAAAAGATCTTGCTGTGATTTATGTCAGAGTGTTCTTCCTATGTTTTCCTCTAAGTGTTTTAGAGTGTCTAGTCTTACATTTAGGTCTCTAACCCATTTTGAGTTTATTTTTGTGTAAGGTGTTAGGGAGTGTTCTAATTTTATTCTTTTACATGTAGCTGTCCAGTTTTCCCAGCACCACTTATTGAAGAGACTGTCTTTTCTCCATTGTATATCCTTGCCTCCTTTGTCATAGATTAGTTGACTATAGGTGCATGGGTTTACCTTGGGGCTTTCTATCCTCTTCCATTGATCTATATTTCTGTTTTTGTGCCAGTACCATATCGTCTTGATTAGTGTAGCTTTGTAGTATAGTCTGAAGTCAGGGAGTCTGATTCCTCCAGCTCCGTTTTTTTCCCTCAAGACTGCTTTGGCTATTCAGGGTCTTTTTTGTCTCCATACAAATTTTAAGATTTTTTGTTCTAGTTCTGTGAAAAATGCCATTGGTAATTTGATAGGGATTGCATTGAATCTATAGATTGCTATGGGTAGTATAGTCATTTTCACAGTATTGATTCTTCCAGTCCAAGAACATGCTATATCTCTCCCTCTGTTTGCATCATCTTTCATTTCTTTCATCAGTGTCTTATAGTTTTCTGCATACAGGCCTTTTGTCTCCCTAGGTATTTTATTCTTTTTGTTGCAGTGGTAAATGGGAGTGTTTCCTTAATTTCTCTTTCAGATTTTTCATCATTAGTGTATAGGAATGCAAGAGACTTCTGTGCATTAATTTTGTACCCTGCAACTTTACCCAATTCATTGATTAGCTCTAGTAGTTTTCTGCTGGCATCTTTAGGATTCCCTATGTATAGTATCATGTCATCTGCAGTAACAGTTTTACTTCTTCTTTTCCGATTTAGATTACTTTTATTTCTTTTTCTTCTCTGATTGCCATAGCTAGGACTTCCAAAACTATGTTGAATAATAGTGGCGAGAGTGGACATCCTTGTCTTGTTCCTGATCTTAGAGGAAATGCTTTCAGTTTTTCACCGTTGAGAATGATGTTTGCTGTGGGTTTGTCGTATATGGCCTTTATTATGTTGAGGTAGTTTCCCTCTATGCCCACTTTCTGGAGAGTTTTTATCATAAATGGGTATTGAATTTTGTCAAAAGCTTTTTCTGCATCTATTGAGATGATCATATGGTTTTT
>NC_041224.1:14011777-14032651 GCF_002837175.3 Physeter macrocephalus
GCTGCATCCCATAGGTTTTGGATCATCGTGTTTTCATTGTCATTTGTCTCTAGGTATTTTTTGATTTCCTCTTTGATTTCTGCAGTGATCTCTTGGTTATTTAGGAAAGTATTGTTTAGCCTCTATGTGTTTGTGTGTTTTACCTTTTTTTCCCTGTAATTCATTTCTAATCTCATAGTGTTGTTAACGTCCCCCACTATTATTGTGTTACTGTCGATTTCCTCTTTTATAGCTATTAGCAGTTGCCTTATGTATTGAGGTGCTCCTATGTTGGGTGCATATATATTTATACTTGTTATATCTTCTTCTTGGTTTGACCCCTTGATCATTATGTAGTGTCCTTCCTTGTGTCTTGTAACATTCTTTATTCTAAAGTCTATTTTATCTGATACGAGTATTGCTACTCCAGCTTTCTTTTGATTTCCATTTGCATGGAATATCTTTTTCCATCCCCTCACTTTCAGTCTGTATGTGTCCCTAGGTGTGAAGTGGGTCTCTTGTAGATAGCATACATATGGGTCTTGTTTTTGGATCCATTTAGCGAGCCTGTGTCTTTTGGTTGGAGCATTTAATCCAGTCACATTTAAGGTAATTATCTCTATGTATGTTCCTATTACTATTTTCTTACTTGTTATGGGTTTGTTTTTGTAGGTCTTTTTCTTCTCTTGTGTTTCCCACTTAGGGAAGTTCCTTTAGCATTTGTTGTTGAGCTGGTTTGGTGGTGCTGAATTCTCTTAGCTTTTGCTTGTCTGTAAAGCTTTTGATTTCTCCATTGAATCTGAATGATATCCTTGCCAGGTATAGTAATCTTGGTTGTAGGTTCTTCCCTTTCATCATTTTAGATATACTGTGCCACTCTCTTCTGGCTTGTAGAGTTTCTGCTGAGAAATCAGCTGTTAACCTTATGGCAGTTCCCTTGTATGCTATTTGTCATTTTTCCCTGGTTGCTTTCAATAGTTTTTCTTAGTCTTTAATTTTTGTCAATTTGATTACTGTGTGTTTCAGCGTGTTTCTCCTTGGGTTTATCCTGCCTGGGATTCTCTCTGCTTCCTGGACTTGGGTGGCTATTTCCTTTCCCATGTTAGGAAAGTTTTCAACTATAATCTCTTCAGATATTTTCTAGTGTCCTTTCTCTCTCTCTTCTCCTTCTGGGACCCCTATAATGTGAATGTTTTTACGATTAATGTTGTCCTAGACGTCTCTTAGGCTGTCTTCATTTCTTTTCATTCTTTTTTCTTTATTCTGTTCCGCAGCAGTGAATTCCACCATTCTGTCTTCCAGGTCACTTATCCGTTTTTCTTCCTCAGTTATTCTGCTATTGATTCCTTCTAGTGTCATTTTCATTTCAGTTACTGTATTCTTCATCTCTGTTTGTTTGTTCTATAATTCTTCTAGGTGTTTGTTCTTTAATCTTCTAGGTCTTTGTTAAATATTTCTTGCATCTTCTCAATCTTTGCCTCCATTCTTTTTCGGAGGTCCTGGATCATCATCACTATCATTATTCTGAATTCTTTTTCTGGAAGGTTGCCTATCTCTACTTCATTTAGTTTTTTTTTCCTGGGGTTTTATCTTGTTCCCTCATCTCGTACATAGCCCTTTACCTTTTCATCTTGTCTATCTTTCTGTGAATGTGGTTTTTTTCCGCAGGCTGAAGGATTGTAGTTCTTGTTTCTGCTGTCTGCCCTCTGGTGGATGAGGTTATCTGTGAAGCTTGTGCAGGTTTCCTGATGGGAGGGACTGGTGGTGGGTAGAGCTGGGTGTTGCTCTGGTGGGCAGAGCTCAGTAAAACTTTAATCCACTTGTCTGCTGATGGGTGGGTCTGGGTTCCCTCCTTGTTGGTTGTTTGGCCTGAGGCAATGCAACACTGGAGCTACCTGGGCTCTTTGGTGGGACTAATGACAGACTCTGGGAGGGCTCACACCAAGGAGTACTTCCCAGAACTTCTGCTGCTGGTGTCCCTGTCCTCATGGTGAGCCACAGCCACCCCCTGCCTCTGCAGGAGACCCTCCACCACTAGCAGGTAGGTCTGGCTCAGTCTCCTGTGGGGTCACTGTTCCTTCCCCTAGGTCCTGATGTGCACACTACTTTGTGTGTGCCCTCCAAGAGTGGAGACTCTGTTTCTTCCAGTCCTGTCAAAGTCCTGCAATCAAATCCCGCTAGCTTTCAAAGTCTGATTCTCTAGGAATTCCTCCTCCTCTTGCTGGACCCCCAGGTTGGGAAGCCTGACGTGGGGCTGAGAACCTTCACTCCAGAGGGTGGACTTCTGTGGTATAAGTGTTCTCCAGTCTGTGAGTCACCCACCCAGCAGTTATGGGATTTGATTTTATTGTGATTGTGCCCCTCCTACCATCTCACTGTGGCTTCTCCTTTGTCTTTGGATGTGGGGTATCTTTTTTGGTGAGTTCCAGTGTCTTCTTGTCGATGATTGTTCAGCAGTTAGTTGTGATTCTGGTGCTCTCGCAAGAGGGAGTCTGCATTCACTTTTTTTTTTTTTCCTGTAAAGGAATAAATTTCTAGGAAAATTTGGTACAATTCCATTGTTTTCTCCTTCCTTTCTATGCTCGGAGCCCATGTGTCAGGGCCAGCAATGGGCATTTATGGTGCCTTTTGAACATGAGCCTATTCTAGAAGCAAACATTGACTGTGGGAATTCCAGCACACAAACTGACCTGACCCTATGTGCGGTCTCCTTAGTCTCATCCTTGGTGGACTCGGACAGTAGGAAGCTCCATTGTGTTGTCTTTCTTTAGAAAAGGACGTAAGGTGAGCAGTGGTTGCCTGGTCTCCCTAACTCCCCAGTGAGACGTTTGCTTTCAAAATTAATTCAGCATCGACTTACTGCTGCATGACCCACATACGTCAATTTTGTGATAATGGAGAAATGCTTTGGGTTCATTCGCAGTTCTTTGGAAAGTTCCCAGAGTCAAGAAATCCAGTGCTTATTATTATTAACCTCTAAAATGACACTTTTACCATTTAGAAATTGTGCAGACCATTACGATGAAGTTTATTCCAGTTCAGAACTTGATTACAATCCTGCCTTCTGTGGTAAGAGTTTCCTTGTGGAACTCCAACCATGTGGTCGTCCTGCATGGGCTTTTGTAATACTTAGAGCACTTTGTTTGAGAAAATGGTCAATTAATCTCAGTTGCAACACTTCAGTTTAGTTCATCACTACCCCACCAAGACACAGTTCTAACACAATGCAGATGTTGCTGTGACCTTGGAGATGCGGGCGTTCTTCATCCTGTGGTATTCCAGCTCACTTGTGTGTCTTCTGACTTTGCCAGAAAATTAAAGCATTCACAGGATTTATTTTTATAGGCATCCCCCCCCCCTTCTTCAGTGTATGGGAATTAAATAAATGCCTCTATTTTTTGGCTTTTCCATGGATGCTTTTCTTGGGCCAAATAGAAGAATAATTCTTTGTTTTAGTTTTATTTATAAAATTGGGCAGTGCAGTAGGGGGGGAATTCATTCAATCATTCATTCAATAAATATTGAGGACCTATTATATTCTGGATGCTCTGCTCAGTTTCAGGAGACACAGAGGTGAGGAAAAGCAAGCATGGGCCCGTGGGATACTTAGTTGATAATAACAAGGAAAAGAATGTCTCTGAAAACATCAGCCTAATTAACTATGGTTCCAGAAAAACAGATAAATTGATTAGCTAGCTATATCCTAGGAAAAAAGATTACAAAGCAATCCAGTTGTGAGTGGGATAGTTTGGCTGGTGTCAACCAGATAACTTGTGATTCAGCTAGTTTCATTACATCACTCAGTGAACAAACACGATTGAGCCACTGGCATGTGCCAGGCACCATGCTCTCTGCTGGGGGGTACAGAGACACAGAAGACCCAGCCCTTGGCCTAGGGACAGTCACAGTTTGCACAATCAACAGACAAGTAAACCTGTGATGAAAATGCTGTATGATGAGAGCTACAGTCAATGCAAGTAGGAAGAGATTTGTAAACGTGGGCCAGCTGACTCAGTCTCAGGTGGTATGAGATTTTTTGGAGAAAAGAATGTTTAAACTCATTGTTGCAGATGAGTAGGTCTTAGCTGGGAGAAAGGTCCTCCAGGCAGAGGAAATAGCATGAGCAAGGCACAGAGAGACAAGACGAAGTATGACACGTTTGGGGGAACTTCCAGAACTTTGTAGTACGGATATTAATAAAGGAAGCTGTGTATTGAAAAGTGGTGAAAGTTGGGGTTAGAAATGTAGCCAGGGCCAGATCACAAAAGGGCTTATATGTAATGAAAGGAACTAGGGAGTGGTTCCTCCAAATGGGATGGAGAAGCAAGGAAAGGTTTTATGTGGCAAAGAGATCCAATCGCCTTTGGAAAAGCATGTCTCTGAAATGGAGAGAAGATTGATGGATGGGATTGGAGGCAAGGAAACATGCAAGGGATAATTGGGACAGATGAGGTCAGGGGTCCAGGCACTGACAACAGCGATAGAGGTGGTGGACTAGATGTGAGTATAAAGAGGAGGCCAGAGAGGGTCCAGGCGTCCTGGTTAATGAGGATGGGAGGTGGGGATGGGGAAGGGCAGAGACTCCACCAGGTTAGGAGACAGGCGGCAGCCGGGTGAGGACTCAGTTATACACATTTACAGGAGGTATGAGGAACTAGAGGTGGTCTGGGCTGGAGCTACGCACTGCAGAGAAGGACCTTGCATTTGGTTGAACTCTGCTCTCACTGCCTTGAAATTCGTACAAATTTATCTGTATTTGTGTGGTGTAAGTGAAGTCTGATGGGACAATGGAGCGTGCGTGTGAGGACAGGAGATCTCGGCAACCTCATGTCCACCACGGCTCCTCCTCACCCCATTTCCATGTCCTGTTCTGGATGCTCACAGGAGCTGACTGTCCCGAGTCCACTCAAACCAGAACTTGCTTCGAACACAGAAAGGAGGCAATGGCATTCTAAGAAACAGGAATGACCAAGAAGCCCTTTACTATCTGTTCTTACTCGTGTTAATTCCTGTAATTAACCAAACATTCACAATGTAGAGGAGGCACAGAAGGGGAGGGGAAGATGGGCAACCGTAGCTCCTTTTCCTTTGAGTCCTTATTTACTGGTAAGAGAAAAGTAGAGAATGTTGGTACAACTTCGACTATCAAAAAGTGAAGTAAGAATTAGTTTTGTTCAGTGTTTCTGCCGTTCTGGCCATACATATATAGTTGCATAGATAAGCTATGAACTATGAATTATGCAGTTTTGGTGAGACTGCATATGAGTTAATGCTCCTATATTTATATTTAAATCTGACTTTGCACAATATAAAGATGATGGTAAAAGTGTAATAATTCAAAATTTTAATTTTTCTTCATTTAGCGTGACATAAATAGTAAATAGACAAAACCCATCATTTTAAGTCAAGAGGGAGAGTGTGAAAGATAGGACAAGCTTTTTCCTCTAGAACTGTTTTCAGCATGCTATCCCGCTTTTTGGACCAGGGACCCACATCTTCATTTTGCTCTGCACCCTGCATGTCCTGCAGCTAGAACAAGGGTTTCTGCGTCCAGCATGGAGGAGGTGACATTTGACACCTTGATGCCCAGGAGATTGCAAGGGTAGAGCACAGTGTAAGGAGAGAAGAGGGCCTTGAACCCAACTCTTCAAGGGCAAGCAGAGACGCAGGAGCCCCTGAAGGAGACCAAGGGCAGAGCTGGAGGACGGGAGAGTCAGGAGAGTGAGGTGGTATGGAAACCAGGCAGCAGAATCTCCAAGGCAGGAGCTCAAACCCACCAAGAGGTCAAGGAAACCAAGACCAAGAATTTGGCAAAGAGCAAACCACCAGGCTCTCCATTACATGTTCCGAGCGGTCAATCAGCAACAAGACCAGTACTTCCGGTTGTTCCCTCTGGGCCAAGCTGGCCCTGACAGGCACCCTGTGTCCCCATGCCCACGTGGCTAAGCCCTCTGTGCTTCCTGCAGGCCTGATGTGCACGGTGGTGGAGAGTAAAGCCAGCCCCAGCGCCCACTGCGTAGCTCTGACCCGGATCAGCACTCAATTTCACTTCCTGAGAGGTTGCAGGGCAGTTCCAAGTCACCGTGGGCTGGTACAGAGAAACTCCAATTTTCTGATGACAGCTTCGAGGAGGGCTATAGAATCTGCAAAATGAAAAAAGCCCAATTCTTCCTGGGGACAGGGAAGTCAGTCTCCCCTGCCCATGGCTGCAGCCACAATCACAGCAGATAGATGTACCAAGGGACGACATCCTCTGTGTGGGGACACCCTCGCACCTGGATTGGGAGTTCTGTAAGGTGCTCCTGGCTCTGGCAGCTTGCGGTGGGAGCGGCTGCTGCCTGGTCCCCAGCCCTAAGATGCCATGCGGACATCCCTGATGTGGGATGGTAGTGGGGGATACCGAGAGCTAGTCTCACGGCTGGGAGGCAGCTAGAGGGAGACCATGCTTCATTGTCCCTTGGGACTTCACTTACAAAACACAAACTCAAAGATGTAATTGTAAAGAACTTCAAGATGGAGCCCGCAGAGCATTAAGCCCGGACCTCAGGGCCCTTCTGAACGGACAGAGTGCCATGAGAGTGGTGAAGCCACCCCAAAGGGGCAACACAATTTCCTTACGACCCTCCTTTGGTTTAAGCGACCAGTATGGCAATCGTTCTCAGTCTGTTCGCCTCTCCCGATCAAAGGAAAAACACAGCATAGAAACATCCTTCTATGACTGTTTCTTTTTCTATTTTTCTTTTATTTGTGGAAGAGGCTCATTGAGCCCAATTGTACAATGAATACATTTGATAATCGTGGGTTGAGATCGTATCCTCCTGGCCCCTCTTGATGGGTTGTGAGGAGGAATGAATTACTATAAGAGAGGTTCTCAGTCTGGGGCAATTCTGATTCCCCAGAGGACATTGACAATGTCTGGAGACATTTTTGGTTGTCACCACTGGGGCCGAAGTTTGCTAATGGCATATAGTGAATGGAGACTATAAGGGATGCTGCTAAGTATTCTATGATGTGGGACAACCTTCCCAGCAAAGAGTCAGCCAGGCTAGAATCTCCATAGTGATGAGAAACCCTGTGCAACAATATGATAAGTATTCCTAAGGTTTACCAGTTAACTAACTTGCACTTTTGTTTTGAACACTTGGATAGTCTAGAAACAGAACTAGCAAGTGGAGACACTTCTGTAGGCTAATAGCATTATCAGGAGCATAGCGCTGGAAGGAACTTTGAAGATCATCCAGTGGTGGTTTTCTTTTGTAACCTTCCCCATTAAAGATGAATTCTTATGATTTTATGTCAGACTCCAAAGAGACGGAGGGATGGAGCTGCTCTTGTGTTTCCAGGAAGCTCCTGGGGCACATTTCTGAAAGCCTAGGGTTCTGCTTGACACAGTTTGAGAGATATTCACCTAGTTTAAGAGTTCCTCAGTCAACCTATAAGAAAATGGAAGGTTAGAGAGATTAAATAATTTTCCTAGGATCTCATAGCTGGCTGGGGACCGATCAAGGTCTTCCAATTCAGTGCTCTTCCCAGAGTAGAAAAACAATGAAACCACGTATTATTGGTCTTTTTAAAAATAAATAAATAAATTTCATCAAGCTATACCTGTATGGTCCATTGAAACAGATGATAAAATTATCTATAAGTGTGCCAGGGCTGTGATAGTTCCTTCTGAAGCATTTCTCTTTGGCTTGTAGATGCTCGTCTTCTTCCTATGTCTTCACCTGGTCTCCCCTCTGTTCCTGTGTCCAAATTTCTTCTTCTTATGAGGACATCAGTCGCATTGGATTCAGGTCCACTGTAATGACCTCATTTTAACTTAATCACCCCTTTAAAGACCTTATATCCAAATGCAGTCCCATTCTGAGGTACTGGGGGTTTGGACTTCAACATATGAATCTGGGGGGCACAGTTCAGCCCATAACAACACATAGATATCAATTTTGTGTTTGTTGAAGAGAGTCACCACTATACTCAAATATCTTGGCAGAGTGGCTGCTGATCTGCCTTGTTATATGAGACTAGTTCTTATTTGTGAGATGGGAAAAGAGTTACCTATCCTTTTTAACCAGGTCACCATGAGAGTGATCCACAGAAAGAATTGTAAAAACTTAACATTGGAAAGTGATGCAAAGATACTCAGTGTTCTGTGAGATCTTTTGATAAAGCTCTTTAAATGAAGTTTGCACACTGGCAGGTCTGAATTATAATTATATTGCATTATCGTTCCTGCCACGAGCACATTTATGACAAAGTTGGGAAGTCCCGCAGCACTTTCTGCATGCCGGGAATATAGAAAGCTGACCCGAGGAAACGGAGGGAAAGGGATCCAACTCTCATTAGCTTTTTGAGTTTATCAGAAATATGAGCTTTGAGGGTTTTTTGCCTGCCGCTCTCTGCCTTCAGAAACCCAGGAGTTTATGTTCAAACTCCATGTTTGAACTTTGGAGAATGGGGTTTGTAGTCTTGTACTTGAATTGTGTAATTGATGACTTTCAGGTAAGATATCTGTATTCACTCATACTGTGTGGGGTTTGTGCAGAGCAAGTGATGTTTCCTAACGTTGGCAAGATGTGCAGATCTAGGCTGGGAGGATTCTCTACACCAGAGGAAGAAATTTTAGTGGTTCTACTTCATTTACATCCTAGGAAAAAAAAGACCCTGTCAGGTTATGATATTGATCTAAATTGACAAATTGGCTCTTTGGGAAGCAAGGACTTGGTTGGACCTTGGAAGAGGAGTTTCTCTCTCTGGAGTCCATCCCCTGTAATTTCTGTGCCCGTCTTCACTGTCCCAAGCTCTGGCTTTGCTCTCTCTTGCCAAGGTCACTGCTGAAGCCCTAGTCCTCCTGCCACTATTCTAGCTAGCCAAGAGAGCCCATCACTTTTGTTCCCCTCATCCTCTTGGAAACCTTTGAATGACTCCCCACTCCTTAGAGACTTAAGTTCGTCTCTGCTTGGTGTTCAGATTCCTCTATCTCTAGGCTTCCCCTCAGCTCTTACCCTCCTCACCTGTGAGCCATAAGATTTGACCCTATAGTTCTCCTCACTGTTGCTTCAATACCTTTTCCACTTCCTTTCCTCTGGGCCTCTGTGCAAGTGGTCTTCCCTTCTTGGAGTACTCTCCTTTCCTCCTTATAAGCTGTCAGATCTATTTCTTTAATTCCAGTCTCTGCTCCTCCCCCCAAAGCCTTCTTGGTCTCCTCAACATGACTGAACCCCATCAATGGCCACACATGTCGCCATCCCCCTTGTATTGGGTTGGCCAAAAAGTTCTTTTGGGTTTTTAGTAGCATCTTATGGAAAAACCTGAACTAACTTTCTGGCCAACCTAATATATATTTGTTCATTTGTGTGTCAGTTTTCCTCACTAGGCTGAGACTCAAAAGGATGGAATGGTATCTCATTCATGGGTCATTGGTTACCCTACGAGACCGTACGTACTTTGTGCAGGGGACACCCTCAACAAATATTAGCTGAATGGAACAAATGGAACCATCTGTAACTACAAATGATGACAATTCACACCATCTGTAAAGGTTTGGGGTGCGAAGTGGTCTGAAGTTGTAACCAGACAGAGTGAACTAGGACCTGAATGAGCCATGGAGGTGCTGAAATGCTAACTCGCTTCTCCAAGTGAATTTCCAGCTTAGGCTGTATAGCTTGTGACTAATTATGGACTCTATATTTTAATTCCTTTATTACTCTACAGTGCATAGAACAAGCCTATGAATTGAATTAATGTTCTCCGTATTTCTATTGCATTGATTATTCTACACAAAGAGCACGTGTTAATGAGCTCTACTTTGGGAAATCATTTGATTAGAATACAGCCTCTAGATGTTGGGAAATAAGCATTTTGGTGTCAGAGGTAAGATAACCTGGCCTGAGTTTTCTTTGATCAAATCCTGTTGGTGAGGTGAATTTGCACTGAATCCTGGAACCATGTAGCATTTGACCTGGAAAGAATTTACCAGGCTTTTATCCTGCCCCCCTCTATCAGTTTAGACTGTGTTTGGCTGCCTGGAACAGAAATTCAAAATACAGTGGTCTAAACAAATAAAGGTTATTTTTCTCCCATAAGAAGTGGGAAGTAAGGCCAGTGGTATGTAGTGCAGCCAGGGTTGAGGCAGCACTCAAAGGCAGGGACCTAGCTTCTACTATTGACCAGTTCCTCCACCATGCTGGATGTATTCCATCCTGATGGTTTTAAAGTGGCTGCCATACCTCCCGCCATTGTTGATGTGTTCCAGATGGGAATGGGAAGGAACAGGAAGGATGAAAGCCCCATGTCAGCTCTGCTATTTGATCAGGATAATAAAGTTTTCTAGAAGTGTCACCCAGAGACTTCTACATACAAATCATTGGCCAGAAGTGGTCATGGTGAGTCTAGGGAAATAAGTATTTTTAACTGGGCACATTGCCATTTTGTAAGAGTGAAGAGTTTTATTAGTAAGGATGAAGGGGAAATCAATAATGGGTAGGCAAATTGCAGTGTGTGTCCAACCTCCAACACTTTTAAATATAGATACAGACCCCTTTAAAGGGATTTTTAAAGAGTTTTTTCCAACGGATGGTAAGGAGGATGGATTGTAGATGGTGAGACTGTGGGACAGGTAGATTAGCTACTGATGAAGGATTCTAAGAGAGAAATTGTTCTTAATTAGGACGGTGGCAATTATGGTTAAGAATTAGAAGCACAAAACAAACCCCCCCCCTCAAAAAAACCTCCAAACAACAAAACCAAAAAGAGGTAGAAGTAAATTCAAATAATGATTAGGAGTTGGAACGGATAGGTTTTGGTGACAGTCATGTACTAGGAAAACTCTCAATTTTATTTCACTGTTAGATTTTGATTACTTCAAAGATTGAAAACTTCACAGTCTTAGGAAAGGATCTACATGTGCATATTTTAAATAGGAGTAGAGGAAATAGGTACAAGGCAGCCTCAAATGTCAGGCATCAAGGAGACAATGAGTTGTAATGGCATTGTAACATAGGATATGCTATATAAGGGCTTCAGATATTGTGAAAATTGAGCTGAAAAAATTGTGAGAACAGTTTTCCTTTTTGGGGAATTTGGACTTGAAGCAGCACACACCAATGAATATTTTAAAAAGAAATTTAATGCTATGATAAAACTCACAATCAGTTTCACGTAATAAAACTGTTCTTATTCGCACCAGTTTACTCCTCCTCAGCTTCCATACTGGGAATAATGGTGGGTGTCATGACATCCCTTTGGCTAAATCAGTAAGAAAAGCTTGAATTTCTAGGTGTGACAGAGCAGTGTGTTACCATCCTGAAGGCTCCTACATCTGAGCTGCCATTTGAAATGTCAGCATAGCGCTCAACTGTAGGTCAATGGGAAATCTCACATTTTCTTTTGACCATAGAACAAAGCAACCCAATATGAACATGCCTGGGGATGATTATAAAAGATGAACACTACCAGCTTGAATATTTCAAGAAGATAAAAAAAAACGTACAGTCCTAGGTTATGGACTACCCCAAATCTTTTTCATTTACCGATATCGAAAGGGATGCTCTAGAAAATAGACATACAGAGTTAAACTCAAAATTAAAGTGCTACAGGATAAGATTGTAACTGGTATGAAAAATGAAACCTCAGGAAAAAGATTTGAAGAAGTTTATAGGCCAAGGAGAGGAAGCAAGTTTGATTGAATTTATGTTCTGGCTCCATGGCCCTGATCTTATGGAGGTTTCCACATGTAGTCATTAGTCATAGAAGAGACAGGTCATCTGGATGCCTGATTGATATTTTTACATCTCACTCAGATGTTGTATGCTTTTACTGGATTTATCAAACACATGTCTGGAATTCATGAGTTTTAGCAATGATAGAGGTGATTTTTTAAATCGCAAAAGGCCCCTCTCCAGCTCTAGAATAACCCACATGCATCTCCCCATGCTTGTTACTTGCACGGAATCCTTTCACTATGAATTAAGAAGGAGAGGCTAGAGTCTGGCCATTGAAAAATGGGGGTTAATTTCTTAGAAACTAGTCTGAACACGCATCTCCTGACAAAGACATCCTCTCAGATAATGGTTGCCTGCTGGGAATCTTCAGTTCAGCCCAGGAGCCAAGGCGTAAAACGCAAAGCTAGCTAAGTGACACCGCAGAGCTCAACAAAACGAGCCGAGAAGAGTGCCAGCAAGGCGCTGAGGGCCCTGGATGAGCTGGGCTGAGCTGCAGTGGGTGGTGGGGAAAGTGGGTCACAGGGAAGTGAGGACCCTCAGGCAGGGAGGCCTGCAAGGCTGGAAGGAATCCGTTAGTCACCTTAAGTCTCTTGGAAACGTTGAAGAGCCTGGGCAGGTGCAAGAAGTATTTATCCTTCAAATTAAAGAATGTATTCAGGAGAGGAAGCAAGATGTTTTTTGGAGGCTGGCTAGTCAATAAAGGAGAAGACAAATCCTTGAAAATATGGCCCCAGTTTTGTGAGGTCTGCTATGTGTCTTCAAATTCACCCCCTGGGTCTGGGTTTGGCATTTCCTCCTGGACTGGTCCACTCCCTGGTGGAAAGAAGGAAACTTTTCCAAAGTCTTTTGCCCCCAAAGAAATTTCTGTGGGGAAAGCACAGGAGAACAACTTGAGAGCTTACTGATCTTGAATTATTCAGTGGTACCTGGGCTTCTGAGCTGCCGGGGCACTGACTCTCCTCCTTTGGGGGAGTTCTGGCTTTTGCTACAACAATGGTTACCCAGAGCAGGAAAATGCGGATGGAAGGAACTGGCATCTCTTCCTTCCCAGCATGACCTTTGCTGGTATCCTGACAGTTAGAAAGAAGCATCTGTTAAGGGACAGTGATAGTCTGCCTGTGTTTTACTCATTAATTAGTTTTCTTGCTGAGGGGAAAATGATTTATTATATATGTAATTAGGGAATTGACTTCACAGTATCCATAGTTGAAGTCTAAAATTATTCACTTCAAATATTTGCACCTTCTTTGTTCCCCCCAATACTGGTGCGAACTAGTATGTTTATGCTTTCTCATGGGTTTACAATGGTAACTGACGTCCACAGGGCACACACTGGAACCGTTTGTGATGTGACAGTCAGGGTGCTGGTTTCCAGTGCGGGAGCTCACAATTCTTCTTGTGTCCTCGGGCTCCGCATCAGAGCTGGCCAACCGGCTTTGTGGGGAGAGTGTTTTACTCATCTTAGATCACTGGTCCAAAGAAGAGACTAGACGGGGTGGAGTGCACCCAAAGCCAGATCTGCTGTGGACCAGGACATCCTCAGGACAACTGAAATTGCATGAAGGATGAGGTGGCTGGAATAACTAGCCAGTCTGTCAAGAGTAAGTTTTAATGGATCACGTCAAGTGTGTCTTAAGAGTTGTGAGTATAACCCAGTGGTCCTGTCCTCAGAAAAATCTATGATTTGGTAAGAGACCTCACGCACCTATGCGTAGGAAATTGAAGAGCAGAAAACAGAGGAGGACAGGTGCTGGCCCAGGTGGCCCCGGCACCACGTTTGTGGAAGAACTGCCCTGCGCAGCCCCTGTGTTGTACGTGTAGGAGGCGGTGACCATCCTCACGGTGTTTATAAGCAGAAACATATTCTGGGGAAGCAGAACATGAGAATGGCAATGATCGAAAGCCATCAAAATGCTAAGTGGTAGCATTAGTACAATGGGTCAAGGTTTCAGTGAAAAGGGTGCCATTTGGAATGGATTCTTGCAAGCATAAATCAGTGATGCAGAAAACATAGGCTCTAGAGAGTCGTAGGAGGTTGATCTCTGAGGGAGCTCTAAAAATAGAGCTACCACATGATCCTCAATCCCACTCCTGGTCATATATCTGGAGAAAAACATAATTTGAAAATATACATGCAGCCCGATGTTCATAGCAGCACTATTTACAAAACATGAAAGCAACCTAAATGCCCATCGACATATGACTGGATAAAGAAGATGTGGTACATATATGCAACGGAATATTACTCAGCCATGAATAGTAAGAATGGAATCCTGTCATTTGCAGCAACATGGATGGGCCTAGATATGATCATACTAAGGGAAGTAAGTCAGACAGAGAAAGACAAGTATCATATGATATCACCTATGTGTGGAATCTAAAAAAATGTTACCAACAGACTTATTCTAAAACCGAAATAGAGGGTTTCCCTGGTGGCACAGTGGTTGAGAATACGCCTGCCAATGCAGGGGACACAGGTTTGAGCCCTGGTCCAGGAAGATCCCACATGCTGTGGAGCAGCTAAGCCCGTGAGCCACAAGTACTGAGCCCGCATGCTACAACTATTGAAGCCCGCGCACCTAGAGCCCACGCTCCGCAGCAAGAGAAGCCACCACAATGAGAAGCCCACGCACCGCAACGGAGAGTAGCCCCTGCTCGCCCCAACTAGAGAAAGCCTGTGTGCAGTAATGAAGACCCAACACAGCCAAAAATAAATAAATAAAATAAATAAATTTATATATATATATAAACGAAACAGCCTCACAGATTTAGAATGCAAACTCATGGTTACCAAAGGGGAAAGGTTGGGGGGAGGGATAAATTAGGAGTTTGGGATTAACATACACACACTATTATATATAAAATAGATAATCAACAAGGACCTACTGTATAGCACAGGGAACTCTACTCAACATTCTGTAATAAACTATATGGGAAAAGAATCGGAAAAAGAATAGATATATGTATATGTAGAACTGAATCACTTTGCTGTGCACCTAAAATTAACACCACATTGTAAATTATACTCCAGTATAAAATAAAAATTAAAAAAAAAAGAATTCAGGAGCACTGGCCCCCAACCCCCTCTCCTATGTCCAAGAGCCTGTGGCTCCCCCTTTTAAGACAATGGCTGACAAGGTGTGATAGAGACTAACACGGCGGGTCGTACTTGGTGAGGCTGATGAAATCTGATGGATGCCAGAAAATACCAGGGGGCAGGTGTTGTAGGATTTATTTCCCAGAGGCCTCTGTTAGTCAATAACTGACTGATTCAGTCATGTTTCGTCTTTTGTGAAAAATGAGGATGAAGCTGCTTTAAAAATGTCTCAGCAAGCGGAGTGTGGCAGGCAAACTTCTGACACAGTTTGGGGAAGATTTTATACTCGAGGTCATGTAAAAGGAGCCTGTATGGCAGCGATTTTATTTCCCAAGGAATAAACAGGGGCCAATTCATTGGTCTGTTTGGAAAGAATTACTCAGTAAGAATAGGAACCTTACCTGCCTGCCAAAAGCAAAAGAGAAAAGTGCCCTAGATTCCAGTGAAATAATGTCGCTCTATAGCAGGACATCCATCTATTTGAAGTGAGGTGATCCAGCCCCAGCAGAACAGCCTGGAACCTGGTGACTAGATGAAGCCAAGCTGGGCGCCCTCAGCAGCTGGGCAAGGCCTCTACATCCACAAGGACTTGCAGGCTCCAAGAGCCCTTCAGGTCCCCATCCTGCCAGTCTGAAGACTGCCTGACCCCCAGGGCCTCAGGCCCCCTTTAAAAAAGGAAAGCTTGAGGCCATTTAATACCCTCTTTTTGATGTAAACTTATTTTTCACTGCAGATGGTAGCGCTGTTTAGAATGGCTCTCTGGAGAGCAGATTCTTGGGTAAGGTCTGTGTCCAGGTGGTGGGAGCCACTGACAGAGAAAACTGAAGAGCCCAAAACTTTGAAAGGATTAAATAATTGTTATCATCAAAACCAGTTTATGGTATGAAGATTTGAATTCCTTTGTTAATAGAAGGTTCTGTTGTGCTGATCTATTCTCTTTGTATGGAAAATGTCTAAAAAGTCAAAAGGAGAAGACAAAAACATGGCACCCAGTTGGGTCAAACGCATGGTGTCCCAACCCCTCTGAGGCTGGGGAGGAGACAGAGGGAGGTGGAGAGAGAGACAGGAAGCGTTTGCATCTCACCCCTCAAAACATCAGAATGTAAGTGTTATTATAACTCGAGGTCAGAAGTGGAGCTTTCACTAAGCCCTCCCCGCAACACCACACACACACACACACACACACACACACACACACACACACACACACACGAAATGAAATATTGCCTCATGTTCTACCTTTTCCATAGAAAAATGAGTAAGATCCACAAACTGCATTCACCGGTTCCCTTTTGCTTTGGTGGTCCCACACTTCTGTCTCCTCCGCTCTCGTGAACAACCTTCTCCAGGTCCACAGTGGCTCCTTTGCTGCCTTCCTGCCGCCTCCTGGCATTCACCACCTACTCCTTCCTGAAGTCCCTTCTTCCCCTCACTGCTAGGGCACTGCTCAGTCTTTGAGTGTCCCCAGGCTCTTCCAGCATCCTTTGCTATTTCTTTGGGAACCATCTCCCTTCGGCTGCCCTCTAGTTTGTGAGGATTAAGTGAGGTGATGTTTCTGAAGACATCAGTAGAGTGTGCAGCTATCCAGGTGAAGAGTGTTAATAACTTGATAACGTTCTGACATTGGTTTTGTGTCTTCTCTTCTCAACCATGTCAATCCACTTTTCAACTCCCTTTGGGTATCTCCCTTTTTCTCATGCAAACCTCGCCTCATGCTGAACTGACCACATTCTCTCACGTTCCGCTGTATCACCTGTGCTCACTCGACTTGGACAGAAGTCCCAAATGATGGTGATTATGGCACGGGGGTCGCAACCCATGTGAGCTTCTGTCGGTGAGGGGGAGGGTTTGGTGTTCCTCAAAGGGACCCTCTGCCATCAAGCACTAGGTCCTAGTAGAAGCACGGAGTCACCAACAGCTTTGGTCCCTGGCCCATAACAGGCTTCCTAAAATGACTGCTTTCTGGGTTAACTGACCTGTTCTTTTTTGTCTCCTCAATCATGCCAGTAATTTTGTAATCAGTTCACTGTATTCAGTCCCCTCTGTTGAAAGTACCTGGTGGTGTTCGTTTTCCTGACCGATCTCCCTGCCTTTCCCATCTCCTCAGGATGTGCTGGAACCTTCCTCACAGCGAAGTTATTAGCTCACCATCAGATTCCATAATTTTGTCTACCAAGCTCAACAATACTTAGAAATTTGACAAAACTTTGTGTAGGGTGTGTGTGTGTGTGGTGGTGGGTAGTGGTGTGGTAATGCTTTTCCCTTTAGCATCTGTTATAGTCTCTGGGGAAGAATATAGAAACATAAGCAACATTTAGGACTTAGATGTAGACTTTTAAGTATCGTTTGACTTTGAGTTACGTCTGGAGAGAGAGCATGCATGAAGGTTTAGCATGAAATCTTAATAAAATGATAACTTCGAGGGCCTGATGCAGTTCTGTGTGCGCCAGTATTTTTCTGACTATCACGGGTCCCATAAGCCAGGTAAGGCAAAGGCTGCTCAGGTGAGTTGGGGCTGAAAGCCACATTGCTTTGTGTTCTCCAAGCCTTGGCTTATGGTGCAGGGCTGCATTCATCTCTACAGTGGTTTTGCAGACCTATTGTTTCTATTCTTTTCAGGCTTATGGTAATCACATCTGGAATAAAAGTTAACTTAAGGTCACTTAGTTCAAAACGATTCAGAGGAAGAGGGGCTTTTCAATCATACCCAGGTGCTATAGGGGCTAGCACAGGTAGGGTGGTTCTAGTTTCAGAAACCAAGGAAAGCTGCCCTCCTTGAGGTAAAGTCACTAATGTATTTTCCAAGGAAACATCCTGGTCTATTCCTCTGGTTGTTCAGAGACTCCTGAGGGACAGATGTCTGATCTCTCTTTACCAGAGTCTGCCTCTGAGCCTCGGTGCTTAAAATGCATGGAATCTAAATCTAATTGAAAATGATTCCATCTCCCCACCTTGATTTAAGCTCTCTTTACTTTTTTTTAAATGAACAACTAACGACATTGAAATGAGTGCTTAATTCAATCAGGTTTGCCCTAATTGCTGAATACTTATAGCTTGACCCGAGTTCCAGGCTCCTCTGTTCAGATCTGATTGGACTGGAGCGTGTCATGCTTTCCCTGACATTTTAGTTGCTGACAAATGAACATTAAATCCTATTTAATTCTAAGTGAGATGTTTTTTTAAAGATGCTCTTGCACCCTATCTTTGCACAACATTTCTCTAACAGTGAAAGTGACCAAGGCATGTGAAACAAAAGGGAAAACCCATGAAATGTCAATTCTTAAAAAAAAATTTTTTGTTCTTTTCCTTTATAGTTTATTACAGGATATTGAATATAGTTTCCTGTGCTGCACAGTAGAATCTTGTTGTTTACCCATTCTATATACAATAGTTTGCATCTGCTAACCCCAAACTCCCAGTCCAGCCCTCCCTCACCTCCCCTTCCCCTTGGCAACCACAAGTCTCTTCTTTATGTTTGTGAGTCTGTTTCTGTTTAGTAGATATGTTCATCTGTGTCTTATTTTAGATTCCACATATAAGTGATAGCATATGATATTTGTCTTTCTCTGTCTGACTTAATTCACTTAATATGATAATCTTTAGGTCCATCCATGTTGCTGCAAATGGCATTATTTCATTCTTTTTTATGGCTGAGTAATATTCCATTGTGTATACACACACACACACACACACACACACACACACATACACACACACACACACATCTTCTTTATCCATTCACCTGTCAACGGACACTTAGGTTGCTTCCATGTGTTGGCTATTGTAAATAGTGCTGCAGTGAACATTGGGGTGCATGTATCTTTTCAAATTATGTTTTTCTCTGGATATATGCCCAGGAGTGGGATTGCTGGATCATATGGCAACTTTATTTTTAGTTTTTAAAGCAACCTCCATACTGTTCTCCATAGTGGCTGCACCAGTTTACATTCCCACCAGCAGTGTAGGAGGGTTCCCTTTTCTCCACACCTTCTCCAGCATTTGTTATTTGTAGACTTTGTAATGATGGCCATTCTGACCGGTGTGAGGTGGTACCTCATTGTAGTTTTGATTTGCATGAAATGACAATTCTTTAAAAGAGAAAGAGCCCTGAACCTGTGGCATATTGAATGAGATCATAAAAGTTCAGTGCTCAGCGTGGTACCTGTCGTACAGCACAGGCTCAGTAATGCTAGGGGCTGATACACCTGTCTTACCAGCAAGGAGAAATGAACAAGAAAATGGATAATCAGTAACCCCAGAAGACCAGGTATTAAAAGGTACTTTTATAAAATAAATATTACGTTGTTTCCACAATTCTCTAAGTCTTGTCCAAATCATCTCACTCTTGAGATACTGAGGCAACACTAAGAAGAATTCCAGGTAGCATAGAATACAGCTAACTTGTGAGCTGGGTTACTTTTTCCATCTATAAGGCAATAGTCTTATCTATGTGACCTTGTGACTCTGCCTACTAGTTGTGCTTTTTGTACCAATAGTCCCAATAATGCAGGTGGGCCATATGGGTTGTCCCTGTATCTGATGGATCAATCATATATGATTTGGACCTGAATACACAGGAAAGATACTTTAGGAAATGTCAAGTTCTAATTCATGTCTATTAAGTTAGGGCTAACCACAGCTGAAACAATCGGGTAACTGAAATCCAGAAAAATAAGAGAATAAGTTTTCTTGATGCTTGGGGGAGAAGGAATTTTGTAGACCTTCTGTTCTTTTAGCTCTAGACTGGCAAGATAAAACTATGTTGATAAAGGCTGGGGCTTAAATGAAAACTGGAATTTCTCCTTCCTGGGTATTTTATCATCAATCAGGATTTTGGCTTAACTTTCAAGAATTATTCCCCAACTTAAACCTATTTAACAAATAGAATCATTAGATGAGAAATTTTTTTAGACTTAGAGTCATCAAAGTTAGAATAAAAGCCAACTTAATTCAAAATGATGTTTTTGCTTGTCTGGAAAGCTTTCTTGTCCAATATGTCTGTAGCATATCAGGAAAGACCTAAGACTTTTGCCAATATTTTTTTCTCAGTGAGAGTGATGACAGACATTTAAGAAGAATTATTGACACAGATCGAGGTTTGAGTGTATAAGTTGCCTTCTGTAATTGAGTGTCAGCTAACAGAGCTGTACATATTCCTCTTTTAAACTCCAGAATCCAAAAGGCAAATGATTTAGCCCAGGAGTCAGCTTGTAAAAAAGAAAAACTAAGAAGGCATCTACCTAACTTTTTGTATTTAATAAGTATTGTAGCAATATCACAGTCATATGCTATGAAAGTCAGATTGCACACTTTAAATATATACAAAGATTATTTGTCAATCATACCTCAATAAAACTGAAAAAAAGGTGAAAAAAAGGAAGAAAAAAGAATGGAAAAGTATACTCTCTTCCGTCCTTGCTGATGATGTTTTCATTCTATGGCAAGCTCATTTAATTCGTGAGCTTGTTAGGTAGGAAAAGAATTTTATGGAATATTAGTGTTTCCATCTTGAAAGTCTTGTTTTTTCCCCCCTGCAACTTTGTGGCCAAGAAGCAAAGATCAAAGCTTTGATAAGATAAACAAAAAGCATTTGATACCAACAATGAAATATTACTCTGGTAATATGAGTGAAAACACTTTGAATAAAAAACATTAAAAAAAATTGTAGAGATTGGCTCTTACTTTAAAAACCTTAGGTCTTTCACTACGAGGATTATATTTTCTTATAGTCTTTATGTATCTCATGATTTAGTGGCTTTAAATGTTATTTTTATTGCCTTTTGTTGTCCCTAAGTTAAAAAATACATCTCAACACATTTCTCTAATGATCAACACAACCACCGATAGAGTGACTACCTATTCCTTCCTTGTAAGAGCACAGATTTAGATGAGATAATTCGTCCTTCCTCCGCACCTCATTTCCTAGTTCCCTTTTTTTTGCGGTACGCGGGCCTCTCGCCGCTGTGGCCTCTCCCGTTGCGGAGCGCAGGCTCCGGACGCGCAGGCGCAGCGGCCACGGCTCACGGGCCCAGCCGCTCCGCGGCACGTGGGATCCTCCCGGACCGGGGCGCGAACCCG
>NC_041224.1:14032946-14052607 GCF_002837175.3 Physeter macrocephalus
CCGCGGCCTCTCCCGTCGCGGAGCACAGGCTCCGGACGCGCAGGCTCCGCGGCCACGGCTCACGGGCCCGGCCGCTCCGCGGCACGTGGGAACCTCCCGGACCGGGGCGCGAACCCGCGTCCCCCGCGTCGGCAGGCGGACTCTCAACCACTGCGCCACCAGGGAAGCCCCTCAGCACACACTTTCTAAGGACAAACAGTAATTTGCAGAGAGACAACCTTTGAAACTGAACCCAGAGAATTATTTTCCTAAAGTCAACATGCGCAGGGTTTCCCTCACCCGGTGAAGACGCTGTTTCATGTTGTCATCTAACGCTGTTATCAGGACCCCTGTTCTCATCCTCTGGCCTCCGTGTGCCCGGAGCTCCCTGTGAGCATAGAAGCAATGCCTCCCACTGGGCCTTCCCAGTCCGACCCCCATCTGCCCCGGCCATGACCACCAGACACCCCAAAACGTATTCCCTTCACTTAGGTCAGTTCAAGTTGTGGGCATGGCTCCCTCCCACCGTCTCTCTACTGTAGTGGGAACAAGAGGTGCCTTATTCTTTCCCTCTGCAGAAGGCTCTAGGGGACGGGGCGGGGCTCTCCAGGTCACATGGGAGAAATGGAAACAGTTCACCAGGGTCTATCTGGGTGAAACACTCCTTCCTTTCATGCTACTAGTTGTTGGCTGTGAACTAGATTCAGGTCTTTCTTCAGTCTGGGGATTTCTTCCTCTCAACTCTTTAAGCACTTCCTCTCTTTTTGTGCTGCTTTCCCTTCTGGAGTATTGCTTACTGGCATGAACTTTCTGTCTTTGCGTTTTTGGCAGTCTGTCATGGACCCTAGCCTGATTTCTTTTGGGGAAATTGCACTTTCCTCGCTGGATGCAGTCTGTGGGGCTGTTTATCTGGGAGTCCTGCCTTCCCTCAGCAAAGGAATGCGAGTCTGCCCCTCTGGAATTTAAATGCTGAGCAGAGTGATAAAAAGACCACCCGGGGCTGGAGTCCATTTTCCTCAGTGACTGTATCAGGATGAGACCGTTGAGCTCCCTTGACCCACGCAAGCATTCTGCCTCTGTCCAGCCTAGTTCTCTGGTCTTGCTTCGTCGACACAATGAATTCCCCGGATCTTGCCAATCGCTTCCCTTTGGGCTTAAGAGATGGTTCTCGGAAACATCAGCAACCAAAGAGACATAGCTGATACACTTATTCATAGGACACATCTCTTTGAACTTTGATCTGTCCTTCCTGTTTATTTTCATATTTTCATATCTTTATCTTTCATTGAGCTTGTCTGGCACTTCAATAATTTTCTTTAGCTGTTTCCAAAACTTTTGCGTGCTGCTGTCATGTGTTCATCACAATTTGGTCCCAACTTACTTCTTTCAGCCTCATCCTTAGCCACGGCCTCTGCCCCATTCCATATTCTAACCACAGTAAACGGATTTTCTCCCTAATCCTGTCATTTTCACTTTAACCTTCCTGCCAGTGCATGGGCTATTCCCTTGTCCTAAAATATTCTTCTACAAAACTTTGCGTAAATCTCCTCTTAGAAACCCGCCCTGGTTCCCTATGTGAAGAAAGACTCCATTTTTCATGCTCCCTCTAATGGGATCCCTTAGCATTTGGTCTTTTTTGACCTGTCACTTGAATTAAAGTTATTTTCATCATGTCTGTTGCATCCAATAAGCTGTGAATTTCTTGAAGATAGTCTCTGCTTTACTTACCTCTGTATAGTCTCTATCTTACACGGTGCCCAGCACTTTTTATGTCCTCAACAAATGTTTACTGAGGGATAGAATGAATGGCTGAATAAATGAGGGTTACTCACAAACTACCCATCCCTGGAGTGGAAGGTAGACTCATTCATTGGTTGGAAGCTCTCAGCCTGCTGTTGTGTGCATGGAGCACACTTGCTTGTTTAGGTGTGTGGCTCTTCTTTGCAGGAATTGTGCAATGAGAATGATATGTGACCTTTGGATGGCTGTTGACTCTGGACATCTGGCTTTGAAACATTTGTTTTGCTTCTAGCCTTGCCAAAAATAAGAAAGCACATGTATCCATACCAACAATATTTATTGAGTATATGTAATGGGCAAAGCTGGTCATCACCTAGGACACAAAGGTGAATCTGACACAATACAGTCCTCAAGGGAGACCCAGTAGAGTGATGTGATGTCACAGATGACCCCACTCTAGGTATAAAGTGTCACAGCAGATGCATGTCTGAGGCATTTGACTAGAGCCTTGGCCCTCTGTCAATGCTTCAATGCTGGGAGATGAGAAGGAGGCAGTTTTGAAGTACTGATTTCTAAGGGGTGCCTTTAAAAAATGATGAAGTGTATATTTCCGGAATTATAAAGCCCCCCACTTTCTTTCACCACGTTTAAAATACTAAAGAATAGTTGATTTACAATATTGTATTAGTTTTAGGTGTATAGCAAAGTGATTCAGTTATATAAATACATGTTTTTTCCGATTCTTTTTCATTATAGGTTATGACCAGATATTGAATATAGTTTCCTGTGCTATACAGTAAATCCTTGTTGCTTATCTATTTTTTTAAATTTTCATTTTGTATAATCTTTTATTTTTATACGATTTTAAAGGCTACTTTCTATTTACAGTTTTTACTGTAAAACCTATTGGCTCTATTCCCTGTGTTGTGAGTACATCTTTGAGCCTGTCTTATACCCAATAGTTTGTACCTCCCATCCTCTCATGCCTATACTGTTCCTTCCTACCCCAAACCCTCACTGGTAACCACTAGTTCTCTATATCTGTGAGTCGGCTTCTTTTGAAAGGCCCCTTTTGGAGACTTTTAATTCATAATTTGAATTGATCTCGAATTTCTCATGGAGGTCGTTTACCTTGGAAGCTTTAAAAAAGTCTCTAGAGGACACTTTTCGCTATGAAAACGCTCCTACAAAGTCCAAGGAGATTTCATTTTCTTGACATTTTCACCAAGTGTTTACAATGAAAGAGACGATTTTAATCAAGCGTTTTGAGTTTTTGTCATCTGCCTGATGACAACTGCTGTCCCTTTGTTTCCTTTGAATTGACTGGAAGCCCACACGAAGCGGGGCGCAGAGCCATTAGGAAGAGCGGCAGCTCCAGGGGCCGAGGCGTGGTGTTGCCCAGGAGGATGGCAGAAGCTATGCCCACACGTGGGGTCTCCCACCAGAGGGGTGTGGAGGCTGCCTTCCCTGTTACCAGGCGGGAGGGAAGTCTGGCCCAGGGAGAGAGCCAGAAAAGCACCTGTGGTCTCTGCCAGCTACACTCAGCTTTGAGAGGCTTAGGTAGACCCTCCTACAGCTGGTAAGGTCGGTAAGGGTTCAGTACCCACCACTTTGCTTAAAGTACGTTCATAAACAAAGGCTAACACTTATTTATAAGGGCCTTGTGGGAAACAAATATCAGAGTGCCATTGTGGCCTAGGAGAAAAGTGGGCTCTCTGGAGATCCAGATGGACAGCATGCTATCCTGAGCCTTTCTGGGGAGGGTTATCAGCAGTTTCTTAAGCAGGAGGAACTAGGAACTCATATCAGAGCCACTGTATTTCCTTTAGAGTTCCTTATGTAAAAGTATGCCTAGGAAATTGTCAGGATTCTCACTGCAGACAGTGTGTTCAGAAATTCTCAACAAATTCCTTTATTATCTTTATAACGTTCTGAGTTAAAGAATCCTTCTAGGTATTGTTATTTATACATATACCATCAGCGAGTGGAATATGCCTGACCATTAGCATCAGTCCCAGGAGTGGGCAAAACTAGGGAAGATTGATGCATAGATAAGTCACTTACTTTCCATCCATCTAGCCTACAAATTAGGTTGAATTAATGAATATTTACTGAGTACCCGCTACAAGTAAGGATCTACACTAAATATTTTTCTGGAGAGTACAGAGAATTATGCCAAAAATAGCTCCGCCTTTAATCTAGTTCAGAAATTAAGACATAAATCTGCAAAAAGGTAAATAAAATACAAGTGGTAAGAATATATGAGAATGACAGGGAAAGAGTTCCACCTGGTATTATAGATCCAGCCTTAAAGAATGGTGCCACTATTTATAACAGGCAAGACATGGAAACAACCTAAAAATCCATCAACAGACGAATGGATAAAGAAGATGTGGTACATATGTACAATGGAATACTACTCAGCCATAAAAAAGAATGAAATAATGCCACTTGCAGTGACATGGATGGACTTAGAGATTATTATACTTAGTGAAGGAAGTCAGACAAAGGCAAGCACCATATGATATCACTTATATGTGGAATCTAAAATACGACACAGATGAACTTATCTACAAAAGAGAAACAGACTCACAGACACAGAGAACAGACTTGTGGTTGCCAAGGGGGAGGGGAAGTAGGGGAGGGATGGATTGGGAGTTTGGGATTGGCAGATGCCAACTATTATATATATGGATAACTGAATCACTTTGCTGAACACCTTTTTTCCGATTCTTTTTCATTATAGGTTATGACCAGATATTGAATATAGTTTCCTGTGCTATACAGTAAATCCTTGTTGCTTATCTATTTTTTTAAATTTTCATTTTGTATAATCTTTTATTTTTATACGATTTTAAAGGCTACTTTCTATTTACAGTTTTTACTGTAAAACCTATTGGCTCTATTCCCTGTGTTGTGAGTACATCTTTGAGCCTGTCTTATACCCAATAGTTTGTACCTCCCATCCTCTCATGCCTATACTGTTCCTTCCTACCCCAAACCCTCACTGGTAACCACTAGTTCTCTATATCTGTGAGTCGGCTTCTTTTGAAAGGCCCCTTTTGGAGACTTTTAATTCATAATTTGAATTGATCTCGAATTTCTCATGGAGGTCGTTTACCTTGGAAGCTTTAAAAAAGTCTCTAGAGGACACTTTTCGCTATGAAAACGCTCCTACAAAGTCCAAGGAGATTTCATTTTCTTGACATTTTCACCAAGTGTTTACAATGAAAGAGACGATTTTAATCAAGCATTTTGAGTTTTTGTCATCTGCCTGATGACAACTGCTGTCCCTTTGTTTCCTTTGAATTGACTGGAAGCCCACACGAAGCGGGGCGCAGAGCCATTAGGAAGAGCGGCAGCTCCAGGGGCCGAGGCGTGGTGTTGCCCAGGAGGATGGCAGAAGCTATGCCCACACGTGGGGTCTCCCACCAGAGGGGTGTGGAGGCTGCCTTCCAGGGAGAGAGCCAGAAAAGCACCTGTGGTCTCTGCCAGCTACACTCAGCTTTGAGAGGCTTAGGTAGACCCTCCTACAGCTGGTAAGGTCGGTAAGGGTTCAGTACCCACCACTTTGCTTAAAGTACGTTCATAAACAAAGGCTAACACTTATTTATAAGGGCCTTGTGGGAAACAAATATCAGAGTGCCATTGTGGCCTAGGAGAAAAGTGGGCTCTCTGGAGATCCAGATGGACAGCATGCTATCCTGAGCCTTTCTGGGGAGGGTTATCAGCAGTTTCTTAAGCAGGAGGAACTAGGAACTCATATCAGAGCCACTGTATTTCCTTTAGAGTTCCTTATGTAAAAGTATGCCTAGGAAATTGTCAGGATTCTCACTGCAGACAGTGTGTTCAGAAATTCTCAACAAATTCCTTTATTATCTTTATAACGTTCTGAGTTAAAGAATCCTTCTAGGTATTGTTATTTATACATATACCATCAGCGAGTGGAATATGCCTGACCATTAGCATCAGTCCCAGGAGTGGGCAAAACTAGGGAAGATTGATGCATAGATAAGTCACTTACTTTCCATCCATCTAGCCTACAAATTAGGTTGAATTAATGAATATTTACTGAGTACCCGCTACAAGTAAGGATCTACACTAAATATTTTTCTGGAGAGTACAGAGAATTATGCCAAAAATAGCTCCGCCTTTAATCTAGTTCAGAAATTAAGACATAAATCTGCAAAAAGGTAAATAAAATACAAGTGGTAAGAATATATGAGAATGACAGGGAAAGAGTTCCACCTGGTATTATAGATCCAGCCTTAAAGAATGGTGCCACTATTTATAACAGGCAAGACATGGAAACAACCTAAAAATCCATCAACAGACGAATGGATAAAGAAGATGTGGTACATATGTACAATGGAATACTACTCAGCCATAAAAAAGAATGAAATAATGCCACTTGCAGTGACATGGATGGACTTAGAGATTATTATACTTAGTGAAGGAAGTCAGACAAAGGCAAGCACCATATGATATCACTTATATGTGGAATCTAAAATACGACACAGATGAACTTATCTACAAAAGAGAAACAGACTCACAGACACAGAGAACAGACTTGTGGTTGCCAAGGGGGAGGGGAAGTAGGGGAGGGATGGATTGGGAGTTTGGGATTGGCAGATGCCAACTATTATATATATGGATAACTGAATCACTTTGCTGAACACCGGGGACTAAGACAACACTGTAAATCAACTACACTTTGATAAAATAAATTTTTTAAAAATGGAAAGAAATAAAATAAAAAGAAATGGGGAAAAAAAAGAATGGTGGCGAATGGGCCTCAGGGGAGCAGGTGTCTGCACACCAGGGGGCAGGAATTAGTCAACATTTGGATGCGTGAATGGGGTTTGCCTAGTGGACAGAAGAGGAAGATTCATAGCCTGGGTGGGAGCCCGAAGAGCTGGAAGTACCCAGATTGATCCGGGTGATGAGTCAGACAGTTGAGCACAGGGTTTGCAGAGGGGAGGATGGGCAGGGGGTGAGAATGGGGGATATTTTGGGGCCAGACCAGGAAGATATAATTAGCTCCCTATCTTGTGAAAGGCACACAGGTCAACAAAGCAGAAAGAGGTTTTCTTTTAAACTATACAATTATTAATTTTAACGTTAACTCACAGAGGTAGCTTAGTATGATGGGAAAACCAAGTTAACTGTAAATTGGAGATCTTGGAGTCCCCTGCTCTAAGTAATCTGTGGCAAACCCCAACTCTCAGCTTTCAGGAAAAATGTGAGCACAGCAATGGCGGCCTCGCCGGCCACCCAGTCTCCCCATCCTATTGCCTCTTTGCTCTCCGCCAAGTATCCTGGGTGATACTGCCTTGTTACCCCACAAGTGGGTCAGTTTTGGAAAGCAAGTGATCTGTCATTTGGAGAAATCAGAGTCACTGGTTTCTGCTTGTATTTCTGTACCAGAAGGAAAGAAAGAAAAAAGAAAGAGGCAAGTAATCCAAGAGAAAGTAAAAATCACCTCAAAGCAATCTCCCAATTATTAGTAAATTCTAACAAAAATGATACCCTCTCCCCCTCCCCTAATACCAATGGCTGGCAAAGAGCAGTCCGAGAAAGCACTCTGTTCACCAAACGCTCCCTGTGTTGGAGCAGGTTTTGTGGGGCAGCCTTTGAATTGTACCACCCATAGGAGCCAAGGGAGCTTGACCAGGGCCCTGAGAGCGGAGAGCAGATGGGGCAGGCGCGAGGCGCTGGTGAGCCTTATTCGCCGGTGGGATTGTGGACAAGCCACCGGAGAGGTGGGACGTGAACGCAAGGAACGGTCTCCACCTTTCTTGAGTAGGCAAGTCATCGCTTTCTCTTACAGCACGGCACAACACAAATTTAAAGACATTTTAAGAAGAAAGGCCAACTTACCTGAAACAATTTCTCTAGAATATGCAGAATGTCTGTTAGAAAGACAGGGAGCTATGCCATTTGATGGTTTAGGGTGAGGAAATCATTTGAAGGGGGTGTTAAATGGAGTATTTAATACAGATTTGCAGTTTGAATGGCTGGGTGATTGGAAAGCTGGCAGTGAGTAACAGAACATTTCTATAAGTCAGATGACCATCGTTTACTGAGGCCGTTTTTCCATTTTCTGTTGAAGAATGTACAGAGCTGAGTAGGTTTCCATTTCTTGTGGGTTTGGCAGCCATCTTCTCCCTTTTTGTGTGGATAAAATGAACTTCTTCCATGTCTCTCCATTCCTCCTATTTCTGGATTATTTCCATAAGGACAGAGTGCTTTCTGGGATTGTCTGAGTCATTATATAATGAGTAGAATTCTGGCATCCTCATTTAAAAAAAGCTATGATTATCATTAATACTATTTTTTTTGTTTTGCAGAGTTCATCCAAGCAACAATAAAAAAGCAATTAGAAATATAAAATCATGGAAACTCTCATACCATTAAGAGGTCATTAAGCTTGGCAAGAATTGCTATATCCAAATTTCTGGTCTTATTCCTTGGTCTTTGGATTACATTTTTAAAAAACAGTGATTACATAAATTTTAATACAATAAATGATGTTTGGCTAAAATTTTAACTTGTATTTCTTTGGGGGAAAAGACAAAATCTTGTGAACTGAGGATGGAGAAGCCAAGTTGACTCTTAATTACTATTTAATATTGCTTTGAATCCAATTTTTAACCACCAGAAATGATCTGTATTTTGGGGGACTGGAAGCTTATACAATTCTAGACGGCCTGCTTTAACTTATGAATATAAAGTTAGGTATGAAATTGAATATTTCTTTGGGGTGAAAAAAAACCCACACAGCAAGTCACCAATTTACAAAAACTGACAAATACAGAAAACAGCAATATCCTTATTAGATGAACCCAGGATGCGCAGCTAGAATGCTCTTTTTTCTACATTTCCTTAATTTACAATTCTGCGCTTCAGGTGGTTTGAAGCCTTTTCCACAGACTAGCTTTTGCCTCCATCGGTTTCAAACATTGTTTCTCGTCTTCTATCCCTGGGTACTGTGGGACTCATTCTTAGAACGATGAAAGTTCTGGCCAAGTGAGTTGGCGTGGTAGTCGGTAGGATTGTTCCTGGAAGCCATTCCTGCCCTGCAACTGTATAAATATGTCCCTCTAGATCCAAATTAAATGCACATGCACCCTCACCTTAGCTCCTTAACTAGAATTCAAAATGCCCATGGCCCCTGCAACTCTGCCTGAAACTTCTCTGAGTGTGATGGGGGGGAAGCTGGAGTAGGAAACAGAAGCCTTAATTGACTTCAGTTAAAATATCTCACCTGGGCAAGTTACCCAAGAGCCTGTGCCCTTGTGAATGCACTTTTACCGCACCTCCTAGAGCCTGGGGGGCCTGTGCAGGTGAGTAGTCCAAATGATGCGAAGCCACCTCTACTGATATCGCTTACCTTTCCTAGTGACAATTTTTTTGGCAAAAGAAACGCCAGCCAGCCTGCTGTTGGAGGGTCATATGTGTCCTCTCCTGTGTCCCCCTCCTCCCAGCACTGATCAGCTACCAGCGAGGTGTTCGGCATTCGAGCTCACAGCTTTCCTTTCTCTGCTTCCTTTCCTCCCCCAGATCCTGGCTCAGTCCTGATGATCTCAGAGTGCAGAGAGGTCCCTCCCTCGCCTTGACCACTCAACCGCCACGGCAGCCGCTTTGTGCACTCAACCACGTTTACTGTGTGTTTTCCCAGACCTGGACCATTCGGAACCCGTCTGCTTCCGATTTCTGCTATCTGACCACAGTTTCCTACCCTCCCACGCTTACGTGTCTTCATGCCATGACCCTTACCCTCACTCTGTAGAGCATCCCACACTCTTGAGCCCTGCTTCTCATTTCTAGTAGCCCTTCTGTGACCTCTGTCTTCTCCACTCTTGCAGCCTAGACTCCGAGTTCTACCACTTCAAATCCTTTCAGTGTCTTATCTCTTCCCCTTTCGCCTCTGCGTCCAGTTGTCCGTCACAAGCTCAGGGATCAGTCATTGCGTGACCCCTCGCCCCATACCTTCTCCACCAGCTCCTCTAGGCCATGTCGTGGTGTCACGTGTAGGGATACGAGCTCAGGTTTCCTCCACGTTAATAACAAACATTTGCCAAGCTCTGTCTCCCTCTCTAGCCTCTGAAATATGGACATTCCCCGCCACTCCGCAGATTTATTTTGGCTAAAATCAACAATGACTTCTTAATTGACAAATCCCACGGACACTTACTGTTTTAAGTTATGAACTACATCAAACATTTTGAAGAGTACAGGTAACAGGATACACTCTCATATGCTTAGCACTCAGATCCAACAAATGCTATATTTGCTTAGGATATTTAAAGTTTTTATTTGTTTAGCAATAAAATGTTACATAGATATGTTTGAAAGACTTTTCATTCAGCCTTCATCCATTTCCTTCCCTCCCTGGCTAGTTAATCGATATTATGAAGTTGGCATTTATTCAATATGTAGTGTTATCTTATGTGTTTGAAAAATTCACACAAATGGTAACGCGTACAATACATCACCCTGTGACTTGCTTTTCACATTACTCTTATTCAGAGTAATGTGTTCACTATTTACCCATATGAATACGATGATATCTTGTTTATTTTAATTTCTCTAAAGTGAGCTATTTTTATGAACATGCTACAGTTTATTTATCCTTTCTTCTATTGACATTCAGATTTTTTCTAGTTGTTCACTATTTAAGTAATGCAGTAAACATTAACATTAGTGCAATAAACATTCCAGTACCTGTGTCCTTGTGCACTAGTGATAAAGCTACACTTTGTAACAATATTGACAAGTTATGCCTGTCTTCACATTTACTAGACCTCACCAAATTATTCTTCAAATTGTTGTACCAATTTATGCGACCATTAGCAACATGGGGGTTTCCATTTTCTTGCATTCTTGCCAATACTTGGAATTTTAAAACTTTAAAATTTTGCTAACATGGATATGAAATACTATCTTACTTCAGTTTACAATGACCTCATTATTAGAGAGTGTGGGTATATTTTTGTGAATTTCCTGTTGGTATTCTTTATCCACTTTTCTATTATGTGGGGTTCTTTCTACATTATGACGACTAATCTTTCATTGCTTTGGAGTATTGCTCTGTCTTTCTGTTCTAAAAAAAACTGTTTCTGTGATTGACATACATATAAACAGAGGAAGTTCTTCAAATCATGACCTTACAATGCTATCTTGACTAGAAGTTCTGAATTTTTTTTCTACTTTATGCTGCAAATGGCTTTCAAAGTAATACTTACACAGAACAGTGTCAGGAAAAACGTTGTCTATCCCTGGGGTAATCACTGATAATGTTCTGGCATAGTCTTGCCTATTTTTTCTCTCAGGGTAAATTTTCCTTTCTTTATTTAAGACACATTTTTTGCAGTCTGTTTATTGGCTGGGCCTAATGGACATGTTCTGTCTTTTTGTTTTAGTAAATTCCTATTTATATAGATTTTATCCGAGAGGGAAATCAGCTTTTTGGAAGGCAGACACAAAGCAGGATGCATAGCTCATTTCGATTCCCTCATTGATTCCGTGTGCCTCCACAGGGGTGGAGTGGTCCTGGAGCAGCATGACTCATCTTTCTCAGTTTGACTGGATATAACGAAAACTCAGAATGTTGCTCCAGAAAGTGTCATAGAGAGTGACTAGAGCTTTCCAAAGTGCCACCTTTGACTGATCCGCTTACTAAGAAGATCTGGCTAAAAACACTCTAGCATCCAAGACACAAAGGCAGCATTTTAAGCAATGTACTTCTCTTTAGATTCAGAGATTTATATATCCTAAATGTAAAAATACATAAAGATATAAGCCAAGAAAAACATTCCCCAATATGAAAAACATTACCACCTTCCCTCACCACCCCAAGTTCTTTCTTGAACTTGCTTAGTTAAAGTGGAATTTTCAAAGATGAAATAATTCAAATAATTTAAAACCTTAGACTCTCAGTAAGAGAAGTAAGATATTATTCTGTTTTGAAAGTTTGTCCCCAAGCTCTGAATAAGTGGACCATGTCTTAGAGTGTGTGTGGAACATGAAAATCTTCCTTCAGCTGTAGCTCTCTTCTGTCAAAGACGTTGTGTTAGCTGGTCCCTGCGAGGAATTAGTTCACAATCCTATGCTGTTGACACATTCTTCTCTTGTCCCAGGAATGTGGGTTTCAGGAATATGCTGAACTGATTCTAGAAAGGTTTGGAAGCTCTTTGCAGCCCAGTGCTTCTAGGATAAGGTTTGCTTGTGGTTCGTTCTCTTTTTTAAAAAAGTAGGGCTGAAACAAGGAACTTAAGCAATTTATTGAAGATACAAATATTGATCTGATTTGAAGTCTGTATGGCAGTTGTCCTGATTCACCTTATTTGCAAGTTCTCCGTAAATACCTACCCCAGAAATTACCTGCCTACTGTGATCTCGAACTCTCATTATTACTCCCCAGTGAGTTTTGCTGATTCAAGATAGAAAATTTTGGAAGAACATCTAGATGTTGAGTTGTTCTCTCCGTCTTATGTCAGCTACTGACTGTCATCTCACAGAAACTTTAAATGGAAATCAATAATTGGGTTTCAGAAAAACTTATTTTTCACTCTTCAGAGGCATTGACTGAGTTTCCAGGCAGCAAAGCTGAGTCCGATTTGGAGCTCACTTTTCAGTGGAACCTGTTCACACACAGAGCTCTCTGTAGCTTTTTTTTTCTGGAGTTCCCTCTCCTCCCTACTAAGTCCCCTTTTGGCTTTTTGTTAATATGTGTTATTCATTTTCCACAAGAAAATTCATCTTTGGAGCCTGGTGACAGATCTGATTCTGTATAATTGATGATGAGTATAAATTTCAGTTGCTTCTTTTCTCTGCAGTGAGGGTGGGGATGTAATATTGGTGAGGCCCAGACTCTCAGACTAAGAGCCTTTTGTGTTTTCTTAAGGTTTCAGGAAGTTTGAGTCGTTTATTTAATGTAGCACAGTTAAGACAAAATTCGATTTGTTTCTCTAAAGCTAAGACATTTCTGTGTCTGCTTGTTACTAAAGCACTGAACCATCCCTGGACCTGATAAAGTTGGGATGCACTGTGCTCCCTTCAGGCTTATGACATTTTAACCAGGCAGAGTCCAATTAACCTCTGACCTTTCTCAAGTTCATCAGGAAATAGACGAGTACTCATTGCTAAATGCCAGGTTTGTAGTTAAAATTACACATTACCCAAAGAAAGTCTAGTAGCAGGAAATGTGTGAGAACTAATCCATAGAAACTAAAACAAACCTTTGGCTTACCTACAATTTTATTGGCATTTCCCTCTTGACTCCATTTCCCTTTAAGTCAATAAAAAACTAGGGCTGCTTGTTAAACCTTCTGCAAGGCTTTGTTGGCAGCCACGTGGTGAGCCTTCTGTTCCATTTCTTCAGGGGTCGTTCCTGAGTCTACATGATCAAGGGAGGGCTTCTCGGAAATGCTTATGATAATCACCGTTGATGCCGTTTTCAACCTTGGTTAGAACTTCCTAATGTAATGATTTTTACCTAAATGGTGGTCAAAGCACAGAGTTGGGTCCATGAACAAATTGAGCAGATGGGGTTTTGAACGATTTTTTTTTTAAAACCCACCTTTGTTTATTTATTTATTTTTGGCTGTGTTGGGTCTTCATTTCTGCACGAGGGCTTTCTCTAGTTGTTGTGGCAAGCGGGGGTCACTCTTCATCGCGGTGCGCGGGCGTCTCTCTATCGCGGCCTCTCTCGTTGCGGAGCACAGGCTCCAGACGCGCAGGCTCAGTAGTTGTGGCGCACGGGCTTAGTCGCTCCCCGGCATGTGGGATCTTCCCAGACCAGGGCTCGAACCCGTGTCCCCTGCATTAGCAGGCAGACTCTCAACCACTGTGCCACCAGGGAAGCCCTGGGGTTTTGATATGGAGGTTTATCTCTGGCAAAGACCTCCTCTCAGTGGTAGGTACAGAACACATGCTAAAACAAAAGCAAACAAATAAAAATACCATGGGCATCATTGAGGGAGATACAGGACGATATGCAGCCTCCTATAAGAAGCCTTGGGTGACACCGGGGGACACATTTCTGTTCATGTTCTGCAATCGATTCCGACCCAAGGCCATTAACTTTTGGTCCCCCAAGGTATGTGCGCTTGAATTTCTAAACTGGAAACAATAGAGCAAAAGCACAGCCTCTGGATTTGCCAGGACATTTTGAGAGTAAGTAAAATAATAGCTTTTTAAAGAGTAGTTCATAAACAGAAAGAAGTTCAAAGGCATAGTGGTTAAACTCCTAGGCTCTGGAGTGAGACAAATTTGGGTTTGATTTCTACTTCGCCCATTTCATAGCTGTGTGCTCTTTACTTTCCTAAACCTCAGTTCTAATTTGTAGAAGATGGTCAATTACGTACTCCATCAGCTGGTGAATAAGGGGTCCAGAGTGGTGTCTGCCATGCAGTAAGCATCACGCACCTGGTAGCGAGGTCACGTGCGTGATGTGGGTCACTGCCTTGTCAGTGTGGTTGGGGGTGTCGATAGAAACAGTCTGAAAAGTGTGAGAAACTGTTTATCTGGGGTCTGTGGCAGTGTCTGCCCCCCACTCCCCGCCTCAGCTTAGCCCTGAGCAAAGCAGCCCAAGGGCAGCAAGGTCCTGCCTCGTGTGCCAGGCTGTCACTGGCCTCTTCCTCTGCTCCCAGCAGGTCTCCTTCCCACACGCCTTCTCCCCCCTCCCACCTGCACCCATCCAGGTCACATTCTTGGCAAGCTCTCACTCTCAGCTGCTCGTCAACTAAGGTGTTGGCTGATAACAAAGCTATGAACTGATAAGGCTTAATTCCTTCAAGTGGTATTTTAAAAGGCCAGGAAGCCTTCAAGAGCTAAAGAAATAATGGAGTAATGACAGGCATTAACTCTGTGTGTGAGTGAGTGAGTGAGTGTGTGTGTGTGTGTGTGTGTGTGTGTGTGTGTGTGTGTGTGTGTTTCTGGGAGATGTCTGGGCCGGGAGCCTTGACTGTCATTAGAATAAACCCTACAGAGGTTACCTGTGCCACCTGGGTCACAACAAAGCAGCTCCTTTGGTCTAAAATTGACACTGATGCCACTTAGGAACTAATCGAAGCCATGCTTTTCCTCTATTGGATTTAATACACTCTACTCTTAGCCTGGGAAGCCTTAGCACAAGCATAACAACAATACCATTTAATTAAAGTGCTAAAATATTTATATGCCACTATCTTTGTGATTGAATTAGAGACTAACTCACCCCATGGTCAGAAATAGTCACAAGGACTGAAAGAAAAAAGAAAATAGCTCTTAAGAATAAACTGTTTACCAAGTATTTCAAGTTGAAGGTGCCCAAGTTCAGAAAACAGTAAATATAAGAAGGCCAAAAGTTCATAGGAGCCCTCAACCGGAATTTCGTCTCCCTCTTGCTGTGAAGAAGACAAATTGGACCAGAGCAGACGGTTGCTGCCTGCTACAAGCTAGACCATGCTCAGAAGATTTGAAATTCAGTAATGTCACAGTACAAGCTGGGGGAAAAGAGAAGCCTCCGGGGAGCTCTCTTGTAAAAGATTTACCAAAATGCAACTAATTTTGATTCAGGAAAATTGTTATTGGATGTTGGGCTAGGATTCGTTGATGACGGTGTGGCCACAGGTAAGCATCGATACAGCCCCATGTGTATGTGTATATTGCCTTCTAAATCTTTGTCATTATATTACCTTTTTTCCTTGATCACCTACTTTATTATTTTTTTTCATGGAAAGGCATTTTATTTTAAATACAGCAGTGTGTACAAGTCATTCCCAAACTCCCAATCTATCCCTCCCCTGCCTTCGTCACTGGTAGGCATAAATTTCATTCTCTACGTCTGTCAGTCTGTTTCTGTTTTGTAAATAAGTTCATTTGTATCATTTTTTTTTTTAGATTCTGCATGTGTCATTTTTTTTTAGATTCTGCATATAATATCATAATACTTTCAAGGTTGCAACTGATAGTATTTTTCTGGCTGTTTTCCAAATTGCTCCCAGCTTTATTTTTTCATCATTCTCTGCATGTACAAGAAGTGGGTTTTAATTTTTCAGTATTATTGAGGAAAATACTAAATTTGTATTTTTCAATCCAAATTTCCAGAAAAATGGCACTGAAACCATTATTTAATATTAGAACCATGGAAAGTAGATCAGAAATGAAGTTAGCTTACTGGTGCAACTAATAGGATTTTGAATTCTATTTTGAACTATGAAAGTGAGGTGATGCTCGAGCCTCTGCTGCAATAGAAGGACACTTGCTGCGTCTCCAAGGACTTTTGGAAGGTTTCTGAGCCCAGTGGGAGCAGGAGAGGTGAATTAGGAGAAGCCGTGGGAGGGATGATGTCCCTGGCCACTTTCAACCACAGTATAAGGTTCATTCATTCATTCATTCATTCATCAAATGTGTATTGAGCTACTACGTGTGACATTTGGAAAGCAGTTTTGGGCACACAGGGAGCATATAAGGCACAGGGTCCCCATGCTTCTGGACAGGTGCTGTTCGGGAGAGGTCCCTGGAGCTGTGCTTGAGGGATGCCACCAGTCAGGGAGGTCCAGGAAGGCTTCCTGGAGGAGACAACAGTTAGGCTGGTATCTGAGGGATGAGTAAGGATATTCAAGGGAAGGAGGAGAGAACAGAGGGCTCCATGCAGAGGGCCCCCAGCTCCTGCAGCCAGGTTGGGGAGCATTATTTATAATGATATGTTCAGCCTACAAGTTAGGTTACCAACCAGAGTATGGCATTTGTGCTCAACATTCTTTATTTCAACAGCTGCTTGATTTCAATAAATCTATTTCTTTCAGCAGCTCTTAATTTACCCGTGTGGTTGGGAAAATGTATGTCATACTGGAGGAAGTTCTATGATGACGAGAAATGTGCTCTTGAAAAGATCACTTTGGTCCCCAAAGCGATTTTGCACAGTGTGGAAATCAGAGATACCTTATTTATCCACGAAACATGGATGTTTCTGAAGGCTTCCCCGCAAATGTCACCACCCGTCCGGCTGGGGATCGAAAGAACTTGAAATTCTCAACTGGGAGGGACAGGTGGAGGCCAAAACACGAAGTTAGAAAGAGCAAAGTTGGAGAATGTTGGAGAATCTGGCAGCTAAGTGGGCTCTAGGGCTCAACCCGAGGCAGGCTCCCACCTGCCCGTGTAGCCGGCATGGGGCCCGCCTCCCCCAGGGAGGGTGTGTGAATTTGCTGGGACTGCCCAACCAAGTGCCACAAACTGGACGGCTTAAAACAACAGAAATTTATTGTCTCACAGTTTTAGAGGCTTGATGTCTGCGATCGGGTGTTGGCAGGGCCATGCTACCTCTGAAACCTGGAGCCTCCTTCCTGTCTCTTCCAGCTTCTGGTGGTGGCTGCCAATCTCTGGCTTGCATCTGTGTCACTCCCTCCTTGGCCTCTGTTGTCACATGACCTTCTCCCTGTTCGTCTGTGTGTTTGTCCAAATGTCGCACTTATAAGAACACTAGTCTTCTTGGATTAAGAGCCCACCCCAATGACTTCATCTTAACTTGATTACACCTGCAAAGACTCTATTTCCAAATAAGAGCACATTCTGAGGTCCCGGGCTTAGGACTTCAATGTGTCTTCTTTGGGGCCACAGCTGAACCTGTGAAGTGGGTCTCGGTACAGTTTCTGGCACTAAACACAGAGAATTTCTGCTCCCTGAGCCCAGGTATTTCCCCCCAACATGAAGAGCCGTGATGTCCAGCTATTGGCCTCAAATTCAACCCGAGGTGAATGGCATCACTCTCCCCAGGAACAAAGTGAGCAAAGACCCAGAAAGAGGTGAGAAGGGTCCACCAGTGGCGTTCCGCCTCCGGAAAGGAAAATCAGGAGGAAGAAGGGTCATACCTCCCCTCTCCCCCATTTGTGTCCACTGAACATTCAAGATAACACATGTGAACCGGAACCCATTTTCAAGGTGTTACATTCGCCATGGACTTAAGAGGCATGTTTTCTTCTGTGTGGGAAGGCTTTGCATTTTGCTTGTAGCTTGTATTCCTGGAGAAAAGAGAGCACTGTCCCCCAGTACACGTCCAGGAGAGGCTGCTGAGGTGCCTTGGTCGGACCATCGCCCCCCTACCCAGGGCTGGTCACTGCGGTGAGGCCACTGGGATCCTCTGGTAGGGCCTGGGGTCACATCTCCCACCCCCCAGAAGGTGCAGAATTGGGCAGGGGCTCAGGCCCACATCAACCACGAGCTTGGGTTTATAGAACAGCCTGCCCGTGAAGTCTGTCTTGGGACAAACCTTCCATAGATTTCTATGATCTCAGTTTGGAATTACCGTGTTTAAGATCAGCGATTTTAATTGCGGTGGGAAGCATTTTGGAAAAGTGTGGGCGTGTTTTTGCTTGCCAGTGATCTGGAGGCACAACTAACATGTGGTGAGCAGGGCCCAGGGAGACTAGACATTGTGTAACACATGGGACCGTCCTGAGTGACAGAGTTCGGTATATTTGCATGAGTTTCAAAGGTCCCTCTTGATAAGCTTGTAGGGGAAAACCCTTTTCTTTTCTGAACCTCCACTTTATATATGAACAAAAAGTCTATTTTGTGCCATTTCATATATATTGATTTTTCCAGGAATACAACTAGGAACTGTGTATAACAAGGGAAGATAAGAGTTTTATTTTTATTCTGAACTTTATCGGGAGTTCTTCATCAAGAATGAAAATCACTTCACAAATGGCAATGCCCTCACAGTATCTGGGTTACTAACCCTGACATCAGTCTGTATTTGAGGCTGTCACTTTCATGGTGTTTTTAAGACTTCCTGATTAGATGAGCAATACATCTGCATACTGAAATACATGTGATTTTTCTCTTGCTCTTTACTATAGTTAAGTAATGATATTGATGAAATTATGTGTATAGGAAGGTAATATTAACTGTGAATTTTGTTTCGGAATAATAGGAGAATGCTATAAAATATTTGTAGCAAAGAGGGCGTTGAGTCTAGTTGTATTGAGAGCCACTGATTAAATGGCCGGGCGTGTATGTTACTTCCTCAGGGACACCTTCACTGCACTCCACCCGACCCGTCTCCTCCCCACCTCTGTGGAGGGTCAGGTGCTCTTGCTTTTTGTTTCCATGGAGGGTCCTGTGCATCTCCTTTATGCTGATTGATTTTTAAATTATGTCTCTTCCTTAACAGACTGGATGCTACATGAGAGTAGGGACTCTAATTACGATATGTAGTCCTAAAACAACTTCTGATGTGTAATAGTTATTTAATACACATCTGCTGAATACACGAATGATTAAATAGTCACCCTGAATACGCTTTTCTTTTCTTCTTTTTTTTTGGCTGCGCGGCTTGCGGGATTTTCCCTGACCAGGGATTGAACCTGTGACCCCTGCAGTGGAAGTGTGTGAGGAGTCCTAACAACTGGACCACCAGTGATTTCCCTGAATATGCTTTTCTATTCTTTATTCTGAGATTTCCTGACTCCTCAGCCTCCCCTATTTTGACTCTGCATCTGAGTTCCTGTTGATCACCCAGTTTTTCTCTGGATAACACGCTTTGAACTCAGCCTCCTGTTCTGGTGCCAGAAATCCTCCCAGGAACGACTTCTTGGGTGTCTCACCTTGATGTCCAGCTGGCCTCTGCAGGCCTCCGACCTCCCTTTCTTCCATCTAGAATCACCTTAATCCTACCCCTCTATGCTCTACTTAACAGGTTTTCATTAACTTCCCCTCACAAGCCTTTTTTTTTTAAACATCTTTACTGGAGTATAATCGCTCTACAATGGTGTGTTAGTTTCTGCTGTATAACAAAGTGAATCAGCTATACATACACATATATCCCCATATCTCCTCCCTCTTGCGTCTCCCTCCCACCCTCCCTATCCCACCCCTCTAGGTGGTCACAAGGCACTGAGCTGATCTCCCTGTGCTATGTGGCTGCTTCCCACTAGCTATCTATTTTACATTTG
>NC_041224.1:14053741-14055198 GCF_002837175.3 Physeter macrocephalus
ATGGTGTGTTAGTTTCTGCTGTATAACAAAGTGAATCAGCTATACATACACATATATCCCCATATCTCCTCCCTCTTGCGTCTCCCTCCCACCCTCCCTATCCCACCCCTCTAGGTGGTCACAAGGCACTGAGCTGATCTCCCTGTGCTATGTGGCTGCTTCCCACTAGCTATCTCTTTTACATTTGGTAGTGGATATATGTCCATGCCGCTCTCTCACTTCGTCCCAGCTTACCCCACCCCCCACCCTGTGTCCTCAAGTCCATTCTCTATGTCTGCATCTTTATTCCTGTCCTGCCCCTAGGTTATTCAGACCTTTTTTCTTTTTTTTAGATTCCATGTATATGTGTTAGCATACGGTATTTGTTTTCCTTTTTCTGACTTACTTCACTCTGTATGACTCTAAGTCCATCCACCTCACTACAAATAACTCAATTTCGTTTCTTTTTATGGCTGAGTAATATTCCATTGTATATATGTGCCACATCTTCTTTATCCAGTCATCTGTCGATGGACACTTAGGTTGCTTCCATGTCCTGGTTATTGTAAGTAGAGTTGCAGTGAACATTGTGGTACATGACTCTTTTTGATTTACGGTTTTCTCAGGGTATATGCCCAGTAGTGGGATTGCTGGGTCATATGGTAGTTCTATTTGTAGTTTTTTAAGGAACCTCCATACTGTTCTCCATAGTGGCTGTATCAATTTACATTCCCACCAGCAGTGCAAGAGTGTTCTCTTTTCTCCACACCCTCTCCTCCTTAGAACAAAAGGAGACCTCCTTAGGTAGGTTTACTCCTAGGTATTTTATTCTTTTTGTTGCAATGGTGGAGTGTTTCCTTTCAGATTTTTCATCATTAGTGTGTAGAAATGTAAGAGATTTCTGTGCACTAATTTTGTATCCTGCTACTTTACCAAAATCATTGATTAGCTCTAGTAGTTTTCTGGTAGCATCTTTAGGATTCTCTATGTATAGTATGATGTCATCTGCAAACAGTGACAGCTTTACTTCTTCTTTTCCAGTTTGGATTCCTTTTCTTTCTTTTCCTTCTCTGACGGCTGTGGCTAAAACTTCCAAAACTATGTTGAATAATAGTGGTGAGAGTGGGCAACCTCGTCTTGTTCCTGATCTTAGAGGAAATGGTTTCAGTTTTTCACCATTGAGAACGATATTGGTTGTGGGTTTGTCATATATGGCCTTTATTATGTTGAGGTAAGTTCCCTCTATGCCTATTATCTGGAGGGTTTTTATCATAAATGGGTGTTGAATTTTGTCAAAAGCTTTTTCTGCATCTATTGAGATGATCATATTGTTTTTCTCCTTCAATTTGTTAATATGGTGTATCACGTTGATTGATTTGCGTATATTGAAGAATCCTTGTATTCCTGGGATAAACCCCACTTGATCATGGTGTCTGATCCTTTTAATGTGCTGTTGGATTCTGTTGCTAGTATTTTGT
>NC_041224.1:14055553-14086930 GCF_002837175.3 Physeter macrocephalus
TTCATTGTCATTTGTTTCTAGGTATTTTTTGATTTCCTCTTTGATTTCTTCGGTGATCTCTTGGTTATTTAGTAGTGTATTGTTTAGCTTCCATGTGTTTGTATTTTTTACAGACTTTTTCCTGTAATTGATATCTAGTCTCATAGACTTGTGGTCGGAAAAGATACTTGAAACGATTTCAATTTTCTTAAATTTAACAAGACTTGATTTGTGACCCAAGATATGATCTATCCTGGAGAATGTTCCATGAGCACTTGAGAAGAAAGTGTATTGTGTTGTTTTTGGATGGAATGTCCCATAAATATTAATTGAGTCCATCTTGTTTAATGTATCATTTAAAGCTTGTGTTTCCTTATTTATTTTCATTTTGGATGATCTGTCCATTGGTGAAAGTGGGGTGTTTAAGTCATCTCTCTGAAGTTGTTCTGAACTTCTAACCCATGGAGCTCCATCCTCATGTTAGACATGACAGTCTGTTCTGTGGAGGCTGCTTCCTCTAGAATTAACTTTCCTTTATCTGGACCAGAGTAACAAGTGTGATGGAGACTTTATTCTCTCACAGTCTAGTCCAGGTCAGGAAACCATCGCAGGTGACCTGACACATGTGCCCCACATCTTCAGACTCTTCTTTAGAGCTGATGACCCTCAGGAGTGTCCTCTTTTGTTACCGATGGGACAGTCTTCATCTGTCTGGGAGCGGAAGGAGAGACAGCAACACGTGTGTGGGACTCTAAGTTTCCAGTCGTTGGGCTGGAAATACGTTACATGAAAGGGGTCATGCTGTGAGAAATAATCATCCCTTAATCTTACACAGCATTTCTTCCAAAATTAGTCTTATGGACTCAGCCTGGAAGAATTTGACAGAGGAACGGTAGGTTTCAAAGGGCCAGCAAGGGTCCTGGCAGGACGTGGGGGCAGACCCACATGGTGGCCCCTGTGGGTTGGTAGAGGGACAGTCAGGGGGGGCTGTGAGAGCCGAAGGGAGAGTGACAAGAGGGAGGAGAGCCGACGAAGAGAGGCAGAAGGGACCCCAAACCAAATGTTTCCTTTTTGAAGACAATTTCTAGAACAAACCCTGTGTGGAAAGATGATAAGGTCTTAACTGGGTATTTGTAAGAATGAAGGATCCTTATGCATTTGCAGAACGGGGAGACCAGGACATTCCACCTCCATCTCAACTCACTTCTCAGATCCCGGTGGCGCTGACGTGGGGCTGGGGATGTGAAGGCAGACATATCCTTAGTCATGCGGATGCTTCGTTTTGCACAATTTCAATCAAATCGTCCTAATAACAACACATCTTTGAATTGCTTTAGTTGCCATTCACAGATATGTGTGGTGACTCTGTTTTTGAGAAAGCAGACAATCTTCTGTCATTGTAACACAAAGTGGGCAATCACTTGACCACCCTGCTCTGCAGGTCCTTCTACCTGCGGCAGGTTTGCTGAGTGCACCTGCGGTGACTCCCAGGCACCGGGAAAGTGCGGGGAGTCAGAGCTCCTATGAGCGGGGCCGGGGGATCCGAGCACAACCCAAGGTAAGTGCCGCCTGACCAAACAAGCCAATGCAGTTGCTGAATAAACAATTCCCCTCCTGCATCTGTCCAACTAAACCTTTGTACAGTGGCTGATCAAGGCGCTGTGCGTTAACTACCACGTCCGGTAGTGGCGATTTACATCACCTCTTCAGGAAGATGCTCCTGGCGGACCTTTCATTTTTGCAGTTTATGCTATGACATTGCCAGGATGTATTGTCTCCATTTGCAAAACACAGCTACAGGCTAGCTTCAATTCATGTTTATTTATACGGATGCTCTTCACACCAGGGTAACAGCAGGTCTGGCAGAACGAGAGAAACGTTTTTGCTGAAGACACACCACGGACGCCGGGACTTGAAAGAACCCCTTTGATTCTTTCTTTGACTCAACAGAGCCAAGAAAGCAGGTTGGGGAAAACAATAACTTGAAGAACATGGATAAAGTTAATCCTTAACTTGAGACCATTAAGGCCAGGAAATGGAGGTGAACTTAAAAATCCTGTTGGCAGTGATTCTGTGTTCATACTTGTAATGACTTTCCTTCTTCTCCATCTTTTCCTTTCTTCCCACAAAGATGGTGCTGGGGGGCAGGCGGGGGGAAGAGCTGAGAATAAGGTTTAATATCGTGAACTGAAATCTTATCCTTAAAGTAACCTTGCTACCGGGTTTCCTTAGGTGTTGAATTCAAATCACTTCTGCTTGAAAAGTTTGGCTTTCTTTTGGTTAAATTTTCTCCCCTATTGCTCCTTTATTCTTCCAGGTATATGTAAATCTGGAAATCTCTGTTTCAAAAGAGGCTGATACAAACTGTTGGAAGGCCTCCACATTGAGAAAATCCTGATCTCTACCAAACCACTGATCACCGTTCCCAGGCGAGGGAACAATGATTCAGCATTCATTACCAAATGATTCATAAGCAAGCACGACCATTTTCAGGGAAAAAGACAATTATCACTTTCATCGACTCGTACGTGATCATGACTACCTTCAAGGACTTACCATGATCCGTGACCCATTCCCTGGTTAATTAAGAACTTCAGCTTCCCACCCATATAATATGAACAATAGTGCACTTGCCAAGCTGCCTATTCTATTTCCTGATGACAAAGCCTCGACTGAGTGGTAATGGAAAACTCAGACCTGCTGCTCTAGATTTCGTGTCTCTGGAGCCAAATACAGTAGTCATGGCTCAGTGGCCACAGACCCTCAGATTTGCCAGGAGCTGGGATAATGCCCTTCTTCACAAAGCCCACATCTAACTCGCTTTGTCTTTTAGCCTCAGAAGCATTACTCTTAAAACTCTTTACAAATAGCGAACGGGGCAGTTTGTCAAGAGGGAAGAAATGTCTCAGGTAAAGAGCAAGCTTCTTGGTACTGATGCTCAGACGCTGGTGGTCTATTTCCCTGCTGCCTTCCTCTCTTGCACGTCGGATGCTGAGTCCGCGGGTGGGGTGGGCTCACTGTGGTTCTCTTAACGTGGCCCCTTCCAGACTCTCCCTTCCTCTTCTCTAGAGCCCCCAGACTTAGGGTCCTGTCCCTGCCCACACTCTGCGGTCATCAACAGCTCCTGGGGCCCCCCTGGCTTATCACAGTCTTTCCACCATGACTGTTACCCTCTTCTTGGTATTCGAACATCCAAGAGCACCATCCTTTCAATGTTCTGGTCTCTCAGTTCCTTGACCTCTTCTCCAAAGATCTCATTCCAGACACCACAGCTCTCCCTTGTTAATAACTGCAGTCACACCCTACAAAACCCCCATTCAGGCATCCAGTCTCCAGCCACACCCTCCTTTCACCTCCACCTTTACTATCCCATCGTCAGTGATACTTTGACCCACAGATCACCCTTCCTGCTGCCTGCGTTGTCCCTCATCCCCTCCACGTCTTCCTTCCCCTCCATTCCCAGCTTAGATTCCAGTTTCAGCATTGTAATCATTCCCTGTATCACCAGCCTTCTCCTTTTCTCTTCGAATCAGACTTACCTTGCAAAACCCAAACACTGGTTACATCCACCGTCCGTCTACTCTGTACCTGAACTGAGTAGCTAAGGGCGGCTGGAGAAAAACACACACCCGGGCTGACCAATCTAACTCTAATTCATGCCCACGAGCCTCCCATGGGCCCTCACGCACGTGGCTGGGAGACCACGTTCTCTGGTCCACTCAGTCCTCCTGGCCCTTGCCCGTGACTCTTCCTCTTCTCCTTCTCGTTCATTCTTCGCTTAATGGATAATCTGGTTTCCCATCTAACCAGAGTGCAGAGCTGACCAGAAGAGAACTTTCACATCTCTTCATTTTCTCGGCCCACCTCCCTGCATCTGGATCAGGACCGCACGTCTTTCCTTCTGCTGCAAAAAGGCAGTTGGCCGGGACCCGGAGGCCGGAGGCAGGAGGCCTTGAAAAGCCAGATGGGACCCGGATGTGCAGAGGCTGTGAGGGGCAGCGAACGTGTGGCTCTTTAGACCTTTATCTTCAGCCAAGAGGAGGTCTCCCTCATCCACCCAGACTTTACATTTCCCCAAAGTTATAGAGTTATCCAAAAGAGATGATCTAAACCAGTGCTGATAGGGAGCTGAATGTTGAGTTGATTACTTAAAGACAATATTTAAACTCTAGGAGACTGCTATTTTTAATTAGAAAGTTTGTTTTCCCTCCTACCCAGGTTGTAACTCATGAGTCATAGAAAAAGTAAGGGAGCTATATCTTTCTCGGCATATTTGAGGAACAGCAAATCCCCTGGTTCCACGCCTTCTTGCCATCGCTTCTCTTTGGGCCTTGGGCTAAACCCACTTAGGACATCGCGATGGTCTCTCACCGGTCTCGCCTCCTGGTCTCGCCCACTCCAGGGCACCTTGCACACCACTGCCAGCCCCTCCTTCTTAGGATGCCAGGCGGAGGGCTCTAGTCCTTTGCTCACAATCCAGCCAAGGCCCCCCCTTCACTTTCAGGCCCCAGCGCTGGGCACGGCATGTAACGCCCTGCAGGGCTGGCTCCCCTCCCTCCCCGTTGCTACCTCACTGTGCGCACGTGACACTTCAGGGGTCACACCCTTCGGTCCCTGAGAATGTGCGTGTTCCTGTTTGTCTCCTTCCACGGGCCTAACTCACCTTGACCTAGTCTGCCAGAACTCCTACACATACTTCAGGCCCATCTAGTGGGTCACCTCCATTACTATCTTCCCATGAATACCCTGGATGGAGCTGACTGCTTTCTCTTTTTTGACCCGTGTGGTACCTTGTCCACGTGCTTTTATGACAATATGTACAGCAGCTTCTTTGAGTCCTTATTTCTGTGTCGTGCCCTCCTCCGAGGGCGGGACCAGTCCTGACTCTATGGAGCATCAGTGTCTGGCGGAGTGTCCTGCGCGTAGTAAATGCTCAGTGAATATCTGTTGAAGGACAAAAATGAAAGAATCAACTCACAGCGTGTTTACCTTTTTTCTAGGTCTTGGGCTTAGTCACAGATTGAAGAGACAGTAAATGTGGTCATTTAAAAAAAGTAAACAGTCAACAAACACAATGAAACGATAGCAACTAAATGACATTTAAAATTTGGTGCCGACCTACCTGACTCCTGGGGGCCAAGTGAGGTTGTACGTGTAAGTCGTCACTGGCGCTCCTTTTCAAATGATGTTCACACTTTTTAAACATTTGTTTTTAGAAATAGTAGATTATGTGGAGTGCTTCCTCAAGTGTGTTCAATAACCCATAAAAAAAGAATGAAATAATGCCATTTGCAGCAACCTGGATAGACCTAGAGATGATCATACTAAATGAAGTAAGTCAGACAGAGAAAGACGAATAGCATATGATATCACTTATTTGTGGAATCTAAAAAATGATACAAATGAACTTATTTACAAAACAGAAACAGACTCTCAGACAGAAAACAAACTTATGGTTACCAAAGGGCAAAGGGGTGGGGAAGGGTAAATTAGGAGTTTGGGATTGACATATACCCACTACTATACATAAAATAGATAAACAACAGTGACCTACCGTATAGCACAGAGAACTATACCCACTATCTTGTAATAACCCATCATGGAAAAGAATCTGAAAAAGCATAGATAAAACAGCGTACGAAAAAATCCGAACGAACTTTTTGGCCAACCCTACATATGTGTGTGTATATATGTGTGTGTGTGTAAATGAATCACTTTACTATATACTTGAAACTAACACAACATTGTAAATTAACCATACTTCAATAAAAAAGTGTTCAATAACATTGAAAACAATACCAAAGAGTCAAATAGCAAAGTTGTACAGCCCATTACTAAGTGAACACAAAGCGAGAAGCCATCGTTTACAGGCTGGGATGTGCAGACCGACTTGGCCGAAAGAGTCGGCTTCATCATCTCAGGCAGTAACTGTGACCCAGGAGGGTACTGCCAGTGTGGCTGTAGTTGAAATTCTGCCCTTGCTTTGCTGTGCGTCTCTGTGCTTCGTTCCACTGGTGCCTCGAGATGCTTGTTCTGTTTCATGTCGGGCGACAGCTGTGTTGGCGAGAGAGTCATATCGGGAGCAGGCAGCGGACTTTGCTTAAAGGCGGAGAAAGCCTTTCTCTCGGTCCTGGAATAAAGCCCTTTCACCTTGTATTCAACCTGATGTTCTCTCATTCGCTCCATCGACTATAGAATTCTTATACATATGTTCCAGTCTTATAAAAATTGAATCGAGCAGCAGCTATAAATAATTAAACTTATCCTAGCTGGGACTTGTCAGTATAAAGGTGTTACAAATTCAAAGCCATACCAGGGACAGTGGAACAAGTGAGTTATCCTTGCTAAGCCTAACAACTGCCAGCTTCTGGGTCTGTGCTTCTATTTGACTGGCTTGTTGCTCAGTCAAGGTCGTCTGTGGCCATAGAGCCCCATGGCAGGGGACAGAGAGAGACTTGCCGTGGTTTCTCCTAGCTGTCCTGTAAATGTGCAGGGGACAGTGAGACTCTTCATAGCTCACCCCAATTTATGTTTCTGGAAGGTTCTTCATAATTAGAGTCAACGTGTTGCTGCAGCGTTAGTATTAGAAGCCCACAGGTCCACCAGCAGGGAACATGGGCCTCACCCAGGGGTCCTGCCTGTGGCAGCAGACACACCTCTTATCTTTTCTACTTTCAAAACCTAACCATGCGTCACTAGATAAATTCACTTCAAAATGGGAGCACAGGTCGCTACCAGATCCATCTCAAACCATTCACTTCGGTAACAGAGCTTAATTATGATCTCAGCTCAGGATAAAAGCCTCTGAGGGTCTTTGTGTCATCCCTTCTAAATTTGATTACCGACTCAGCATGAGAATTCTTGGGAGGTACTACTCCAGGAAAGATTAAATGCATGACAATTGCCTTGAAAATGAAATGATCACCAGAGAGAGAAAGAGCGTGTGTTTCGCTTTTCCCGAGTGTGACCAGGGTACTGGGATACGGACAGGGGGCCTAAAGCTGGGGTGAGCCGCTGGCATTACAGGGCACCAACTCTAAAACGACCGGAAGAGTCACAGTGAGTGTGTTCATGGGACGAATTCCCAGTCACAGAGAAGGCTGCTCCGTGCTGAAAGGCGGCCTAGTGAGCACAGGCCAGAGGGGCCCTGGAAGGGGGGTATTTAAAAGGCAGATACTGTGCAAATTATATGCACGGTAAGGATATAAACAGCAAAAACCGCGTGTGGGTTTATATGCGGAATCTAAAATACGACACAAATGAACATATCTACAAAACAGGAACAGAATCATGGACATAGAGAACAGACTTGTAGTTGCCAAGGGGGAGGGGGTGTGGTGGAGGGATGGATTGGGAGTTTGGGGTTAGCAGATGCAGACTAGTATATAGAGAATGGATAGACAACAGGTCCTACTGTAGAGCACAGGGAACTATATTCAGTCTCCTGTGATAAACCACAATGGAAAAGAATGTGAAACAGAATATATATGTATATATATATATATATATGTATAACTGAGTCACTTTGCTGTGCAGCAGAAATTAACACAGCACTGTAAACAACTTAAGTTCAAAAAAAAAAAAAAAAACAACTCTGTGTGGGGAAGAATTCAATCCAAGGAAAGAATGGGGAAAGGGGTGGTGAGAAGAGGAGGGCACAGCAGCTGGCTTGCGAGGGAAGAGGAGGCTGACATTTTAAAGCAAATGCCAAGGGCTGTATCTCAATTTTGATGGAACCAACCTGCATCATGGCGACTGGGCATTGTCTGTGGCTGAAACTTCAGCTCCAAAATCCACTTTTTCAAGAAGACCCACTGTCTCCAAGTGCCGGTTCTGCTACCTTGGCTCTCAGGTGCCAGCGATGGGTGAGGAATGACAGCTCTTGAAGGCAGCTTCTTACTGGAAAGATGCTTAAGCCCCTTGGACACCAAGCTGGTTTGCTGACTACTCCACCAGGACAGCTGGTTTCTCTATTCTCTTCTGTGAACCTCTCCTGAGATGGAGATGCCAAATTCAGTGGTCAAGTACTGATAGTAGAGAAATTTTTTCCTGCTTCAAGTGGCAGTTGTTCCTACGTTTTTCATTCCTCTGTGAGTGAGGGAGCTATTCATCCGGTTGTCTTAAGAAGAACCCTCTTATATTTGACATTATTAAAAAGCCATTATGTAACCATATCTGAGCAGTTGCATCCTCTTTGCATTTTTCCCTACAATTTGGAAAATTTCTATTAAGTGAAATGGAGAGGTGAGTAAATAATGTTTAAACACATTTTGCACGTGTTTATTGATTTATCAGCCATTTATGGAGGGCCCACTATGTGTCATTATAGATGTCAATGGAAAATCCCACTCTGGAATGTCACAGAGTTCTGGAGAGTTCTGGCACCAACTACTGAATTGGTCTGGGTCTCCCCACCTTGTAAAATGGCAAGGATGATACTTAAATGATCATGGTGAGAATGAAATGCCTAAAATGCGGAAAATGTCAACTACATAATAGATGTATAATGAATTTTAGATTTTCATTCAGGAGCTATGCCAGGTACAAAGGTTCAGAGAAAAACATGATTCTGACCCTGCCTCTGGGAGCACACTGTGAACCCGGGCAGGAGATGTGGCCTAGATCTGAGGGGAGTGATCAGGACAGGCTCCCCAGGGGAGACCCCCGGTCTGGAGGTGGGGCTGCAGGGGAAGGTCAAGTGAAACCTCTAAAGTGGCCAGTTGCCATGGTAGCCAGAGCTCTTGGGACAAAGCAGTCCTGTGAAAGCAGGCCTCACTCCCCACCGGCCCAGCCTCAGAAGGAGGCGGCCAGAAGGGACTAGTGGCTGGGCTTCCAGCCCAGGGTATGGGGCCCTCGGCCTCTGGAGGGCACCTGGCAGGGCTGCTGCTCGGGGACTCTGCCGGGGCGCGCGGAGGGTTGTGCTGGGTTGAATGTCCATTGGCTGAATGGCCACTGTCTTAGGCTGGTAGAGCCCGGACGGAGGCCTGTCTTGGTGGAGGGCCCACACCGGGCTCTCAGGTCTCAGATGCAGTATCAAGGCTGCAGGGCTGGCAGGTGTTCAGGAGGCCTGTGGGTCAGTGGGTCCGTGGCATCTCTGATGCCCATGAGGGAGAGTTTCCCAGCAAATGGGCAGGGACTAGATCCCAAGAGAGCACAATGAGATGCGGCAGGGGAAAGCCTCACCCCCAAAAGGGCCGGACTTGAGAGAGAACAGCAGGGCCCCGTGCTGGTTGGTGCAATCCCGCTGCCGGGCAGCAGGCTCCGCATTGGGTGTGACGCTCAGGCCGAGCGCCACTCCCGATCATTCCGGGCAAAGAAATGTAATTGACGTAACTCCTGCTGTGCGCTCTTTCCTCTCTGCTCTCCCGTTCCCGTGACTCACCTTCCAAGAAACAGACACGGCTTTGGTTGTTCAGGATGAGGGCAGACGGCACTCTGAATGGTGGTGGTCGGTGGGAGAGGACCAGAGCCACCGGCCTTGGGGAAGGTCTCCGTGTCCACCGGGCTCCGGGCTCACTCTTCACATCTAAAAGGCTAGCTTCTGAGGCTAATCTGCCGTCCTCACCAGGCCTTTCCTGTCCTCTGCCCCTGATGGCAGTATGGCCTTGTGCCTTGTCTCCCAGGGCCCGTCAGGCCTGAAGGGTAGGAATTGGGGCCATCATTTTACAGAAAAGGAAACGGAGGCCCAGAGCTGGGGAGGCTTGTTTGGGTTCGCAAAAGCTTGGAGGGAGGGTCTGAACCCAGGCCTCTCTTAATGCCCAAAGCTCTTGTTGTGCTCAATATACTACGCTTTACATAGTTATAAAAAGTGAGTTTGTTTTCTTAGAATTGGGATCTCAAGGGGCATTCAGGTCACGTGGGTGACTGTCCTGTGGGTCTTATCGGAGAGGGTTCCCAGCCATTTCCTAAGGCCCACCTCACCGAAACCTCGAATTTTCTTCTTCTTCTCTAATCACTTGTCCTGACGTTGCATCAGAGGTGACCAGCTCCCACCCTGTCCCCAGCCCTCTCTGACCGCACATGCCCCCGTGGTCCCATGCTGCCGGGACTGGGTGCAGCCAGTTTCTCCCACCTACTTGCCTTCCCCACGGTTGGCTGCACAAGTAAAATTTCAATCATTCTCCACCGTTACTGTGGCCTGAAGGAGCGGAGCAGCGCAGAGAACAATTACTAAAAACGTCTGTCCCTCTAAGTCATGGCAGGCGCACCAGTAAAAAGCCAGGAGTTGCGGAAATTCCTCCACTGCTGCAGATGTGCTGCCTTTCGGGGCCTGTGTGACAACGTGTGCTTCCCCTGCTGTCACTCTGCGCGTCCCCAAGTCCCTTTGGATGGCATTTCACGATTGCTCCCTGCAGCAACGATGGAGATGTGTCAGGGATGTCAAAGGCGATGCCTCCAACAGAAGGAAACAGCTCCAAGCAAAGCTTGTGATCCCCCCAAAGGACCTCGCTTGCCACTGGAAGATGTGGTTGGAGGGTGTTTAAGGCAGACTAAGTAGTTTAAAAATAATCAGGTAACTATTTTAGACAGAAGCCCAATACATTTGTAGTGGATGCAACCTGTTAACGTACAGTCCTTTAGGAGAAAACATCATGACTTACTCTCTGTTGGTATAACACTTAGAAAGTTCATTTCCACCTCGTACCCAAACCAAGCTCTCTAATAACATGGTTCACAAGCATATGTGTCAAATGCAACTTCTGCTAAATTAATATAGTAGATTAAGTATACTAAATAACCTCACCAACGGTAGAACTGCAGAAGTTCATATGTGTACATTTTTGTGAATTTCCATCCCTGCGTGAAGCAGGTGACGCTTCTTCTGTTCTCCAGTGAGCAGCCTACGTGGCTTGTGGGAGACTTAAGGTCACAGCCGGAATCATAGTGCTGTTATTGGCATTGATGTCAGTATCACATTACCAGTGTTTCTCACCACTAGGTATTTTCATTTCTTTCTTCTTTCTTTTTTCCTTCCTTCCTTCCTTCCGTCCTTCCTTGCTTCGTCCCCTCCCTTCTCTCTCCTACCTTCCTCCCTCCCTCCCTTCCTTCCTTCCTTCCTTCCTTCCTTCCTTCCTCCTCCCTCCCTCCCTTCCTTCCTTTCTACATAAAACACAATTTTTACTATATTGCTTCCATCACAGCAAATAGAGAACTTTCCAAAGGAGAAAACAAAAACAATGAATCTCATGCCTCTGAGAAGGTAGAGTTGCATAGGAGGCAAACGAAATTACAGCATCAGCTCTGCAATCCAGAAACTAAGCTGCTAGGTCAGCAGCGAGATAGAGGAGGGGAGAGAGGCGTGAGCCCAGGACCCCTCAGGCTCCAAATGTGGGGAAAAGTGGTCGCAGGTTTGCAGCGGTCCCAGGTTCCTGGAAGACGTGAAAAAAAATTTATCTGGAGGAAGCATCCTCAACTTGGGTCACAGATTTTAAACAGACAAATATCAACCAAATGCCAGCTTACAGTCAAAGATCAGCAAAACCATGTAGATAAAAGAAAAGAACGAGATTTCAAGCAAACAATAAATAACAAATATAGACCACCACGAACTCCAGATACTAGAATATCAGACAGAACTATAAAATAGCTATGGATGACATGGAAACAAACGATGTCGATTTCTCCTTTTACGGCTGTTAGTATTTGCTTTCTAAAAAGGAAAAGAAACTAAATGGAAACTATTCATATAAAACTGTTCTGTGTAGACTTGGAATGTCTTTATATGAGTAAAATGATGGAAGAGGCTGTTTGGTCCTGGTAGGCAGGACTCTTCACCGGAAAGAGATGTTTACATTTCGAAATGTTGAAATGCACAAAGTAAACTATTTTATCACACTTTTAGCTAAGAGTGTTGAATGTTTCCAAAATTAGTAAATTCATGAGGTGGAAAGTGACCTCAGACTTCGTACCTCTTCATTTACAGATGAAGAGATGGAGGCCTAAGTGGACCAAGTTGCTGAGATCAAATAGCTAGTTAGTGGGTGAGTCACAACTAGCACACAGCTCTTTGCCCACGAATGAGCCATCTATCCACACAGCTAAATAAATTTACGCTTGTGATCATTTTGGGCAGCTCGATGGTTGCTTCCTTGTCTTCATATGGTTTTATTGTTGTAATTTTTAAACACAAGAATATCTAAAATTGTTGGCCATTACATTTTTCTTGTCTGCATTTGTTCCTTGAAGGTAACAGGAGATTCCCATGCCGGATCCCCTGCACACCAGATGGTTTATGGCTTGGAGGAGATGGTGGTCAGGTACCAACTTGCGTTTAGGAAGTCTCCTTCAGCTCGACCATCCTGGTAGAACTACCACAGGAAACCTGGACACAAAGAAGGGGGGAGGGGAGATCAGGAAGGCCTCGGGTGGGTGTCAGGGTGGATCAACCAGACCACAGGCTGCTCAAGAAATCTGATTTGTAAGTGTGTGCTTTCATAGCCAGGCCTGCGCTGGTGCCCCCAGAGATCAGATTCAAAGAAATCCAGGGAACATTTGTTGGCTGCTGCTCTCAAGAAGCTTGTGTTTTCTTGGGGAGGAACTATTACACATCGTGCCACCTATTGTAAGGTATGTAGTCGCAAATCATAGGAGGGAGAGGAAAGTTCTGAGTCTTTCTCCTCTCCCGCCCCCACCCGCCCTTCCCATCTGCAGGGGTCACTAATTAACTGGTCACATTCCAAGACCCTGGTTGGCTACTTCACGAGTAGACAAGGTCACCATGCTTAAACGGGCATAGACACTTCTGCCACCTTCTCTTTGTTCGAGGTCACCAGGCTCGGCCCCTCTTTGCACATCCAGCTTGCTCTTGCTTCCCGAGTGTGGGCTTGGGTGTCTGGGAATACCGCTTGTAGCGGTGGCCAGTCACTTCCTGATGGCAAGATTGGGATTTGGAGGAGAAAGGAGAGGCCCTGCTTGAAGCCCAAGCCTAGATCAGCAGAGTGTCCTAGCCTCGGGGTGGGCGTTCCAAGCCCAGATGGTACAAAAGGAGCACCCCAGTCTCTAGATTCCGTGTGAGAGCATTTCTTTGGGGATCTGACCATAGAAGGGGGGATGGGCAGGGCATAATCTCAGCATTTCTCGCTCAATCTGGTATCATCCCTGTTCCCCGTCACCCCTTGTGCCAGGATCAGTAACAAAGTGGTGTCAGTGTTGAAACAACCAAAGACTGCTAGTTTGAGAACTATTACAGGTAGCAGATGCGATTCTGGACAAAACATTTTCAGCATTAGCCAAAGACACATTATACATAAGCAGAGGCAGGATAAAAGAACACCCAGAAGTTTCTGGACTAAAAACTTCCCTTCAACAAGGGACCATGTGCCCTCCTAGAAAGCTCTAACAACACATGAATAGCGGGTATCAGCTGGTGAGGTGATGTGATTGAGTTGGGGGCAGAAATGCCATGAGACCTGGTGTAGCACAGCTGCAATGGGATTTAGAAGGAATCTGTTTAACTAAAGAGCATTCGTGCTGGGAGAGCAGGATGCAGGACCACAGCGAGAAGGAAAGAACAACATTTTTGAAAGGGTTGAGGGATATGTATGTCCTGCTGGCACCCCAGCACCCCTGACGCCCCTCAAGGCTTTCTCTTAATCGGGCCCTTGGACTGGGAGCCACAGGAAGTCTGACAGATGACATCTACGTGCTTCAATGTCGGGCCAGCTTTGGGGGCATGGGAGGCTGGTATGGACTGTCCAAGGCAGGTCCCTCAGTGAAGCAGGGAGTTCTTGAGACATTTGTCAGCCAGTGAAGGGAAGGCCCTTTCCTCAGGTCCTTATCTCCGTGGTGAACTTGGAAGAACTCAAATTGCCGGCACCGTGTGAAATTCAGGGTGAAAAAGCCCACTGCTGAAGGAGGTGCAGAAGCCCTGTGGACCAGGATGTTACGCTTTTGACTCTGTGTCCACACCAGACGTGTAACAGGGTGTGTAAGGACAGCTTCCTTGACTATTTTTGTTATTTCCTTTTTAACAGCTTTGCAGTTGACTCATTTATTTGCTGGGTGGGGTGAGGGATAGAGAGAAGAATAGGAAAGGGAGTGAGGGCAGGGAGGGGAAGAGCCATGGATAAAGGGGAAGAGAGGGCTGCCTTCCCAATTCCTTGCTAAGAATTGATGATTGATGGTGATTGATCTAGTTTGATGAATGATGGTGATTGATCTAGTTTGACGAACGATGGTGATTGATCTGATTTGACCTTCAAGGTGGGTGCAATAACATGGTCAAGATAAACTTGTGTAAACTATTTCCTATTTGAATTATCTTGAATACTTGGATCATATAGTTTATAAAGTCACATCTAAGCTCCCCAGCCAGAAAATTTTTAGTTCTCTACACTTTTTGAGCATATTATTCACTTGAAACTAATCGAGCGGAACTCCATTCAACATGATTATTTCCAAGGGTACGTGGGTCTCACATCTCCCAGTAGATGTTTTTCTTAGGGAGGGAGGAACCATGCACGCTTCAAACATTTTCCTCATGGGCTTTCTACACTGTGTTCTGTATAGAGAGGATGCTTAATGACCGTTTGCCAGGTGCCTGATATTTGGAAAGTTTGGCTCATTTTCAAGGCTATGCATTTTAAAGCACTGAGGGAGAACCAAATTTTTAAATTCCATTTAGGTATTTCATTGTCCTGACTTCATTTTAGTAGGAGATAGACTTATTGTCTAATATATGATTTTTTATTTTCTAATGTGGATAGTAATAAACCAACTCATGCAAATGTTTTGAAAAATTAGGGACGAATAAATTTTGGCAACCAAAATGTAAGTACAAAGACGTTTCTTTACGTTCAGGTCATATTAACGGAGATTGAGAAAATGTACCAGTTAGTATTGGTGCGAAAATGATGAGTTTAAAGTTGCACTTTTAAGTTCATTATGTGTATAAATATTTATGCAAACCAAATTTCTAGTGACTAAACAGAAAATGACTTGGATAAAATAGATGGAATTTTGTGGATAATTCTGAGGTACAGGGGAAATTAAAAAAATTCTGAGGACTTATGATACGAAGAAGCTCTAAGACTATAATCCCCCCAGCCTCTTGTACTCTGTTTAAATAAAGCAGATATTAATGTTGTTTAACAATTTAATTAAACAACTTTTGATTAGGTAATACAAGTGCATGGTAAAAAATTTAATGAAACAAAGTCTTTCATCTATTCGTGTCTCCCAGGTCCTGGTCCCCCTCCTCAGAAAACTACTCTGTTTCTTGCATTTTCTTCAGAGACATTCTCTGTGGATACAAGCATATGTCTCAATGCACCAGGTCACTTTTATGACATAAATGTTGGCATGCTGAAAAGAAAGTCCTATGCCTTGCTTTTTTTCACTTACCAGTATATCTGGAGATTGTTCCACATTAATACATGGGGAATCTACCGTGTTCTTTTTAGCACTGCAAAGTTCTTTGTTACAGATGGAACGCCATTAGTCAGGCAGATAAGTTCAAGGTTGTTATACAAGACATAATTTTTAGTGGGAATGTCTTCTTCAGAGCAAGTCTGGGCTTTTGATGTGCCATATGAATTATTGCTGGAGATTTATGGCTTTGTTCTCTAGAGTTTCAGTCTCATTCAAGGTCGGTGTTACAACATTAACAATTATATTCCTGGACCCTGCGCCTTCATGCTTCAATTTAGACTGGTTGTTATTCAGCCATCCTGTACTACCATCAGCCTTGAACTTGTTTTAGAAACTCCTATTTTTTGGATTTCTTATTTTTTGATTCCTCCAGTAGCAATGTATGGAAGAGTTTGTGGATATTAATTTTGTTGTTGTTGTTTATTTGTTTTTTGTTTTTGGGGGGTTTTTTTTGCGGTACGCGGGCCTCTCACTGTTGTGGCCTCTCCCGTTGCGGAGCACAGGCTCCAGACGCGGAGGCTCAGCGGCCATGGCTCACGGGTCCAGCCGCTCCGCGGCATGTGGGATCTTCCCGGACCGGGGCACGAACCCGTGTCCCCCGCATCGGCAGGCGGACTCTCAACCACTGCGCCACCAGGGAAGCCCGAGATTAATTTTTTTTAGTCCATGAATATCTGCGAACACCTTTATTCTGTTCTCACAATAGAATGGTAATTTGGTTATAGGTACCTAGGTGAAAAAAAATTTTCTCCAAAATATTTTAGGCATTAAACCAGCATTCATTATTTCTATTGAGAATTCTGATTCTTTTTCTTTGAATTAACCTATTGTTTAGCTCTAGAAGGTTTAGGAATTTCTGTCTTTGATTTTTTGACCTGTCACTATAATGTGTACCTTTTGTCTTTTGTTGTGCTGGACATTAATTTAGTCCCTTTCATCTGAAAAATTATATCCTTTGGTTCTGCACATTTTCTTGTAATATACATCTATGACAATTTCATTCCAACTCTTTTTTTCTTTCTGTTTACTCTTTCTGGAACTGATATTTCTTGGGAGTTTGGTCACTGGATTCAAACCTTATTTTTTTCTTTGTATACTTCATTTCCTTATGGAGAAGGTAAGTTCTTTGAGGGCGGAGATTTTTGTTCACTTTTTGTTCCCAATACCTTGGAACAGTGCCTGGAGCATGGGAGGTGCTCAGTAAATATTTATTGTATGTTCTTTTTCCGTTCAATATCTAGTAGATTTCTTCCAATTTATTTTCCACACAACTAATGCTTGGCTTGTGGTACCTATTATGTTACAATGTTTTCCTATGATATTTCTTATTATTTCTTTCACTTTCATTTGTAGCCAATCAAACAGTCAGGATTTTACTCCTTAAATATTTCTTGAATTTGAACATTTACTTCTATTTTCTCTGCTAATACCATAGGTTGAATTAAGACCACCTCTTGCTGGTTTACTGCAAGAATTTTCTTTTTCTTCTGAGAGTCTCCCAGCTGTTCTGCCTGTGTTTACTCTTGCTTTCTTCTAGTTTATTCTCCATGGTGCTCCCAGAGGATCTCCCAGAAGGCAAATCTGCTTATATCACCCACCTTCTTTTTTTTTTTTTTTTTTTTAGGTGGTAGGATTTTTTTTAATTGAAGTATGGTTAATTTACAATGTTGTATTAGTTTCAGGTGTAGAGAAAAGTGATTCAGTTTATATATATATATATATTTCTTTTTCATATTCTTGTCATACTCTTTTCCATCATGGTTTATTACAAGATATTGAATATCGTTCCCTGTGCTATACAGTAGGTCCTTGTTTTTTACCTATTTTGTATACAGTAGTGTATCACTCACCTTCCTAAAACTCTTCCATGGTTTCCCTTGCTCTTGGGATAAAACCACCAGCCTACGGGCCCAACCTGATCTGGCCCCTGCCTACCTCTCCAGCCTCATCTCTCGCCTCCCCAACCTGGAACCACCACTCTTGCTCCCAAGGGTCCTGACTGGTCTTTCATTGATTCAGGTGTGCATGCTTTCATCCCACAGGGTTTTGCAGCTTCTGTCCTCTCTGCTTGAAATGCTCTTCTCCATCCAGGGTCACCTAGTTAATACCTCCTACACTCACAAATGCATATAACACCTTGCATTTCCGTATGTCACAACAGTATATAATTGATCATGTTTGTTGTCTAAGCTTGTCCCTAACCCTGGAATGACACTCTTTGAGCACAGAACTGTGTGTGTGGCTCTTATTCATTGCTGCCTCCTTAGTGCCTGGCACAGTGCTTTTGCTTGGTAAGTATTCCTTGAATGAATGACCTAAATATTTTGCATCGATAATTTACCTAAAATCTCAGTGACTCAAGTATGTGCTGACTTAAATATTTTGCATCTGTATAGGGTTTTACATTTTACAAAATACTTTCACATCTATTAGCTCACAATAGCCTAGGGGATTCGGTGTGGCAACTCTGATGATGTTGATTCTGCAGCTGAGGAAATCCAGTTAGGGTCACGTAATTAATAAGAGAGGGAACATTGGCCTTGTACAAGCTGCTCCGTGGGTCTCCTCCATACACCATTCTGGTGTTTTCTTGGGTGTCAGGACAAAGCAGCCAAGAGCATCTTTGGCTGCTATGAGTGAGAAACCACTGCTGAATTGAGACCTGTTGAGGTTCAATTTTATGGTCTGAGAAATGAGACATTGGGAGAATCTCTCCAGTTTCCACGGGAGCAGGGTATTAAGCCGGTCAGAGCTGAGCTGAGAAGAAAGAGATGTGCTAGTGCCCTGAGACCTTGGTGGGAGGCCTGAGCTGGAGAAACAGTCTGTCCATTGAACCAATAGTGACGGATCACCAGCTGCATGTGGTGTCCAGTATTTGGTGCTGTGGGATCCAAAAGCCATATGACCTGGTCTCTTCCTACAAGAAACTAAAGCAAATCACATGAGAATCCATTTAAAAATACAAATTGTGCTATATGTCATATGCCAGAATACACAATACCACGTGCTATTGATTTCTGGGGAAAAATATAAATGTTAGCAAAGCTTGAACAATAAGAAAGAGACAGGTGGAAGAGACAAGTGTGTTCATTAAAAGATGTTTCTTGGGAACCTATCACATGTCAAGCCTTTATCTAGGCACTGGGGATGCAGCAGTAAACAAAACGGGCCCTGTTCCCGCTTTTACGGATATGTGAGGCCAGGGAAATAACGAATCTTAGTCTAGGGACAGTGGGGAGATGAATTTGCCCAGAACTGCACTCTCCAATAAGGTAGCCACTAGCCACGTGTGGTTATTTAAATTTAAATCCATTAAAATAAAATAAGATGAAATAGCAAAAAAATTCAGTTCCTCAGTCACACCAGCCACATTTTAAGTGCTTCAGCAGGAGCATGTGGCCAGTGGGTGCCATATTGGGCAGAGCAGCTATAGAACATTCCATCACCACCGAAGGTTCTGTTGGACTGCAGCCTCCTAGAATGTAATTTTTGGGTTGAAAGCTGTCTTTAAGATGAGTGACCAGGGACTTCCCTGGTGGTCCAGCCATTAAGACTCTGTGCTTCCACTGCAAGAGGTGCGGGTTCCATCCCTGGTGGGGGAACTAAAATCCTGCATGCTGTGGGTGCAGCCAAAAAAAAAAAAAAAAAAAGAAAGAAAAAAAAATGGTGAAAAACTGGTCTCAATGGAGAGACTGGATCTGGGGGAGGAGATGCTTGACCTGGAGAGAGGTCTTAACCAGGGCAGTGGTGGAGGAATGTCGAAGGGCCTTGCAGAGGGCAGGGTAGACAGAATCACATGCAAGGGCTGCAGCCGGTGAGGACTCTGAGCTTCCTGCCCAAGTGACCAGAGAATGAAGCCACCTAAAACAGGCACTCAGAGTTTAGAGAAAGAGTAGTTTAAGGACCATATGATGAGAACAGCTTTAGGCAGGGCTCAAAACAAACAAGAAAGCAGGCGTGCATGTTTACCAGACAGTGGACGGCAAGAGACTGGAGAGAGAGAGAGAGGGGCATGTGTAATTGGGATAACTGGGTCCATCTAAAAGAAAGAAAAAAAAATGGTGAAAAACTGGTCTCAATGGAGAGACTGGATCTGGGGGAGGAGATGCTTGACCTGGAGAGAGGTCTTAACCAGGGCAGTGGTGGAGGAATGTCGAAGGGCCTTGCAGAGGGCAGGGTAGACAGAATCACATGCAAGGGCTGCAGCCGGTGAGGACTCTGAGCTTCCTGCCCAAGTGACCAGAGAATGAAGCCACCTAAAACAGGCACTCAGAGTTTAGAGAAAGAGTAGTTTAAGGACCATATGATGAGAACAGCTTTAGGCAGGGCTCAAAACAAACAAGAAAGCAGGCGTGCATGTTTACCAGACAGTGGACGGCAAGAGACTGGAGAGAGAGAGAGAGGGGCATGTGTAATTGGGATAACTGGGTCCATCTGAGTTAGTCAGCTCCCCTGTCAGACAGGATTGCCCATGTCATCTTTGATCTAAGTTGCCTGATTTTCTAGCTCAGCTGGTCTCAACTGGTGTGAAACAGGAAGACCTGGGTTTGAAAAAAAATCTTGAGCCTCAGTTCTCAAACCTAAAAATATAAGCATCCAGATGAGTATTCATTAAGATACCTGTGGTAATACGTGTCTGGCACAGTTCCTGGTCCCACGTGGGAACCCATCCATGGTGGCACCCCCCGTCTCTCCCGTGGGCGCAGATACCACCACATCCCTAGTGAACACCTGATAACTCACGTGGATTCTGCAGTTCTTTGTCCCAGCGGAGCTGTGGCAAGCCTGGGGGACACCGCGCTCTCATTTCTGATGGAGTGACAGCAGCTCCGCAGCCGCCCGAGCAGCAGCAAGGGCACAGAGCAGGCTCGGGGCTGGTCAGTTTCCCCGGGGGCGTGGCCTGGCCCGCTCGGTTATTCTCCGTCTGTCAAATGAGGGGGCGGAGCAGGGTGGCTCCTGAGGTCCCTTCTGTGATCTCAGTGTTCAGGACAAGGAACGATCTTAACGTTTGCTTTTAGAGTGTCAGCTAACAGATGGGTCTTTCTTTGGATCCGAGATTGAGAAGACCGCTGTGCCTCTGCAACTTGAAATGCTTTTAATAATAATAAAAAAAAATTATGTATTCATCTAGACCCACTAAGCAGTAAACGCTCAGTAATGACAGAACCAACACAGAATCAGAATTGGCCCGTTTGACCTTGCGAAGCAGTACCGGTGGGCGCGGTTCACGGAACTCCTAAAGTGGATCTTGATTGAGCTCTTTTGAAAGTCGAACATTCAGAACTTTTGACGCCACCATTGACCAAATCGGCCTCATTGATGGTGAACGACAGTGGTAGAACAATCGTGGGGAAGTAAACTGAGGCACTGAGGACAGGACCAGAGAGGCCCCTGCAGCATGCAATGCCACCCTCCCGCACGCACAGAATCCGGACTCTTTTATCCTAAAGCCCAGGAATCCAAATCATGATTGGGGGTGTGGTGAGAAAAAAGTACATTTTGATGAAAATCCAATTAAAAGCGCGATTAATTGGGCCCTTTGCTTGATGACTTTAAGGCGATGAGGATGAATCAAATAGGCTCTGTGCCCCGAAGGAAATTACAAGGGAGTGGGGGTGGGTAGGTAGGAGCAAAGTAAACAACAAAGGGATGAGTCCAGGTTTCCAAGAGAAGATTAGATTGAGATCAAGGCAGATAACCTGGAAGGAATACTGGAGTTACGAGCGACTGGCTTGGACCAAGGAAACCTGAGAAGAGGCAGACCATGAGGGATGTTCTGGTTGACACCTGCACTCCACCCCACCCTCCAATATGCTTTGCTGCCCCAAACGAAACTGAAAAACTTTGGTAAGGGGTGACTTTCCTTCGTAAATCATATTTAAATGAGACAGCTGTACTTTTCTGCTTCATGCTTAGCCAAATACTATTTAATTAACCTACTTAGACTTGTTGATTGAGGTTAATTAGACCCTAGGATTGATGTTAATTGCCATTGTAAACTGCCAAAGCTATAAGCAGTACATTTTGGATTTGGTTAAAAAAAAAAATGAGGTAGAGGTCTATTTTCTTCGCTTGCTTGCTTTGTGTCTCTCTCCCTCCTTTAAGATAAAAAGGCATCCGCCCTTCCCTAATTGTGCTGTCCTTTGTTTTTGTTGTGGTTGATGGGTGGATGGGTTACTGAAGGGTCTGTTTCCTTTTGGTCAAGAATTCTTTAGACATAGAGGCAGTCCCTGTCTCTTGATCCCCCCTTCTCTCTCCTTTCTGATTACACCCCACCCAACACATGCACACGTGTGCACACATACGCACACATATGTGCATAGAAGCACACACGCACACAAATGTACACACACAGCACGACCCACTCCTCCTTTTCTCCCAACTTGCATGGACTTTTCTCAGGCAGCTGCACACTGTTGATCCCGGGGGAGACTGAAGGAAGGTCTCTGGCAATTTGAGGAGACCTTCAATGGACTAACAAAGATTGTTCACTTTTTTGTAAAATGTATGTGTATGTGGTGGTGGTGATGTCTGAGGAGGGTAAAAGAGAGGCAAGCAGGTGTAGCAAAAGAGAAAAGAGAAAAAGCAGCATTTTCGGAGCCAGAAGCTGTGAGGGACGTGGTGTTTCCCCTGTTTTATCTTGGGGATAAGAGTTCAAATTCTGAAGGACAAATTCCTGTGCCAATAACGTCTCCTCTTCAGCTTTTAGGTCTTCTTTTCCAGAAACTCAGTTCAGCTAAAGCTGTCGCATCAAAGGTTCTCTCTCCTCACACGTGGAAGAGACGTAGCTACGTGTACCAAAGGCTGTGTGGATTTATACACGATCTCTAAATACGTAGGTAATTTGGCCCTGAGCGCTGCTGGCAGTGAGCTGCTCTAGGGGACATTTTGATGTGCCGCTGCCCAGCTCCTGCCAGCTCCTCCCTTTCTCTTGGGAAGTGACGGTTCTCTGCCACCCCTCACCCACACCCGAGCTCTGACTCCATGGGTAGGATGGGTCTAAGTCCTCTCTAATCCCTGGATTGAGGTGGGCAGGTCTGGCAGACACATCAATAACAAACTAACAACGAAGATGGCAGACAGATCTCCATCTGTTCTCTTTCTCTTTGAGGTGGACTTGAACTTCAGGAATGCTATAGTTGTGAGACTAGAAACTAGATCTCAAAACTGGGCAGCATGGACTTTCCTAGACTGGGAGACAAAAGGCATGCTTTTGTGTATGTGTATTTATGTGTTTGTTTGTGTCTGTTGAATTGTCTTTTTTTTTTTTAATAACTGATGAGTTTGGAGATATACATCCAGGAACCATCACTGCAAACTATGCTGTACACATACAGATCACCTCTAAAAGTTTCCTCCCACCTCATCCTCTTTATTTACTATTATTATGTGATAAGAACACAACATAAGATCTACCCTCTTAGCAAACATTTAAGTATACAATACAGTATTGTTAACAATGGGCTCTATGTACTGAACACAGTAGAGCTTGTTTATCTTGTGTAACTGGAACTCTGAACCCTTTGACTAGTACCTTCCCCTTTCTCCTCCCTCTTGCCCCTGGTAACCACCATTCTACTTCTATGGATTTGACTATTTTAGATTTCACAAAAGGTGATATCACGTAGTGTTTGTCCTCCTGTGACTGGCTTACTTCACTTAACGTAACATCCTCTAGGTTAATCCGTGTTGTTGCAAACGGCAGGCTTTCCTTCTTTTTTTAAGGCTGAATAATATTTTATTGTGTGTAGAGACCACATTTTCTTTATTCATTTACCCATCAGTGGACAATGCGGTGGCGTCCGTGTCTGGGCTACTGTGAATAGCTAACATCGAACGCTTGGGAAAACGAACAGAATCTTAGCATCTCATCTTGTTCTGTTACCCACCTCCCTTTTCTTCCACAGCCCACTGGCTCTTGGAGTATAACTGCTGGACAATGGTGCGTTAGTTTCTGCTTTATAACCAAGTGGATCAGTTATACATATACGTATGTTCCCATATCTCTTCTCTCTTGCGTCTCCCTCCCTCCCACCCTCCCTATCCCACGCCTCTAGGTGGTCACAAAGCACCGAGCTGATCTCCCTGTGCCATGCGGCTGCTTCCCACTAGCTAGCTATTTTAACTTTGGTAGTGTACGTATGTCCGTGCCACTCTCTCACTTTGTCACAGCTTACCCTTCCCCCTCCCCATTAATCTTAATAATCTTAACGGCTTAATAATCATGCCAATTCTCCTTTTTCAGATAAACAAGATTGAGATTGATGTTTGAACAACATATAAAAGAGCTCGTTTATTTCAGTGTATGATTTAATAATTTAAGTTTTAAAACTATATTTCTGTCTCTATCATCTTTGCAAAGTTGCTTCCTACTGTTAAGAGAAGTGGTATAAGTATTTTCGTATTTATTCAATAAACATTTTAAATGTCATTATTATATGCCAGGCCCTATGCTAGGTGCTGGGGCTTCAGAGATAAGATATAGTGTCTGGTCTCAGGAAACTCACAGGTTACAGCAGGGAATGGTCAGGGTCATGACAGCCTCCTTGGCTATAGGGCAGGGGCTCCAACTATGGCTAGAGTTCTGGGCAGTGGAAAAGCTTCCTGGAGATAATAACTCTAGAGACGATTCTTGAGTAATGAGCGGAAATTAGTCAAGTTAGGGTTCAGGGTTTGCTTCCAGGAGATACTGAGGCTATTTTTAACCCAAATAATGTATGCATTATTCTTAGGTTTTCACGCCTTGCTATGAGTGTATAGGAAAGTTTTGGAATTGTAAGATCCATGTATTTATAATTTATTTTTTATCTACTTCCTCAAACCACTTACATGGATGATGATCATGATGTGTGTGTGTGTGTGTGTGTGTGTGTGTACATTTACACACACTAGGAACATATGAATGAAAACTAAACACCACAGAGTGAGAAGGGGGAATGAAATTAAAATTGTAGGCTAAGTTTTATAATTCCGTACTAAATATACCTTTAATTACCACTCTGCCAAGATGTAGATGTGTTTTATACTTCTATTTGCCTAATAAAATAATTAGGTGGAACAGACTAGCTCTTGGTACTAAATTCGAAAAGGAATATATTGTGTTGATCTCTATGTAAGGGACTTCAAGCGATTCTTTTTTGAAATAGCCTTTGTTTCCATGGGCTTTTAGCAACACTGAGAAGATTTCAAGCCTGTATTCTTTGGCAAGTGCCTGGAAGGCAGAGCTTCTACTGCTGATTGAAGGGATATCCTAATTCATCAGACACTAGACACACAGGTAGCAAGGCTGACATTTCTCTGTGAAGGCTAAGGAGCCCTAGCTGAATACTTCCTTGTTGAGAAAGCCATTCTCACCCCAGCATGAAACTTGGCTGGGGCCACACTTTCCTGACGTACAGTTTTGGATCTGCCTTCTTGGTTTAAACCCCACTGTTCCACGCCATAAATCAGGGACAAGATGACTGGCCCTGGACAACATCAAAGGGGCTGGTATTGCCAATTGGTCAGCCTGACCATGGAAGAACCTTGCCATGATTCCTGTGGAACAGTTGATCTTGAGTACCCCTGCCTCCCTATACCGGGAATTAGCTATGCAATCTACCACAAAGGAACTAAACTATCCTCTAGGGTAGAGTTATTGAATATCTTTAATTTGGACAATGAAGATGGTTTGCCCCAAATCATGATTCTTGATTCCAGCATTATTTTTGAGTTTTTCTTTTGGATGATCCATTTTTTTGGAGAAAAAAATGTTCACAGTAAGTCATGTCTCTAATCTATCTAAAAGCTACATCAAATTATTTAGACACGGAGAAAGAAGGGGGCTGGAAAACAGTCTTATTTCGCTCCATTTGGGATTAAGATTGGATCTTTGAGAAAATTATTTCTGTCCTCTCAGATTGTTAGACTATTATTGTGTTATTATTGTTAGAATATATTATGACTAAGGCTTTGAAGGGGCAGCAATAGCTGACAATCTCTACCAGGATCAGACAATCTGACTCATGGACAATTTCCATCTATAGAACCAGAAGCTTATAATAGATAGAGCTAATATGATGACATGCCGGGTGGAGTAGAGGAGAGGACAGGCCGGATGTCTGGAAGGATAGCTTGTGCATCTTAGGTGTAAGATAAAAATATGAACATTATCTCACTCTTGTAAAACACTTCTGTTACTGGGGGCTTTAATATACATCAGTGCTTTTGTTTTTCACAGCAATCTTATGGAGCACAGAGGGCAATAGGTTTATCCTTGCTTTACCTATAATGGAACCGAGATGAAACTCCGAGAAGTTAAATGATATATTCATGATCACAGGGGAAATATGTAGCAAATTTGGGATTTGGACTTGGGTTTTCTGACTCCAAATCTAATGTTCTTTCTACTATATTTAAACTGCAATTCATTTCAAAGAAAGCTAATATAAAGTTTGGATGAATTCAGAAGTAAATTAATAGAAATTATGTACCTAAATGTTAAATTATGAATCATTGTGCAATATTCACCAGTTGTAGCACTAGCACAAGTTCAGATTAAACAAAATGAGGAACGCAGGAGTTTAAGTGTCTTCCTGGGTAAAATAAGTGTGATTAGATATTGACCTCTTTTGTGATGGGAGGAAGTATTTGTTAAGATGCTCTTACGTCCTTGGGAACAATGAAAAGCTTTAGAGAACAGTTCAGAAATTCTGCTCAATTACAACAGCTGTCCAGTTCTTTCTGCTTCAGGAAACATGGCACCCAATGCTGTGACCTCAAGCAGTATGTGCATAGGGTTGTGGTGGTCATAAAAGACATGGAAATAAGTCTCTTTGGTGGCCTTCTAGTTTAGAGTCTTTGTGTTTCCCTTCCAACAACTCTGGGAACGCTAAATGATACCACTGAACTTCAACAACCACCAAAGCTGTGCCCCAGAGGGACAAAGTATGCTCTGTTCCTGAAGACATTTCGAGACATCCCTGTGCAAATGTGTGATGAGCTGACAGAAGGAAAGCTCCGCGCTCTTATCAGAGGCGCCCCCTCCCTTCCGCAGACTTCACTTGGATATCATCTGTGTTCTCAACTGGTGTCAAAACCCACAAGCCCTTTATTTGTCTGTCTGCATAGTTGATTCTTGGTGAGCGTCACAGCAAGACTTTCTCCCTTGCACTTCCCCTCTCGCCCTCCCTTTCCCTGCTAAGAAGAGCTGTCACTACTTCAGTAACTACGAGCAGCAGATCATTTTATACTTCAGTCCATAAATAAACATTTCTTCCTTTGAACTTCATTAAATTTGGATGTGTTTCCATTTTGAAACAATCTGGCATCCCTGTCATTGAGACGTACAAAACTATAGAACTAGCAATTAATTTTTGTCTTTAGGAGTACTGGTGGTCTAGAAACTGTGAGTTTATGCCAACAAAAGCAAATGAAAACCTCAAACATGTAAACATAACACTTAAATAAGAAAATCACAAAGTGTCATGCTCAGTAGCTAAAGGAGATTATACGAAACTTGTTCCTGATGGTGTCCGTCAAAATTCCCAGCTTGCTTAAAGAATGCTGAAGAAGGGACTTCTATTCCCTAAAACATTATTCATCTGAATAAAATAATTGTCCGATGAAAACCTAAAAATTAAGTTATAATTTGGCTGATCATGAAAATATTGATAATATTTACTAGCAAATAGCTTTCTATTAATTGCAATACATTAAAGATCTGAGTGTTTACTAGATACAAAGCAAAGGACTGTACCAGATCCTACAAGGAAGTTATGACAGTTTCTTCTTTCAAAGAGAATATAAACTAGTGAAGGAGAAGACACCCAACCAAAAACAATTACCTAATGACTGTAATGCTAGCTTCCTGGAGACAGAGTGGCTTCCGAAGCTGGGTCATTGCAGCTTCTGCCTTGGTGTCTTGGGTTGCTCACTCTGGGGGAGACAGCCTTCTGCTGGGAGAACGCTGTCAGCCCTCCGGGGAGGGCCATGTGGGAATCACCGAGGCCCCTTGCCACAGTCAGCCGGGTGAGTGGGCCATGTCACAAGTCACTCCATCCTAGTAGAGTCTTGAGATCCCTGTGACCCTGGTCAACACCTGCTGCAACCTCAGGGGAGACTCTGAGCCAGAGCCCCCAGACGAGCTGCTCCTGAATTCCTGATCCACAGAAACTGTGAAGGCACTTAGCAATTATTCTTGCTTTCAGCAAGCACGTTTTGGGGGTAATTTTTTATCCAACAAGAGCTAACACTGATATCTAGTGTGTGGTAGGTGCTATTTTGAGGGTCAAAATGGTGATCAAAATGGGCAATGTCTGAGACCACCCCCCCAAGCTTATAATTTATCAAGGAGATAATCAATTAATGAGTAAACATGGGGGAGAATTCTGGGACAATGGCAGAGTAAGAAGCACCAGGAATCTGCCTCCCCACCTAAACACCAATTGCACTGGCGGAATCTGTCTGATGTAACCATTCTGGAGCTCTGGAGTGTGCTGAAGGCTTGCAGCTTCCGGGGGGAGACTTGGTTGGCAAATTGAGGTTGATTTTGATCAACTTCAGCTCTTAGCACAGTAGTAGCTACCCATGCCTCACCACTAGCCACACAGCAGGCAGCTGTACATGTGCTCCTGGAGCATCTTGAACGTAGCTTGTGGGAACCAGGGTGGACAAAAAGAACCCTGCCCTCCAAATAGCAAGGATCTGTGCTCTGATGGCAGACTGCTGCTTCTGATCAGGGGTGCAGACAAAGAGCCATGGTTGTTGCATCTCCCCCATTGTTGCAAGCCCCTCCCTCTCGGGCTGAAGTGACTTCCAGAGGGATTTAAAAGGCTAGTGCCCTTCTCCTTCCCCCTCCTTTCATTTTTTCCTTTTTCCCCCTTTGGAAGCCAGACATTAAAGACTAGGGCATTAAAAAACAACCACATGTATGGGGAAAGTTAGAAAGTGACTGCACTGCCCAGGGAAAGTCTCAGAAAAGACCTGAGATAACCTTAAGTTTATACCTCAAGTTGATCCTTGACGCAAAGACAGACTCTGGCAAAACCCAAACAAACAAACAAACAAACAACAACAATAAAAACCTAAAAAAATAATAAAATCAGCAAACCCTGGGGAAGGGGGGGAGAATCTGATTTCCAGAGTTACCACATTAGAGTCAAATGTATAGTGTTCAACAAAAAAGATTACAAGGTGTACAAAGAAACAGGAAAGCATGGCCCATTCAAAGGAAAAAAATAAATCAACCGAAACTCCCTGAAGGGCCTAATGACAGATACACTAGACAAAGACTTTAAACAAATATCTCAAAAGTGCTCAAGGAACTAAAGGAAGATGTGGAGAAAGCCGAGAAAATAATGTGTGAACAAAATGGAGATATCAAGAAACAGATAGAAAAGCTAAAAAGAAACCAAAAAGGTATTCTGGAGCTGACAAGGGTAATAGCTCAAATGAAAAGTTCACTAGAGAGATTCAAATATAGATTTGAGCAGGCAGAGGAAAGAATCGGTGAACTAGCATATAGGACAATGAAAATTATTGAGTCTCAGGAACAGAGAGAAAAAAGATTGAAGAAAAGTGAACAGAGTCTAGGATATTGTCAGATGTACAAACATATGCGTTGTGAGAGTCCCAGAAGGATAAGAGAGAGAGAGAGAGAGAAAGGTGAGGAGAGAATATTTGAAGAAATATTGGCTAAAAACTTCCCCAATTTTATGAAAAACATGAGTATAAATATCCATCTAGCTCAATGGACTCCAAGTAAGATGAACTCAAAGAGAACTACGGTGAGACACATTATAGTCAAATTTTCAAAAGCAAAAAACAAAGAGAGAATATTGAAACCAGCAAGATAGAAGCAAATCATCACATGCAAGTGATCCTCAACAAGATTATCCCTCAGAAACTTTGGAGACCAGAAGACTGTGGGATGATATATTAAAAGTGCTAAAAGAAAAAACCTGTCAATCAAGCATCTTATATCAGGCAAGACGGTCCTTCAGAAGTGAGGAAGAAATTAAGACATTCCTGGATTAAAGAAAAGTTTTACAAGATGAAAGAATTATGGGGATGGATGGTGGTGGTTGTCACAATAATATGAATGTATTTAATACCACTGAACTGTACACTTAAAGTGGTTAAGATGGTAAATGTTAAGTTATGTGTATTTTACCACAATAAAAGAAAAGAAAAAAAGAATAGAGTAAATATGACGGGGCCATACATAATATTTTGACCAACAATTAAGACTGAATGTGAGACATTTCAAAGGAATTGTAGTTATAAAGCTATAGGGGTCAAGAGAAGATGAAGATGACTGCTTGACTTGAGGAGTTGGAGAACAGCTCCCAGGAGAGGTGGGCTTGAGGGGGCTCGCAGGGAAGGGCACATGTGATTTAGATAGGCTGAGCGCAGGAGGAAGGGTACGCCAGGTAGAAGGAGAAAAATAAGCAAAGACAGCAAGGTGGGAACCGCCACCATGCTTGGGGTGTGGCAGATGAATCAGCTGAGGCAGAATCAGGGACAGAAGCATCAGGACTTGTAAGAGAGACTTGCTGCCTGCCTAAGAAGGTCAGATTTGCACCCTGGGCAACAGAAATCACTGGAGATTTTTGAGTTGGTACATGGAGGTATGAGATTTTAAAATTGGCTTACCACTTCCAGGAGTATTTCTTAATCACCTGCTGTACGTCTGCCACTCTTGCTAGGAATTTTATGGGACCAAATTAATAATGAACCACCCTTGCCCTCAGAGGATGTATTCTCACCGGAGATATAAAATATGTACAACATGAGCAGTGGAAATCCGTATGTCTCTGCTTAAAACGAGAAGGGAGCAACAACTCAGAGGGTCAATGTAGTTCATGGTAATAACAAAGGTTTATATTGTGCCTACTATGTGCTAAAGATTATTCCAGGGCTTTGCATGTACTAATTCCGTTACTACAACACCTACATGACGTAGGTAACATTAGTATCCCTATTTTACAGATGAGAAAACAGACACATGGAGAGTTAAGCAACACACCAAACATCTGAACCAGTTGAGTAGATGAAAGGATTAAATCCAGACAGTCTGGATCGTAGGCTCTGACTAACACTGTTGCCCCTCAAATAGAAGGTTAGACCTATTGATGACTGGAATATACCAACCCATTGACTTGCTTATATCCCTCCTCATTAACCTGTTTAACCTGTAGTCAGTATAAACTGTTAGTCATTATCCAGTTTGAGAGAGTAGACCTTATATCAACTTGGCTGAACTCTTGTTTCACTGGATAAAATGCTACTGTAATTGCTTTGGAACACACTAGAAGTTGACTTAAACATAGACTGTTTCTTTTAGGGATACATGGCACACCTATTCTTTTTTCTTTTTCTTTTCACATCTTTACTGGAGTATAAATGCTTTACAATGTTGTGTTAGTTTCTGCTGTACAACAAAGTGAATCAGCTCTATGTATACATATATCCCCATATCCCCTCCCTCTTGCGTCTCCCTCCCACCCTCCCTATCCCGCCCCTCTAGGTGGTCACAAAGCACCGAGCTGATCTCCCTGTGCCATGCGGCTGCTTCCCACTAGCCATCCGTTTTACATTTGGTAGTGTATATATGTCCATGCCACTCTCTCACTTCATCCTAGCTTCCCTTCACCCCTGTGCCCTCAAGTCTGTTCTCTACATCTGCGTCTTGATTCCTGCCCTGCCATTAGGTTCATCAGTGCTGCTTTTTAAAATTCCATGTATATGTGTTACCATATGGTATTTGTTTTTCTCTTTCTGACTTACTTCACTCTGTATGACAGATTCTAGGTCCATCCACCTCACTACAAATAACTCAGTTTCATTTCTTTTTATGGCTGAGTAATATTCCATTGTATATATGTGCCACATCTTCTTTATCCATTCATCTGTTGATAGACATTTAGGTTGCTTCCATGTCCTGGCTATTGTAAAGAGTGCTGCAATGAACATTGTGGTACATGACTCTTTTTGAATTATGGTTTTCTCAGGGTATATGCCCAGTAGTGGGATTGCTGGGTCATATGG
>NC_041224.1:14087329-14110668 GCF_002837175.3 Physeter macrocephalus
GGTGGTCACAAAGCACTGAGCTGATCTCCCTGTGCTATGCGGCTGCTTCCCACTAGCTGTCTATTTTACATTTGGTCGTGTATAGATGTCCATGCCACTCTCTCACTTCGTCCCAGCTTCCCCTTCCCCCTCCCCGTGTCCTCAATTCCACGCTCTACATCTGCGTCTTTATTCCATAATTTTTTTTTTTTTTTTTTTGCGGTACGCGGGCCTCTCTCTGTTGTGGCCTCTCCCGTTGCGGAGCACAGGCTCCGGACGCGCAGGCGCAGCGGCCACGGCTCACGGGCCCAGCCGCTCCGCGGCACGTGGGATCCTCCCGGACCGGGGCGCGAACCCGCGTCCCCTGCATCGGCAGGCGGACTCTCAACCACTGTGCCACCAGGGAAGCCCCATAATTATTTTTTAAAAACAGTAAGCATTGTGATGGCATTCACAGTGCAGCAGCATTGACAGCATATATAGAATACACACGGTACGTGGACAAAGCACGGACCCAGGCGTCAGAACCCTGAGTTCTAGCTTCTGTCTTGGTGGTGGTGCGACCCTGGTTCTGCGTGGAGGGGCTCACGGGGCCTGCTGATCCCAGTTCCCAGGTGACTGAAGAAGATAAAGCTTTGAACACTCCAAGGAAACCGTGAGCTTAGGCTGGGAACTTAATTCCCTGTAAAAAGGATCCTCTGTGAAGAGGAGAAAATTCCCTTTTTCACAGGCTTGTTTGGAGGAGTCAGTGGATATTATTTGTGAAACGCAATTGCTGAATAAACATTAGCTACACAGAGACGATCAAATGTTAGACAAATGTAAAGTAGTATTATTTTTATTTTTCTTGGTTGTATCTCACAATTCTCTGAAGTTTCCAGGCTGAACTGGGAAAGTTCTGGAATACCACAGTAGAGCTTGTCTAGTGTTTTCTTTCCACCAACTTGTTTTGAAAGCAGAAGTACTGGAAATATTGCATAAAAACCCAGGCTGGCTAGATTTCAAGCCCTATTTCTAGACCAGAGTGGTTTGGATCTGGTTGAATAAGATTCTGAGCATTTGGATGTGGAGACAAAATTGAACCTCAGCAAACTGAGAAATGACAAACAAACTGAAAATTTTCAAATTATGGGATGGTTTAGGGGCTATGGGCAAACATCCATTAGCAACTAGGATGCAATTATCAAGCATGTTTTTAGACTATGTCCAAAGGGCCAGTTTTTGTTTTCAGTTGTTCTCTTTTGAAGTGAAATTCCTGCTTGCCTAGGACTTGGCAGCCATAGTCATTAGAAGAGGAGCTTATTTTGGTCAGTTCCCTGTTAAATTTTTGCTTAAAGATCATTACATTGGCAATGACTAGTTTGTGCTCACTTTATAATTCTTCTTTTTCAAACGTTATAATAATTACTGGACTAATGACAATCATGTTTCCTTATAATCGTTATGTGAGATTATTACATGAATTAACAAGTAATCGTAATTATGTGTAATGATAAAATTATCTTGTAAAAGTTCCATTGAGTCCCTTTTCTGTACCAGACAATGTTGAACGCCGAGGGTGGAAGTGAACGAGACCTGGGCCCTGGTGCTTTGTGGGAGAGGCAGGCAAGCTGGCGGCCAATGGTGATGCAGTGGAATGTGCTCAGTGGTCCAGATGCCACTCCACCTGTGATGGACATGGAGGCGGTTATTTAGCATCAGTGAAGTGCCATGAGCTTCAGTGCATCTTCCCTGTGCTATTCCCAACGCTTGCACTGTAACTCTGTTTATTTTGCATATGAGGAAACCGAGGCTCACAGAAGTAAGGCGCAAAACTGCACGTGAATCCGTGTGTGTCTGTCCCCAACTTTTCCCATTTGCTGTGTTTCAAAGGTGCTCCTGGGTACCCCTGGCTGCCTCTTTATGTGGAAACCATGAAAAAGCTGGGCTGCTCACTTGGAAGACCCATCCGGGGCTTGGCAGGGGGTGTGGATTCTTCTCGCACAAAATGATGCCCTTGGGGTAGGGGGAGGTGGGGAGAGTTTCCATTTCCGGAAATGCAAGAAGCCCCGGCTTCTCCAGCTGCCACTGCGTGTGCAGGAGGAACAGCCCTGCACCAGCAGCCACCTCTGTCCTGCTCAGTCCTCGCAGGAAAGTAACATGCTACACGGTGCCATGAATTTTTAATGACTTGAACTTGAAAAGTAGTTTCAGAAGGTGAGCAAAATACTCAGTTAATTGAGCCCTGCCGTTCAGCCTTCCTCTCCCAATGTAGTTTTCAAGGAAATATGGCTGAAATATCAGTTGTCAGACGATGAATATTTTAAAGAAAATTCTATTATGCATCCAAGGTTCACTCAGCTTGCTAATGAGAGTAATGAGGACAGTTACCTTTCAGAAAAGGAAGTGAGATCATTCTTGCCACTTACCGGGGGCTGGTTTGACAGTCATCTGCTCTGAGCGCAGGGCTATGTCTGGGGAAATCACAGCTGCTTGTTGTAACCTCACCCGGTAGGAAAAGCCCCACCTTACAATGGTTGGGAGCTCTGTCTGTGGCAGAGAGCTGGCTGCAAACTATTTTTATTCCCCTGGCTGATCGTTGAGGTGGAAGCCATCACCTGATGAATATTCAATGGGCGAAGTTAAAAAAAAAAAAAAAAAAGAACATCTCTGCTCTCCTGCAAAACCCTCTGTGGCCCAAACGGAAAGAAATCCCAAAGGCAGGAGAGGAAAACCAGGCACATGGCCTTCCTCCTCGACAAGACTGCTCTCCACAGATGCTGGGAAAGTTCTGACCCAGGGAAGGGGAGGGAAAAGGAATACATTTTCAAATTATCTCAGAGAAGTAGCCAGAGAGAAAAGACTCTAACCTTGAAATCAAGAGGATATGAAAAGTGAGCCAGGTGTATCCCGTTATGGTTGCTACCTGTGATCCAGTAGAGGATGTAGAGGATGTCTGGCTTTTACCTTGAGTTTGGGATGGAGGTTTGGGCACAGAAGGGAGAAAAAGGACCGCACTGTGTCCCTGCAGGGAATGCAGCACTGCTTGGAGTCAATAAATAGCACACGACACATTTTTACAAAGGAGAAAGACAGGAAGGAGTTCTTTCTCCATGAGCTGTGTTAAGTCAGTTTTGCTAGTTATGCAACTCTTACTTGTCAGGCTACGGTGGAAGTATGGGTATTTTTGCCCGTGCTGTTGCAGCAGGATTTGCTGAACCGTGTGGTTGCAGAGTGACCCATAACCCAGCTCGGACAAAAGGGTGAAGTTGGCACCGTCTGCGTCTCTCGCTGTCCTGCCTGTGCTGGTCTCTGTTCCCCAAACCATTCTCATGGCGGCCCCCAACTCGTCCCCTGTCATCATGGCAGCTCCCACACCTTGGAGTTACCCCCCAGTGATGGTTTGCTTATTGTGAGAGCAGCATCAAGAGGGATAAACAACAAGGTCCTACTGTAGAGGCACAGGGAACCATATTCAATATCCTGTGATAACCACAATGGAAAAGAATATGAAAAAGAACATGTATGTGTGTGTGTGTGTGTGTGTGTGTGTATATATATATATATATCTGAATCACTTTGCTGTACAGCAGAAACTAATACAACATTGTAAACCAACTACACTGCAGTAAAATAAATTTTAAAAAAAGGAACTGAGAAGCCAGACACCCATTGAGGAAGAGTATAGAATATTCTTGATAATAAAAACTGCAGCAGGACTTCCCTGGCGGTCCAGTGGTTAAGAGTCCGCGCTCCCACTGTAGGGGGCACAGGTTCGATCCCTGGTCAGGGAACTAAGATCCCGCATGCCACTTGGCACGGCCAAAAAAACAGAACAAAACAAAACAAAACAAAAAACCCACTGCATGGATACTGTGCTCTCTAGATACCTGGTATTATTAGGCATATTATAACTTGTTGAATCCGTACTGGGACACGATGGCCTATGTAAAATCCTCTTCGTTTTACAAATAAGGTAAACGGGGCTCAGAGAGCTTAAGTGTTTTGGCTGAAATCACACAGCTTTAAATGGAGCAGCTGGGGTTTGAACCCAGGCCAGTATCACCCCACAATCTGTGCTCCCCCTTTTCTCTTTCTAGGAGGAGAAGGAGGTAGACCGGTCTTAGGGTGAGGGGCTCTGGCCAGCTTCTCTAGGCAGTTGGGGAGTTAGAAGAAGCCCTTTCTCTTCTATCGCTGGTATGTGGCTTCCTGGTCTTGGATGGTCATAACCTGGCTTCAGGCAACTGTGGCATCTCAGTGGCCAGGCACACAGGGGAGAGGAAAGGGGCCGTACGTGAGGAAGTTCCAGCATCAAATCGACACCCACCCAGAAACACCGTTGCAGTGGGACTGGCCAGGAGGCTGGGGCAGGTCCTGGCAAGTCAAAGCTGGAACAGAGATGCTGGATGGCGGGAAAGATGCACACACGTGGTTCCACACTCCAAGTGTGGCAATTTAATAATAGAAGCAGAGGTCCAGTTTTCACCTAAAAATACTTAATGTAGTTTTTTTCCACCCCCGGAAAAAGTTCTGAGCTTGTGATACAATGAAATAACGCCTAATGGAAGGGTTGTGTAACTCAAGGGCAGAGAGCAGAGCAGACTTTCTCGCCATCAGGATCCCACCTTGATCAGCATCTGCTGGATGCAGCTTCCAAGGAGCGGAGCATTCTAGGGATCCTAGTCATAATCACTGGTACTTACCAATTAGCTGCTCCGTGCGGGAACTTCACGTATTTCATTTCCACTAGGACATAAAACTGCCCTAAGAGGTAATATTGCTTATATGTGGAATCTAAAAAAAGCGATACAAATGAATTTAGTTACAAAACAGAAATAGACACACAGACAAAACAAACTTATGGTTACCAAAGGGGAAGGCGGGGGTAGAGGTGGGTAGCGGAGGTGGGAGGATAAATTAGGAGTGTGGGATTAACAGATACACACTACTATTTACAAAATAGAAAACCAACAAGGGCCTACTGTAGGGCACAGGGAGGTATATTCAATATCTTGTGATAACCTATAAGGGAAAAGGATCTGAAAAAGAACAGACATATATATGTATAACTGAATCCCTTTGCTGTACACCTAAAACGAATGCAACATTGTAAATCAACTCTACTTCAATTAAAAAAAAAATAAATGGGGCTTCCCTGGTGGCACAGTGGTTGAGAATCCGCCTGCCGATGCAGGGGACACGGGTTCGTGCCCCGGTCCGGGAAGACCCCACGTGCCGCGGAGCGGCTGGGCCCGTGAGCCATGGCCGCTGAGCCTGCGCGTCCGGAGCCTGTGCTCCGCAACGGGAGAGGCCACAACAGTGAGAGGCCTGCGTACCACAAAAAAATAAATAAATAAATAAATAAATAAATAAATGAAAGAAAAAGAAAAAGAAAAAAAAAAAGAAGTAACTACTATTTCCCCATTTTCCGAAGAGGGAACTGAAACTCTAAAATGTTGACTTATATGCCAAAGACAACACAGGGATGTAAGCAACAGGATAGGGATTTGAGCTCAGACCCGATGCCAGAGCTGCATTTCTGCTAGTTCTCTGATCTTTAAAAATAAAAAATAAAAAATAAATAAATAAATGAAAGAAAAAGAAAAAAAAAAAGAAGTAACTACTATTCCCCCATTTTCCGAAGAGGGAACTGAAACTCTAAAATGTTGACTTATATGCCAAAGACAACACAGGGATGTAAGCAACAGGATAGGGATTTGAGCTCAGACCCGATGCCAGAGCTGCATTTCTGCTAGTTCTCTGATCTTTGCTACGCACAGTGGGGCTGCTTTGTAGCTTCTTTATCATTTTATCCTGTGTGTAGACGTGGTACCACCATGTCATAGGACATCCAAGTTCCCTACCCCTGTTCAGGTGACTGACATAACTCAGTTGTTCACAGTGACTGGGGTTCCTGTGCCTAAAGATGGTGTTCTCCTTTGGGGCCCTCTACCTGCTCCCTGTCCTTGTGCCAGAAGGCTCCATCCCACTCCCGTGGGGACTCCACAGTGCCTCTTTTGGATGCCTTCCCTGGTCCTGGAGGGGACATCTCGTCCCATCAACAAGACACAGAGGATCTTGCTGGGAACTCGGGTCATATTTCCCTCCTAAACTTCTCCTGGGTCGGGGAATCGAAGATGGCCCTTGGGGTGCAAAGAAGGGAGGGAAAGAGGGGCTTAGTGGCCAGATGACTACTTGCAGAAAACCTGCGTGGGACCTGCCCTGGGCTTAGTTGCTCTCCAGTTAGGGGTTAGCCAGGGATGGCTGGGCCCTTTTAAGGTGAAGACTACAAAACTATTGTTACCAACCAGGGTTCTTGGCCTCCTTAATCAATAGAAATTGATCAGAGGCCAGACAAGAAATTCAGGCAAGGCTTTATTGGGCCCCTGCTGCCACAGCAGGAGGCAGTGCAACGAGTAACAGTTTCCCTTGCTCGCTGGCTCCCTGCGGGGGGGCGAGCTTGTTCCTGACATGGGGTGAAGGTAGGGGTGTGTCTAGGGGTCGGGCCAGAGGGGTAGCTTAAGTGTTTTGCCCACCCCTTTGGAGGTGTTGAGTGCAGGGGGCACGCACAGTGCCCTGCTTTTGCTCTTGGCTCTTCAGAAGTGGCAGTTGGGCTTTTTGGTCTTTTTGTATTTTGTTGTCCATAATTTGCCCCAACTGTGCCTGCACGCAGTTATTTTTAGTCCCTTATGGTTTCTTTGTATTTTGTTTCTGGAGGAGATGTTTGTCCAGGTGCAGGCACCACAGCAAAGGGTCCCAGGTCCCAGATCCCAGCCTGTCTCACTATGACTAGCAAATTAGATACAGAGCCTGAGAAGAGGTCCACACAAGCAAGGGGCCTTGAGGCTGATGCATCTTTAGCGGCACAGTTTTTACCTTGATTTTGGTGAAGAGCCTCTGAGATGTTGGAGGTAGTGGGGGATGGCTGCTCCCACACTTGCTATCAGGTTACAATGAACTGGATTTTTCTCTACAGACAGTTATTAGCCAAATATTCAGGCACAAACAGTTTATCAACCTGTTCTGCACTCAGTGTAACCCCAGCTCCTGGCCTTTTAGAGGTTCCAAACCCAAAGGGTCTGTGTGTCAAGCTGGCAGGCCCCTGGAGGCAGGATTCTGTGCCTTCTGGGGGCATCAGGTGCCCGACTGCACCCTGCACTGGGGGTCAGACCCCGAGTGGATCCATCAGGGGCGCCCCACGCAAGCCACGTGGTGGTCTCTTCCCAGTTCATGCACGGATGGGAGTGTCTCTAAACAGTTTTAGTGAATCCACACTCTGAATACCTTTAATTTCACCAGTGGAAGACAATTTCTAATATCCATCATGCTCCTTAAAAGTCACCAGTTTTGGGCTTCCCTGGTGGCGCAGTGGTTGAGAGTCCGCCTGCCGGTGCAGGCACAGGACACGGGTTCGTGCCCCGGTCCGGGAGGATCCCACATGCCGCGGAGCGGCTGGGCCCGTGAGCCACGGCCGCTGCGCCTGCGCGTCCGGAGCAGTTTTGCAAATGAAAACCCATTTTTGACACTTGTATGCTCATTCACAAAATGTTAGTTTTAAAAATATAGCAGTGTGTACATCCCAAACATGTACTCAAAATCCCCGTCCATCCCCATAACTCTTTTCATCCGTAAAACTGAAACTCTGTCCCCATTCAGTACTGTCTCCCCACCTTCCCTTCCTCCTGTCTCCTGGCAGCCATAATTCTACTTTCTGTCTCTATGAATTTCAGTATTCTGAGTATCTCATATAAGTGGACTCATACAATATTTGTCCTTTCGTGACTGACTTATTTTACTTAGCAAGTCCTCTAGGTTTATTCATGTTGTATTCATGTTGTAGCCGGGGTCAGAATTTTCTTCCTTTTTAAGCCTAAATAATATTCCTTTGTATGTAGGTGCCACATTTTGTTTATCCATTCATCCTTTGATGGACACATGGGCTGCTTCTACCTCTTGGCTATTGTGAATGATGTGTCACAGATATCTATTCCAGATGCAGCTTTCAGTTCTTTGGGGTATATAACCAGAAGTGGGATTTCTTGATCATATGGTAATTCTAATTTTCATTTTTTGTGAAATCGCCAGACTGTTCTGCAAACTGTCCATTTTGGTGCAATACCAATAACAGAAGGACTCCGTGTATGGGTCTTTCTGACTCAGGGCTGCAGAGCCTCTCTGAACAGGGCATTCCAGAGAGCACGTAGGAGCTGGCCATTCCTAGAATGAAGGAGTAAACTCACTGCTTCTTACTGAGATATTACAGCTGGTAACTCACAGCTGTATGAAATTCTGTTTTCACAAACAGAATGGGAAGCCCTTTGACAACAGAGATCAAGTCTAGTACTTCTTTATTTCTTTCCTTTGCCTTAGAATAGTTATTCATTTGAAAGAGGCAGATTGGCAAGAAAGAGCACTGACTCGAGTTGGAAAACCCTTCTGTTTTTCCAGTTCAGGTCTCGAGTCTTTTCTTTCTGTGATAAGGGAATCTTGGGCAATTTCTCCTCCTTGAAACTACAGAAGTCCCATCCAGACCTTACAAGGATGATGTGTTGTTCAAATACCATAGCTGAGAGCCCGGGTCCATCTCTCCTACATGAGCATTGTCGCTCACTGACAATGGTTTTCTGAGGAAGAAGAACGTGGGATTTCTTGATCCATGATTTACATCCAGATATGCTGCCCCCCAGGCACCTGAGTTCATTCCCCCAAGTCACACAGAGTGGAGGACTGCTCTTGCAGGGCAGTTTGAGGCAGAAGCCCCCACCCTTTGTTCTCATCTGACTGGGAGATTTGATGGCATGCGGGAGGGGAGGCAGGGGAAAGGAGGCAGGGGTAGCAGGGGTAGGTGGAGCTGAGTTTCCTCTTCAGATTCTGGGATGACAGCTCAAGCTGTCACCTCAGCCTGTCTCAGCTGCTTAGTGTTTGGCTGCTCCATCTTACTCTCCAATGAATGGTTCTAATCAGTGACTTAAGCATGTATCAGATCAAAGGACAAAAACCAGAGCCCTGGGCCCTGCTTGGCAGGCTGTAGGCTCACCCTGAGGTTTGTCGCAGAGACTTTGACTACCATTTTTCTGGGGAAAAAAGTAAGACATCTCATCTTTGTTTTTAATTAATGCAGTCACCAGTTTTTTCATCCCAAAGTGTCACATGCAGAAAATGAAAGACGTCCTTGTATAAATAATAAGAAAAAAACGGTTCTGTCTATCAGTAATGGAAAGCATTTTCAAGGTAGGCTTGGCACTTCCTTCAGGTGAGATCTCTCAAAAATCATAACATAAATTATAGATTTGTCCAAGTCTTTTCACAATAGGATATTAAGAGTCTTGTATTAATATCTTACTTTGTGTTGTAAGGAAAAAGAAAAAAATATATAAGAACCTCTTATCTAGGTTATCACATGAGTCCTTCTGACGCAACTAAAATGTGAAAAACTTTCAGCTTTTTCTTTTAGTTGTTTTTTTGTTTTAGTTTAGTTACAGGCTTGAAAAGGATTCTGTGAAAAACATTATTCTAGGGATTTGATTTTGTTCTCTCACCAGTTTCTCTGGAAAACTTGATCATGGATGTGTAATGGATGATTTCATTTCATTTGACCTGTCAGATCTGAATCCTCAGCCAGAGACAGGATGCCAGGTTTGCCAGGTGGAGTATTAACTGTCAGTCACCGGGGTGGGAAGCTAGGAGCTCAGGCCCTTTGGGGGATGGTTTGTTACCTTTGGGTCTGTTGTGTTAAATCTACTGAAATGTGCTAGTTGGAGCGCGCCATCTTTAACTCCTGTTCTCACCGTGAGATGTATCCCTAGGACTTGCCAAGAGAAGTCAAACTGGTTTTACATCCCTCAGCAGCATTGCCTGACCGCTAGTTAGTTACTACCTACTTTTTATTCTTCCAGAAGAGGTTTCCTCAATACTCACCCCCACCTCACAATCTCACATCGCTAAACCTGTGACTTCATTGAGTTTCCCACCTGTGACTCCTCTCTTTCTTTAGCAGAGTTGGTAATGGCTTGAAGCAAACAGGGTACAGTGGCAGGCAGTCAGGACACGAACCCACTGGAATCCATTCTTTCCTTATAACGTTGTGCTTGGACGTACATCAGCCCATCTGTGCATTGCAGCCCTCATAAGAAGTTGGTAGGGAGGGTATGTTTTTTGCTACCACAACTGTTATGGACTGAATGTTTGTATCTCTCCCAGATTGATATGTTGAAGCTCTCCCCCCTCCCCCACTGTGATGGTATCAGGAGATGGGGCCTCTGGGGAGGTGATTAGGACTAGATGGGGTCATGAGTGTGGAGCTCTCACGAATGGGATTAGTGTCCTTACAGGAGTCTTGGGAGCTGGCTTCCCTCTCTGCTCTCTGCCACGTGAGGACACAAGTGAAGACAGCAGTCTGCACCCTGGAAAGAGGGTTCTCACCAGAACCTGACCATTCAGGCACACTGATCTCAGAAGTCCAGCCTCCAGAACCATGAGAAATAAGTTTCTATTGTTTATAAGCCACCAGTTTATAGTACTCTGTTATAGAGCCTGAGTTGACAGAGACACCAACTTTACAGACGGAGACATTGCTGAAGGTCACGTGTCCAGCAAAAGACCAGCCCAGCTGTGAATGAGGAGGGATTTCTGGGTCCTTCCATGACGTGACACTGCCTCTTGGAAATTGGTGTTAGAAGATCCGAGAAATAAACGGTTGATGTGAAATCAAAAGACACAGGTTTGAGTGCAGGTCTGGTTACCTCCTGCCCCTATGTCCTGAACCCCTGTTCCATTTTCTGTCCTGTGGGAAAGTACGGGATCACTGGAGGATCGAATAAAATTGCATGGTGACAAGCTTGTAACAGTCCCTCCACCCCTCCACAAAACCCCACAAAGCTATTAAAAATGTTCAAGTCGCCGGCATTTTGCATCTGACAAGTTCATTAATTAAGCACTCTCTGTACAAGGGGAGGTCTGGAAGGAGAGAGGGGAGAAAGTCTGGGTGCAAGAGCTCTGGGAATGCTGCTGCCTTGGTCTTTATGGTGTTAGCAATAACAAAAGAGCAGACCTTAACAAAGAAAACGAAAGAACTTCCCATGATATCAAGTAGTTCCTTTATTTGTAAATGAATGGGTGGAATAATTAAAGAAAAATCACAACTGCTTTCTTAGAAAGTGAATTCACTGATTTGTCAGCAAATACTTAACGATGATGCAATATATACCAGCCACCGTTCCAGGGGCAAGTTGAAAGCAGCACAGACAAGCTCCTTTCTCTTCTGGGTCTTACCTTCCAGTGAGGGAACAGAGACAATAAAGAAATCATGCAAGAGTACACAAGAAATCACTAGGGTTATGATGAGAAAAAAAACCAGGGAGAGGCCAGCTAGAAAGACTGGGAGGCTTCCTTAGATTGGAAGGCGAGAGAAGGCGTCTGGGAGGAGGTGATGTTTGTACCACATCCTGAATACGGAGGCAGCCGTGCAAGCAAGGGGGAGATCAAGCAGCCAGGGAGTCAGACAGGCATCCTGACTCTCTGTGCCAATGGAGGGAAACATTGAAATGAGCATTCTAAAATTGCGGCTAATTCCAAAGTGATCAATACTTGTCCTTGAATATATTGTTAAAGGTACACATCCAGGAGGCTGAGGCATCCTCCTCATGGCACTCTTGCATCTCAGAAACTCAGATTTCGTTCACTACTCCAGGTCCTCCCGGGCAGATGCAGAAGGCGTATGAGGTGACTGTGAAAACACACGGTTACAAGCCAGGTGCAACCACGGTCCCCACCGAGGGAGACTTGTGAGATGTCCTGAAGGATGAGGCTTCCTGAAGGGAGTGCCTTATTCTCTCTGTTTAGGAGGAGAAGGATAGAGGCTGAGAAGTTTAGCTTAGGTTGAATGAAGACCCATGTTTGGCTATAGCGACTGGCATGCAGAGTTTGGGGCCAGTGACCAGATAGGTTTGGCTGAAGCAAGAGAGTTTCCGAGGGACTGAAGAGAAAGGCCGTAGTGAAAGAGGATGGGGGTCTTGATGGAGGGCATCCAAGGCTGAGCTGAGGCATTTGGATTTCATGGGGCAGGCGGTGGAGGGCCTCGGTAGTGCCTGGAAGTGGATTTGCTGTAGACGGGACACCCACACGTGTCCACCTCCCTGGAGGAGGATGCCCGGAGCCTGTTCCCTCCCTCTCAGCCCTATATCACTCCCCTTCATCCCTCCCCTACCAGTCGGGCCAGTCTGGGAAGCTGGGCTGAAGCCTCATTTGTCTGGTTAAATATGCTCCTCCTTCCAGATGTAATGGTCCCCTCCCCTGAGTGACCAGGTTTATAAGGCAAAGGTTGCCATGACAACGGCATGGCGGAACTATCCAGTAGAATTTACACCCAGCCGTGCCAGAGAAAGCTAATGTTTGGGGTGTCCATCAGTTAGTGGAAATTAGGGACAAGCCTCATGCTCGGGTCAGTCTTGGAAGGTAAACAGAAGCTTCCGTCTGACAGGAAACAAACAGGGGCTCAGAAACCAGGCTGGCGCTCAGCAGTCGGTGGACATTGGTCAGGGATCTGGTTTCCTCGCTTATTCCCTTTCAAAAGTTAAAGTTGCCCTGTGATATTTGTCACTTAAAAGCTTTCACTGCTTTCTCATTTCTTTTTTCTTTTTTTTATTAACTAACTAATTTATTTATTTTTGGCTGCTTTGGGTCTTCGTTGCTGTATGCGGGCTTTCTCTAGTTGTGGCGAGCGGGGGCTGCTCTTAATTGCGGTACGCAGGCTTCTCGTTGCGGTGGCTTCTCTTGTTGTGGAGCATGGGCTCTAGGCACACGGGTTCAATAGTTGTGGCTCGCGGGCCCTAGAGCGCAGGCTCAGTAGTTGTGGCGCACGGGTTTAGTTGCTCCGCGGCATGTGGGATCTTCCGGAACCAGGGCTCGAACCCGTGTCCCCTGCACTGGCAGGCGGATTCTTAACCACTGAGCCACCAGGGAAGTTCGGTTTTCTCATTTCTATACTGACTTGACCTCGTACACTCTCTCTCTTTCTCGTTATCTGTCACCCTACAGTTTTTCCTGGGATGAAATTCAGTCCTACTACATTCCCAAACCACTCCAACCTCATGCAGAGATCAGGAGGGGTAACTGGGCCTCCCGTATCGTATCTGGTCTTCTTTTAGTAGAGATGTGATTAAGCCTCAAACCTAAAGTTTGGAAAGAAAAAAGAAGTAATTCTAGCTACAGTTATTTTCCAATCGCTTTGCAAATCTCTCTCTCCTCTGTCATTCATTCACAAAAATAAGCAGCTTGCTTTTAAAATTCTCTTGTCTTAGTGGCTCTTTTCAGGAACTTGGGGCGTGGCTCTCAAATGGCACCTCTAAATTCCAATTACTCTGCCACACTCGCCATGCAGCTGTAGGTGAGCCATGATTCTTTAGTAAAGGGGAGGACGTATTTCAGGAAGGCTGCTGTGGTTTTTGTCAGCAGCTGTTGAGGGGAAATGCACACCATAGTCTTAGCTATAATACTTACCAGTGTGTCTCTATGATTGTAATATAGCAACTCATACTATACTAAATGGTCACCAAAGGAAACATATGCTTGATTTGTGCTCTTTCAAAGAAAAGTAACCTCGAGTGAATTATATTCGATTTGAAAAGTACCTGAAGATTTCATGTAAGCATTTCTGTCTCTGTTAGTATGCTGATCAGGCAAAATTACAAACTAGCTGGTTATATACCCTCACATCTCCTTTGGGAGCCCTCCTTCCCAAAATTCAAAGCTGAACCTCCTTTTCTGTGCCAAGTACTCTCTTTCTGCTCAAACCCATCTGGGCAGAAAATAAGTGATGGATTATTTTAACAGACAGCCAAACGCATATTCAGAGCTAAGTGATCTGCTAAGATAATCCAATTCACCCAGAGGTGAGAATCACTAATAAGCATATCTCTCTGAGAACTATTAGTATCCTAGAAAAGGTATAGCAACAATAATAACAAAAGAAAAAAGAAAGAAAGAAAGAAAGAAAGAAAGAAAGAAAGAAAGAAAGAAAGAAAGAAAGAAAAGGATACATTCATGAGATTAGTCATTGGAACATTATTTGCAATAGCAAAAATTGGAAACAACTCAAATATTTATCAATACAGGCAGAACTAGTTGAAAACTGTGATACATATACGCAATGGAGTACTAGACAGCTATAAAAAGAAATAAGAAATGTTTTTATATGCTGTTATAAATTAATCTTTAAGATATTTTATTAAGTGAAAAAAGTAAGATTAAAAAAACCCCTGTATATAATATACTACCTTATAATTGAAAAAGGAGGGGTAAGAATGCATATATATATGTATATATATCCATACATATATATTTACATATAATAAAGATACATATTTATATGTAATAATCCCAAACCTAACAAAAATCACTCAAGTGGGAAAGAAGAAAGAGAATGGAGAAGATAGAGAAGGTAGACTTCTCTGAATGTACTTTGCTTTGTAGTTGCAATTTAGAAACCAACTGAGTGTTTTATCAAATTATAAAACAAAATTAAATTTAATAAGCAATTCCTAAAAAGAAAAAAGAAAACCAAAATGAATGCGTGAACCCAGCCAGGTATCAAATTGATGGCATAACCACACTAAGGAGAATGATTTCAAATGGCTTTAAACTCTAATTTGTCTCTACATCCCTAGAGAATTATACCCTAAAAACAAAACAACAAAACCGTTAAAAAATCTTGAGCGGGGTTTAGTAATCATATCGTTAGGAATAATATTGATGTTGCTAGTCTAAACTTATTAAAGGCATATTATCAGGTAGAGCAATCACATTGATTTTGTTAATGTCATTAGGATCTAATCTCAGTGTGAGGAAAAAGGTGTACAAATGTAAAATCATAGGAATTAAGTAAAAACCCTGGAATCCTAGATTTGAATTGGTAACCTTGGTATGAGCTCATGAAGTAATTTCTCTATAAAAAAAATTTTATACCCTGGATCAGCCCTAGACCTAGAAATAATGACCAACTCATTATTAACGAGTGCTTTTGTGGGCAGGTTGTGGTCTCCAGTATCACGTTTCACATCTGAGAGCTAGCATTTCTTAGATAAATGGCTGATTCCAGGTCTGGGCAAAAAATATAAAAGATGAACAAGTAAGTAAGTTATCAAAAGTTATATCAAAGGGAACTTCGAGGTGACTTGAAGAGGCTACCACCGGTGAAAGACGGGGCAACTTGAGTATTGATAAGAATAATAGTGGCAATGGATTGGAATATACCAAACATGTATAAATCAATGAAATCATAGTAATACTAATGAAAGATTCTTTCAGGGGTGCTCATGAACCAACTGGTGACTTAATTTTTTGGGGGGGCCGTATCGCATGCCTTGCGGGATCTCAGTTCCCTGACCAGGGATTGAACCTGGGCCCCCTGCAGTGAAAGTGCCAAGTCCTAACCACTGGAAGTCTCACTGGGGACTTAAGAAACTAGTAAATAGAGAAAAAGAGTCAAGAACATTTGGTTTCTCAGAGGTACGTTTATCCTGTGTCTTCCACCTCTTAGGTGAAAGAGAAATAATAGAACAAAAATATGATTCTGTGATCCTGAATGAAGTAATGGATCCAGCCAATAATCATCAATGGCAGCTAACATCACAGCATGAGAGACAATCTGATATTTTGTGTCTCTTGATGGAAGTACACATTACCACGTATGAAGTATTGTTGCCAAGAGATGGAACCTGAGCTTGATCAAATATCTAGACTTAATTACCAGGAAATACAGGGGACAGTGGAATACATTCCATGACACCATGCGGATGCAATCAGCAAAACCCCAAACCTGAGAAACTTTACAGCTTTTTCAATGAATACGTTGCAAAGAAAAATGGAGGGAAAGAGGGAAACATACACAAGTGACGTAAGAGACATATCCACCATCTGTGATGGGTGGTCCTTGTTTAAGTTCTACATAAAAAAAAGAAAAACCCAAACTATAAAGAAGTCTTTTAAGACACTGCAGGAAATTTGAACACTAATTGGATTTTTGATGATGTTGAGGGATTATTGTTCAGTTTATTTCTGGTGTGATAATAGTGTGGTATGTTTTTGAAAAGAAGTCCTTTTAGAGATTCAAACAGAAGTCCTTACTTGTAAGTACTTACTTATTTTATATACTTACTTATATAAAATCCTATTATTATGTGTAGGCCTTGCGGGGGCGGGTACTAATCCAGTAGCATGTGGGTTGGTGGGGTTTTATTATATTATTCTCTCTGCTTTTGTGTATGTTTGAAACTTCTCATAATAAAACAGTTAAAAATAGTATAACAGAGAGAGGGAAAACAATTTGACCCAGAGAATAGATAGCAGTCATTTCAGTCCTTGGAGGCACCGGGAAGAATGCTTTCCTGGGGCCCTCAAATCATACAGAGGTGACCAAATGGTCTGCTTTTGCCAGACATCCCTGCTCAGGAAATTCGTCTTTGACGGCTCTATTTCACTGTGCAGTTCTGTGTTCTTCTTCTGATTCCCTAAATATTGGTGTCTGTGACTCTCTGCACAGCCCTGGCGAACCCCACGTGGGCTGTTCATCAAGTTTGCCGAACTGTCACACAGTCTAGGGGTCACTGATCTCCCCCGGACTCTGCTCAGTGCTATTGATTCCTGCCCGCTGCCCTGTGGTCTTGTGACCTCCTGCAACGCCCGGTGGCCTGCGTTTCCTGCCCCTCAAGGAGCACTCTTGCCTGCTCCATGGTTTCCCGTGCTGCAGGGAGTGCAGTGATACCTAATAAAGTCTCCAGCAACAATAGGGTTCAAGGTTGGCCCCCGCTGCAGAGGAGTTAAGCCTTATCTGCTTTCAGCACCACTCTCCCTGTGGTACTTAGCCAGACTTGTGGAAGGTTTTCAGAGCAATCGTTTTGCAAGCTGTTGTTCCTAACCCTGGCTCTAGCCCCAGAGACGACCTTTCTCCAGGCTGGATTATTTATGTGTATCCTGCAGCCTCACTAGGGAAGTGTGTTTTGGCCCCCAAGCAAAGATTACTGTCTCCTCTATGACCTCAAAATACTTCCTTGCACATGGCTATCCACTGGGATGCTTTGCTGAAGTTTGCTGACTTTTTATTTTAGTCGCTTGAGTTAGTTTCATTCCTAAGGTACCAGGGGCATCTCTCTGGGGATCAATTGTATGGATACTTAGTACAAATAATTTTAACAATACGTGCTACAGAGATGGGTCTAATTTTCACAGCCGAGTTCCAGAAGTCTCTGGAGCCATGGACAGTGGCGCTGACCGAGGTAAAGAGGACAGAATGTATTCTAGGATTTGGAACTAGTACGGCATAGTAGTTAGGACCGTGGCCATTGGCAGGCCTGACCTGGGTTTAGAAATGAGCTCTGCCATAGCAGAGTGTGATTTTGAAAAATCAGCTAACTCCACAGAGCTTGAGTTTCCTTAGCTTGATTATAGTACTTGTCTCGGGGCAGGGGTGTTGTTGGAAAGAGTAGAAGAGAGAGACACGATGGGTATGCTTACCACAGAGTGACTGCTCAGTATATAGTAATTATTCAGATAGTGTTACAAACTAATCACAGTATATGGTCATAGTTCTTACAATGACAGCTTTCAAAACTCATAGCACTTCATACACACGTCTAAAATAACTCAATATTTCATACTGTAATTATTTTATTGAATAGTTTCCTATCCTACACTAAATGGCAGACACTGGCTCTTATTTATTGATTTTTCTCCCTAGTATTCAGCATGTGCCTTGGTACCTAATAGGTACTCAATATTTGTTGCTGGGATGAATGGTCGCCATGCTTATCAGGAAGAAGCGAAACTGCCTGTTTTTAGTCATAAGACACAGCGCATATGTGCACGCTCATGGACTTCCACATCCATGTTAAAAATATTGACGTTCTCCAAGCACTGGATTTGCTGTTACTTCTCTTGGAAGTGGCTACAGAAGGTGACTTCGGGTGTTCCTGTGAACCTTTGCTCCTTCTCTACACTGGGAAGAATATAGAGTAAGGCCGTGCACAGGCTCAGAGGAAAATGAGCTGCTGATTTTCACATCCATAAAGGCTGCTGAACTGTGGTCAGAAGGACTTTAATTTTGTGGTTTTCTTTGTAGTATGTGGGCTTCCATAATTTTATATTTATAGGCTAGGATTTTCTGGGATTTTTCTCAGATGCTCTGACTTTAGTGTTTTGTTCTTCTGGGGTGTCAGAAAGGGAGCACCTCCTGTTTGAGGTGCACCTGTGATGGTGTAGTCAAGTCAATGGAGAATCTTGCATCAGACTCATAACTGAGATGGGGGGCAAAGGCAGCTTGATCAGGCTTTCTCTATAAAAACATAACTTTTATTAAAATAAGAACATACCCATCAATAACATACCCATCAATCCTTAATTAACTGCAGTCACATGGTTATTTACTTAGAGTGAAAACACTATTTGAAGCAAGATTTAAAGAAATATATCTATTCTTTCTTCTTGACTCTACAGTTTTCGTAAGGCTCACCCACTTTATACCCTAGGAATTGGACGTATTCCCTAGACCATGCCTCTCTTCTGGGCAGAGACCCTCTGCTGACTCGACCAGGTCCCCCTGCAGTTAGCAGAGGCGTTCCAGTGCTCCGAGGGGGGTCTGGGTGTGAGTCAAGTTCTCCTGACTATTTACTGACTATAAAATGACACCACAAGTTAACAAAACACAAAAAATACCTCCATAGCCTTTTATTCCAGGCACACGAGAAAAGCATAAAAACTTACTGCCTCAAACTACCCTTGTTCCCCTACAGGCGTAACACCTTAAAATACTTTAATACTTCAAATTTTTCTGGGAATAATTTAATCTCCCACTGCACTTTTTTCCACTGTGCATTTATATCTTTAAACACACACACCAACCACAACCCAATAATTAGATGGAATTTCAATATTTTCTGGCATTTTTAAAACTTTTAGTGTCCACATTACTCTTTCAAGGAAGGAAGCATCTCTGAAGTGTGCAGAAACTTTGCTCCACAACCATTTCCTGCAGATGCAAATCAGCACCTTGTTGGATGGAGACAGATTTTCCTGAAATTCAGAAAGTCAGCTTTAGTAACTTCCAAGTTCTTCTCGTTTGGAGACCTTATTAGTTTAAGTCACTTCCATGTTTTCTAAAGAAGCACACCCAGTGTATATAAAATATAAAATTTAAAAAGCAAATTCCCATATTGCTGTCTCCAAGACGTGTTCTGTACATCTTGCCAATTCCACCATGGTAGCATTGATTCTGTTATTTTCCCAGGAGGATGAGGAAATAGAGGAACAGGAGCATATATATCATATGATTTAGATGCAACCTTTATTGACAAACCCAAGTGATGACTTCAAGGCATCGGCGGAGGAAGTCCAGGAGCGACGTCCTGATTAAACATCCTCAACTAAAGTCAGGCTTCTGCATAAATGCTATTATGTGTCACTGCTGGATTTCTCCTTTAGCACAACTGAAAATAAATTGCTTATATTGTACCTGTTATCCCACCTTAAATGAAATTCCTCTAATATTGCAGAAGTAGGGTTGCCTTGCCCCTGAAAAATTGTGAAGTAGATAAAGTTTATTTTTGCTACCATCTTACCATCCCTCTCCTCTGTCCTGATTTCCTGTAGTCATTCCTCAGGCTCTAGCCTGTGTCCGATTCCCAAGGGCCTCCTTGCTGTCAGTTAATAATAGCTTTCGATGCTCTTATTCTTCTCAGAGTTTTTTGCATTTTAATAAGGCCCCCAGGGATTAAAATGCCTCCAAAACCAAAAGAGTGAATCTCTAATGGTGGAATTTTAGGTGTCTATGACAGGCGTGGTGGGAGATTTTATGGGGAGGGTTCTCTCAGAAGGCAAACACCCTGACAGCCTTCAACTCCACTGACTTGGTACGGTTGGCCCTACAAAGGAGGACAGGAATGTGAATTAATCAGCAAGGAAGTACTGAACTTTATTGAAAAGAAAACCTTAAACCTTTGTTAATTATAACAATGTTTTAATCAGTTTTCCAATAAATGAATATATGGTAACACTGGAAGCATTCTCCAGCTGGGAAAATTATACAATATCTTAGGGAAGGTCTCTTTAGTGTTGGCGCAATAGGAAATCTGAGATTTTTGAGATGGAAATGCTTCATAATCTGTGTTTCAGGTCTTATCCTCTTACTGAAGGAAGCAGTCACGTTGACACAGAGTAGAATCCTGGAATTAACTCTTAGGTACAGGCCTGAAATGATAATGATAAACCTCATACTGAACTGTTGTTTCCAACATACATTTTGTACATGAACAAAAGAGAAAAAAGCCAGAATATTCTTCTCACCATTGTCTAGCACAAGAGGATGTCAGATTCCTGCACTTTATCTGGACCGCTCTATCGCCCTTTTTTTTCTCCCCCTGCTAAGTAAACAGTGGAGCTTCATCCATTATTCAGCTATCAGAGACTGCCAGGATTTTCTGGCTGTGGAACTTGGGAGTTCTTACATTTCTTTAAAAATGTGGAAAAATGTATTTGCAAAACTGCTGGAAAGGGAAATGAAGAAAGATATCAACTCCTGCAATATAATTAATCCTTGTATCTCCCCCAGAGGGCTGACTTGAGTTTTTCTTTAGTAATGGGAATTTAGTTTTATTTCTTTTTTTGGTTGTCATTATTCACACTTAACTACCTGTGGCAAGTTCTAGGGAGGAGAGAGACTATTGTAAATAGGTTTGGGGCACAGAGGAAGGAAGGGCTTTTAAATGATGCCCTGTGAGAACCAGTACAGAGCAGCCAGCCGTGCCCGGCTCTACCTTAGAGCTGTAAACACAGTCCCTCCCAGCCAACCAAGTGTTACAAATTCTCCTTTTACAGCTCTGGGGAAGGCTTCTTATAACGTTTTCCACACTGAATGCTGAAGTTTGAAGTCTTCTTTGGGAGAGATTTTCCAGGTCAAAAGTTGCAGGTATAAGAATATTGAAAGGAATGTAAAATCTTGTGCATGTAAATATATATATTTTATTGCCTTCATCTTTGCATCCAGGGATGGTGACCTCTACACCTGGAAGCACAGAACGTGCCTCACAGGGAGGGGACTGAAACGCACCAGGGTTGAGGAGATGAGAGCAGGAGCCTCCCAAACACTTGAAATGGACCCCAGTCTCCACTTCCAGCTGACGGCTTCTATAGGCTTCTGAGAAACCACAGAGCCTGAAGTGCTGTCTTGCTTACATTTTGCTGCCATCGGTGGCGGGGAGAGGGTGCAAAGGGCTCTGGAGGTACAGACAGAAGACCTGGTTTAAGGTCAGCAATTCCATTTGCTGTGCCTTCTAGAGCAGACATCTTCAGCTAGGGGATTCACCGCACCCTCATATTTTGTAAAGGATTTTTTGTTTTTGGTAAATTACAGAACACTATTGGAGTATAAGTTATTCGAATGATGGAAAGTCAGCACAATCTACAGCAATGAAACTGGAATGTATTATTAAATGTGATAGAGCGCACCTAGAATAGACATAGGTGAGCCCGCTGGTACATGACGAAAAGGAAGCAAACTCATGCCCCCCCCCTTTTTTGATAAAATGATTACTGTTCGAGGACTGCATGACTGTAAACTACATGTAATCATAATTTTAAAAATCATGGAAAAATTCTCTCATGGTGGAATGTAGGTGTTCAGGTAGAAATAATGCTGACACTCAGGAAGCACTTGGTATACGTAGGGAAAAATATTGAAAGGAGAGATCCATAGCTTGTGAACAGCCTTACATCAAAGCCGGTATCATTAGCTCAAAGAGAAGAGGGTCTTGGGGAAAGTTACAGAGTCTTGTATAGTTCACTATATTTTTCAATGGCTGCTTGAAGACAAAGAAGGTGTCTGTGCGGATCCAGGCGGACTGGACAATAAAATTTATGAACAATCAAGATTTAACATAGCGTCCAATGGAAACAAATACCTGAGCACTCATAGGTCAGGTACAAGGGGGAGAGTGTATAAAGAGAAATATTGGGGATTCTTGCAATTTAATGGGGAGATAAAAGCATAAACAACTAAAATGAGATGCAATAAATAAGACAGATAATATGAGACTTACAATTTAAGAATAACATTATATGCAAGAAAGGAGTCAAAAGGTACAAACTTCCAGTTATAAAATAAATAAGTCATGGGGATGTAACGTACAGCATGATGACTAAAGTTAACAATACTGTATTGCATATTTGAAAGTTGCTAAGAGAGTATATCTTAAACACTCTCATCACAAGAAAAAAATTCTGTAACTATGTATGGTGATGGATACTAACTAAACTTACTGTGGTGATCATTTCACAATATATACAAGTATTCCATTACTATGTTGTATAATTGAAACCAATATAATGTTATATGTCAATTATACATCAATAAAAAAGAACAATACTATAATAATATATATTATATAACATAATTATGATGTAATTAATAGTAATTATATACTTATGTTATATAGTATGTATACTATTCATAAATACTATGGTAGAGGTATCTTATCTTTGTTGGTAACTGCAAATTTAACGGAGATGATGATAAATTTGAACATTTGGCTGAAACAATCAGTTGTGCAAATAAGAACAGAAAATTTGCTTTATCAAATATTCATGTGAAATGGAGGTTGAAGGTGTTTGTTAACAAGAAAGCTTTACTTTAACCAGTAGTGTAAAATAGTTACTGAAAATGATAATGACCGAGTTGATAAAAGCATATTGCCCAGGTCAAAGAAGTTAAAACTCCTTCAGCACTCTAAAATGACCAGACCCAATATGAGGGACTGGAGTCTTGAGAAAGGTGATGAAGGATAAGTGTCTAGGGCATAAAGGGATGATTTGGAAGGGACAGGGTAACAGCATTAAATGGGTCATCAGGCGTCTCAATGACTGTGCCCATTTTAATTCATAGTGGTGACCAAATGACAACATAGAGAGGCTAATGAGAGTGAAAGAAGATTTTCACAACTTACAGTTCCCGAGAGTAGGGGCTGGCATGCCTTGCAGGGCCACACAGAAAAGCACTGGTATTAATCAGGAGGCAGCAAAGAGTGAGGGGAAAGCATTGGCCTTTATTGTGTTTTCCATGGGAAAGGCAAGGCAGAGCAGGGGAAACAGCTTAGGACTGGCCAGTTTTTTGGTTTTTTTTTTTAACATCTTTATTGGAGTATAATTGCTTTACAATGGTGTGTTAGTTTCTGCTTTATAACAAAGTGAATCAGTTATACATATACATATGTTCCCATATCTCTTCTCTCTTGCATCTCTCTCCCTCCCACCCTCCCTATCCCACCCCTCTAGGTGGTCACAAACCACTGAGCTGATCTTCCTGTGCTATGCGGCTGCTTCCCACTAGCTATCTATTTTAC
>NC_041224.1:14110769-14133762 GCF_002837175.3 Physeter macrocephalus
TGAGTTATTTGTAGTGAGGTGGATGGACCTAGAGTCTGTCATACAGAGTGAAGTAAGTCAGAAAGAGAAAAACAAATACCGTATGCTAACACATATATATGGAATCTAGAAAAAAAAAAAAAAGGTCATGAAGATGCTAGGGGTAAGACGGGAATAAAGACACAGACCTACTAGGGCATGGACTTGAAGATATGGGGAGGGGGAAGGGTAAGCTGTGACAAAGTGAGAGAGGACTGGCCAGTTTGAACAATCCCAGCAGGCTTTGTGGCCTGGGGGTGTCCCTAGTTGTCTGGTACCTGGCTGTAGTTGATTTAGGGCAGGGGAAATATTGGCTTGGTGGGTGAGAGTTCGATAACAGAGGTTGCTGGGGGTATGGACTCGTGATCTGTTAGTTTGTACATAAAAAGCATGTTCTTAGGGATTAACTAGCCCTGGAAGGGGCAGTCTCCCAGCCTCGCCCCCTCTGGCCAGCCAGCTCCTCAAGATGTCAAAATAACATAAAACATAGAAAATAAAAAAGTATGATTAATACGGCAGGGTCCAAACTGTAGCTCCAGGGTAAGAACTAGAAACCATGAGGAGAAGTTTTGGGGAGACAGGTTTTAGGGGAAAAAAGAAATCTTTCTAAGAAATAGAGCCATCTAAAAGTGGAACAGATGTCTTTGTCAAATAGGGAATGTCTGAATACAGATATATTTTGAGATGGAAAAACCAAGTCATTCATGTTGCAGGTAAGATTTCTTCAATGACTGGGAGGCAGCAATAAGGTCCAACTCATAGATTCTATTATTCTATAGTTAATTGTGTGCTTTGTGTATGAAGGAAATCGTATGGCAATTGTTACCCTTCATGTTCTACTCCTTAACTTCTCAGGGATAGAACTAATTTTAAAAGACTAAAATTTAGCAGTGGGAATAAATGGCAGTTTTTTAACATAGTTGTAATAACTGGGGCTCTGATGGGGAGGACTGGAAGCAAGCCACTGGAAAAAGAACCCCTATTTTAGTGCCAGTTAAGTGGAAGCCAAGTGGCCAGAAGCCTTAGTTAAAAACAATGAGCTGACCTTGAGTTCTCTTGAGAAACTAGGGATTATAAGATTTGTGTTGGCAACATCCTTCCATGAGGTCATTCTTCCACTAGAAATTTATAGAGCCTTTCCTTTGCCTAGTCCATCGCGGACTTCGCAGTGTGTCAGGACCATCTTTTGAACCAGTTTATCTATTAGTTCTCATTTAAATGTGCTCCCATTAAATACTAAAAGACTCTAATGCTTAGTAAGATTCTGTTTCCTCTTTCATAAAATGAAGGGGCTGTACTAGAATGATCTATAAATTTCCTTTGATCCTAAAATTCCTTGACTCCACCATGCTGTTCTTTGAGGTACTCTTAAAAAGTCTTCTCCTTGGATCGACTCAAGTCACACGAACTGAACCTAATGTACAGCACAGGGATCTCTACTCAATACTCCGTAATGACCTGTATGGGAATAGAATCTAAAAAGAGTGGATATATATATATATACATAAATGTATAACTGATTCACTTTGCTGTACAGCAGAAACTAACATAACATTGTAAATCAACTATACTCTAATAAATATTAATTTAAAAAAATGTCATACAAGCTAGTCTTTGTGGTTGGCAGTAGACTGTGTGTCTGTCCAGCATTGTTCAGGTGATTTGTGTGCTATAAGGTAGGTAGCATGGCTCTTATTTATAACCAAAGAAGCTGAGACTCAGACAGATTAATCAAGTGTCCAAAATCACACAGCTAACAAGGGGAAGATTAGGAGAAGCTAACTTTGCCTGTGTAACTCTCCCTGTCTTACTGCAGAGTTCTGTGTTATAGGGATGAGCATCAAAAGCATTCAGTGAGTGATGCTGAGACTGCCATTCTTTGTTTGACAGTAAAGTCACTGTCTTCTGGCTTGGAAGTATTGATCCTTGCATCTGAGATCTGAGAATTGAAGTTAGGGACTCTGGTTCCTTTGCATCCCTCCCCAGTGAAGAGTTTGTTCTTTTCTGGCTGGGATGTGAAAAGGAGAAAGCAGAAAGGAGAAACGTTATACTGGAAAATTCATGGAAGTATTTGGATTTTTCTTCCATTTAATTATGTTTTTTCTCCACAAGTTCTATACCATTTTTTGTTTGCTCCAGTTCTACTTAAAGCAAGAAGAAAACACTTTCACTGCTAAAATTCTGTTTTGATATGCACGGACAGGCACCTGCCTTGCTTTAAAAATTCATGTGAGCTCAGGATACCTTTCAAATTGGGTATTTTATGGCTGTGAAGTTTATTTGAGAATCCTGGACATGCAGGATTCAATTAGGGCATTTGAACTCCTATCCAATGCTAGGAAACAGGCTATTTCCATTTGCGGGTCTTCTGATACTCATAGAAATGATAGGAAATTAGCGTTTCTTCTCAGACATGGGTTACTGTCTCTCCATTCATTTTTATGAATCATGCAGTCCCCATAACTGAAAATGTGTCACTGAATGTGTTATTGCCATGAAAACCCCCCAACTCTACTTATTTTACAATCAACAATTCAATTGTGTGGGATATGGTTCCTTGTAATGCACGAAAGATTGGGAGCAGGAGGCTCTGTCAATGCTATGAATTGGTGATATTTAGGCACAAACATCTGTTGAATTGTCTGGATTTTAGATACTAACCAACAGGGCTACACGGTTAGTGCAGCCACGTGCTCAGAATTAAACCTGGAGGGGGAAGTTAGATTAATCATTCTCGAACCTGGGGAATTCAGTATATAGGTCTGCTTTTACTGTGTATGCCTTTATTTTCAAAAACTTGATGAAAGTTTTTCACATCTGATTTCCACTATATACTTGTGAAAAAGAACTTTGAGATGTGTGTGTGTGTGCACACGTGACACAGTTTTGAGGGGAGCAGGATGGGGCCAGTGAGACAGTTAGCAAAGTGGTTAGGCATATATGTTTTAAAGTTAGATAACTTTGGGGCAGGAATACCTCACTTTTATTAACTGCAAAATGGAGTAATAAAATTGCCTATTTCATAAGGTCTTACAAGAATTAAGTAAGATAATTAATGCGTGTAACGTACTTAGTGTCATACCTGGCACAGGGCACACACCCATGTTTGCATAATTAAATGAAACGTTAGTTGTTCCTCTTTATCAATATTCATCATCATCACCACCATCATCACCAGCACCAACATCATCACCATCATCATCACCACCATCATCATCACCTTCATCACCACCACCATCATCATCATCATCACCACCATCATCATCACCATCATCATCACCACCATCATCATCACCTTCATCACCACCACCATCATCATCACCATCATCACCACCACCATCATCACCATCATCATCATCATAAACATCATCATCACCATCATCACCATCATCATCATCATAAACATCATCATCACCACCATCATCATCACCATCATCATCACCACCATCATCACCACCATCATCAACACCATCATCATCACCATCATCACCACCACCACCATCATCATCATCATCATCACCATCATCATCACCATCATCACCATCTCCTTTATTATGGTATTTCAAAACACAAAAGAGCTTTGAAACCCTTTGGGAATAGCTTTCTTCTTTAAATTTATCTTCTAATTGATATTTACTGCATTAGGAGCAAATGAAGTAGGGTGTATATGAGTGCGATCATGAATGTAAGTATATGTGTATGTTTTAGCAGATCCAGGTGTTAAAAACTCCATTTGGTCTTATTAGACTTCACTTAAATTAATTGCTTCATTTGTTGAACTAATGCCTGGTATTCACAGAATAATTTCTTTTCTCCCTTTTACATATATAAATAAACTATTGAATATGTTGTTCCAGTGAATGCTAAAATAATGACTAATACACAAGGGGCCAATTTAGCAGGAACCCTTCATCATGGCTTCCTGCAACTGGACCCCCACTGGAAACATGTGATAATAAATCAGTGATTGCAGATAACGGAGCACTGGAGAACGCAGGCCAAGAGAAACCAACCCCCAACCTCTTCTCAATATAGGTTTTAAGAAACTGAAGTTGTCTTGCTTTATCTTTGTCTTTCCTTTTCCACTTCTCTTGACTCACACCCCACCCAGCAATTCTTAATGGCCAGAATGCTCAGTAACTGAAGAACCACTTTCTCCCCTCTGGTTGGAACTGATGTTCGATGCTTAGTGGCAGGAGTTTCAGGAGGGTATCTGCTGGGGACAGGTTACAACAAAATCACACACAGTCTTTCCTTTTTTATAAGGTCATAATCATATGATTCATTTCTCTGTGTGATCATTAAAAGATATGAAATGTGAAGTTTGTTAAATCTCAAAATATTAAGCACCATGGTCAGCACGGAAGTGTTTTGCTTGTGGTATATATAGAAGGGTTGCTGTCTGAACACATCAGCTAACAAACTTAAAAGGAACACAGGGTCAAACCTTGTTCCGACACTAAAGTGCTAATTGGTAATTTGGTAGAGTGGAAGGAGCAGATCTTCGGCATTAGAGGTCTGGATTCTAGGACCGTTTCTATCAGTAGCTGGGTGTAGGCTCTGGACTTCTTGGGAGACTTGATTCCCTCATTTTAAAAATCAAGAGTTTGGTCACCGATCTCTATAGCTCTTTAATAACACTGTGGCTTGCCTGTGGCATTTGCAGGTGTTTATAATTGTATATAGATGTGGTACTTAGCTGTGGTCCCTTCCTCCCTCCCTCCGTCCGTGTTCCCTTCCTTCTCCCTCTCTGCCTCTCTCCCTCCCCTCTTTCCCTTTCCTCCCTCCACCTTCTTTTAACACAACAGCTGAGCAAATACTATGTGTCAACAGCCCTTGTGCTAGATCTAAGTGAACAGAACAGACGTTTTCTTTGCTCTCGTGGGATTTACAGAGCAGACATTAAAAAAATCATATGCATAAAATAATGTTATGTTTATCAGATCAATGAAAGAGAAGTTCACAGTGTGTGCAAGTTGTCACAGGGGGCCTAACTTGTTTTACGGTGGATGGGCAAGAAAAGTGGTTCCGGCAGGATGGCATTTGAGCTTGATGGTGCCGGGGAGGAGGGGGAGTTAGCTGAGAGAGGCAAGTGTCCTTAGTACAGGGAACAGCACCTGTTATATGAAGGCCTCAAGGCAAGGAAAGTAGGCTCAGTGGGAAACTCAAAGAGCCTGGAAAGAAGAGGGCCAGGAAGAGAGAGGCTAATGCCTATCAAGCTCGGAAGTTTTCTCTTTATTCTAAGGTCGGTGACAGCCATTGAATGATCTTCAAAATGTTCGTGTTAAAATATAGTATTTCAAATATACAGAAAGTTATAGAATATAATAAACAAAGATCTCTGCATTGATCACTCGACTTTATTAAATTTGGACATTTTGCCATAGTTCCCTCTTTGTAGGGTCACGTGACACTGTGGATGCATGTGAAGCCTGAGTGTGTATCTTTCTGATTTCACTCTCTCTCTTTCCAGAGATCATCACATCACCCTGTAGCCTTTGTAGCCACCATTCACATTCAGGCTTTTATATTCTCACTAAAACTTTATGTAACCATAAATAAAATATAATATATAACCGTTTTGCAAGGTTTAAAACTTTATATAATTAATATTATACTCTATGATTTTGCAGCTTGCTTTTTTTTTCACAAAACTCTAAGATTTTGAGATTTATACATTTTGGCAATCAAGTTATTTATTTTTAACTGCTATCTAATCTGTTAGTGTGTGAATTGTACTGTGAACATACCACCATTTATTTGTATATGTTTCCATTAATAGACATTTAGGAAATTTGCCAATATTTTGCTGATACAGACTATGCTGCTCAGTACATTCTTGTATGTGGCTCGTGTAAATAAGCAAGAGTTTTTCCAGGAAATATTCCTAGAAGTAGAATTGTTGGATTGAACAGTACGTATTGACTTGCAACAAATTAATTTCCATTGTCTATTTGTCAATCTCATTGCTATATATTTTAATAAGGAAAAAGTATTGCATGTTATCCAATGCCTTTTCTTAATTTATTGAGTTGATCATTTGATGTTTTTCCTTAATCTATTTGGTATTATGTTAATAGATTTTTCAGATGTTGAAATATCCTTTAAATCCTTGTGTACCTATTTGATCTTGATCATGGTTATATTATTATATGATATGTTACTTTTACAAACATCTAAATTTGACTTTTTTTTCATCTGTGAATAATTTATTTATTTTTTTATTTAACAAACACCTTTACAGTGCTTTGAAGTGTCAAAAACTTTCTAGGTACATTTTTTGACTTACTTTTTAATAATTATAATTTTTAGGATTTCTGTAGGTATGTACATACATGAGATTTTCTCTTACGACATTGATCCTCTCTCTTTTGGGTATCAAGCCTTTACCAATATCCCCAGATGGGTTCCTTTTCCTCCTTATCTAACTATGAAAATGTCCGTAGAAGAGAAGTTATTTGTTTCATGAAAGTTTGGTAAAACTCTCCTCCAACACACTTCGGGTCTGATGACTTTTGGATATGGCGATTTGATTACTAATTTAGTTTTCAAGTGGATGATTGATTTATTCAATTATCTATTTCTTCCACACTAAATACAGTAAGTCCCCTACACATGAACCTTCAAGCTGCAAACTTTCAAAGACGCAAACATGCGTTTGCATGTCCGATCACATAAGTGAGTTCATGTGTCTGGCGTACATTGTCATGTGTGTGCATCCTCTACAAGTGGTTGTGCTTTTGTGTACTGTACAGTACAGTATAGAGTACAGTAGTACAGTATCTTTCTTTCAAGCCCAGGATGTCCTGAAGCAAACATAAAAGCAGCGGTATATAGCCAATTGTGTTAGTTGGGTACCTAGGCTAACTTTGTTGGACTTAACGAACCCGCTCTCAGAATGGAACTCATTCGTATGTAGGGGACTTACTGTGTTGGTAATTTTTATCTTTTAAAGTTATTTAATCTAAGCCTCCAAATTTATTTGCATTAAATGGTTTATTAAATTGTCTCAAGTATATTTCTATGCCTATAGTCATGGCTTCTTTTTATTTTTAATATTATGAATTTGTGTTTTCTCTTATTTCTTAACGAGTCTTACAAGTGATTTGTCTATTCCATTACCTTTTTTATTTATAGGAGTATATATTTATTTTTAATTAGTAAAACTTACTGTCTCATTACTGTACCATTGGGTGGATTTATCATCATTTACTTATTAAACCAGTTCCCTGCTGATGGATATTAAGGTTGTTTCCATGTTCACTGTTTATTTTTTTGAAAATTTTTTTATTGAAGAATAGTGTGCAATATTATATGTTACAGGTGTACAGTATAGTGATTCACAATTGTTAAAGGTTATACTCCATTTATAGTTATTATAAAATATTGGCTATATTCCCTCTGTTATATAATATATCCTTGTAGCTTATTTTATACCTAATAGTATGTACCTCTTAGTCCTCCATCCTTATGTTGTTCCTCCCTACTTCTCTCTCCCCATTGGTAACCACTAGTTTGTTCTCTATATCTGTGACTCTGCTTCTTTTTTGTTATTTTCACTAGTTTGTTGTAGTTTTTAGATTCCACATGTAAGGGGTATCATACAGTATCATACAGTGGTATCATAGAGTAAGTCTGTCTGACTTAGTATGATAATCTCTAGATCCATCCATTTTGCAGCAAATGGCATTATTTCACTTTTTTTTATGGCTGAGTGGTATTCCATTGCATATATATATATACCGTATCTTCTTTAGCCGTTCATCTGTTGATGGACGTTTAGGTTGCTTCCATATCTTGGCAATCGTAAGCAATGCTGCTATGAACATGGGGTGCATGTATTTTTTTAAATTGGTGTTTATTCCATTATCTTTTTCAAAGAACCAGCTTTTTGACTACTTCATCTGTTATTTCTTTGTTTTCTATGTTATTATTTTCTTATCTTTATTACTTTCCTCCTTTATCTTTTTAGATATACTCTTTCCCACCAAGCACCTAGATTGAATGCTTAACTCATCTATATTTGATCTCACTTGTTTTTAAAATTAATAGATTTAACACTATAATTTTATACTTATATACCCTTTGACTTTATCTCATAAATTTTTATGTAGTTAATTCAAAACATTACTGATTTCTATTGTGAATTCTTGTTTCACCTATGGGTTGGTTTTGTGTGCACTTTAAAGTTTTGATCACACCTTTTAAGGTGCTTTTTATGTTCATACATAATTTAATTGCATTTTGGTCAGAAAACATGGTTTATATGATACTAAATCGTTGCTTTTCATTGAGACTTCCTTTGAGACCTAAAATATCATCATTAAAAAAATGGTGTAAGAAGAATGTATATTGTCAGTTCTTTGGGTGCAGAATTATATATAATTATATTCCTTTCTCTCCCCCTTCTATCCCTCTTTATCTATTTTATCTTAATTTATTTTTTCTTGGTATTAAAATGCTATAATAGACTTTTAAAAAATATATCTGTATGGTATATTAGTTGTCCATTTATTTTTAACTTTCCAGCGTCTTTTGTTTTAGATGAACTCTTGCAAGTAGCATATGGCAGGAGTTATTTTTTAAGTAAATCAGATGATTTCTATCTTTTAATAGATGACTGAATCCTTTTACATTTATTGTAATTACTGATTTATTTTTATAAACCTATTTTGAATTTTCTTTATACCATCCTTCTTTTCAGCTTTTTTTCTTCCTTTTCTACTCTCTATTGGATTGATAAAGTTTTCTAGATTCCCCCTTTTTAATCTTTACTGACTTGGAAGCTACATATTGCATTTCCATTTTTTAGTTAGTTATTCTTAACTTTCAAACCAACATCCTTAGTGTAAATTTCTCTAACAGAGTATTTCTATCCTGCCTCTGAATGTGACATGGACCTTAGCATACATCAACCATCCAGGGAATGTTCTATTCGTCTTATCTTTGTTTCTAGCTTTCTTTTTTAAAAAGTTGGCTTTTTTTCAGTTAACAGTTAAATTTACCAAAACATTTTATCTTTTCTTGGGTCACCTTTCTTTTTTAAATTGTATATATATTCTCTGGGTTCATTTTTCTTTTTCCCAAGATAATCATTTAATTTTTTTTTTTTAGTGAGAGTCTGTGGATTTTTCTATGTCTGAACACATATTTTCCCCTTGGATCTTGAATTGTAGTTTATCTGTATATGAAATTTGAGGTTGAGAGTTACTAATTTTTCCCATCAAGTTGAAGATAAAATTCCATTGTCTTCTGTCATCTATTGCTGCTGATAACAAGTTCCACGGTCTTTCTCACTATGGTTCCTTTGTAGACAATTTGTCCTTTCTCTCTGGTAGCTATAAACATTTTCTTTTTATTTTTCATGTTCTGCAGTTTTATTATGGTAAGTCTTAGAATGGCTTTACCATTATTTATTCTGAGCGTACTTTCCATGTGAAGATTCATTGGACACCTTTCTTCCAATCTGCACAGTTTTAATTCTGAATCGTGCATCTCTGTACACCTTTGAGAACTCCTGTTGGGCATGAGACCCTTCCCGATCCACTCTCCGTTTATCTTCATTGTACATATGCTCTCTGTACTGCACTCGGGCAGTACAGATTCCCTGCAATGCACTACTTCACTCCATGTGTCAAGTCTGGGCATATACCATCTATTGAGTTTTTAAACTCAGTACCTTTATTATTATTATTTTTAAATTTATGCCTGTTTTTATTTTAAAATTTCTCACTCTTTTAAAATGGAAGTTATTCATTTACCTCACCGGGCAACCAAACATACGTATTTTAAAGTTTTGCCAGATGGGTCACAAACTTAATTTCCTTGGGGGCATATTCATGTTTTGAATGTTGATTTTCTTGGCTGTCTTTCTCAGTATTAGATTTCACCCTCTGTTTTGGAATTTTGCTTTGCAGGCTTATTTTGAGCGGGAGCCTTTTGTTTTTGTTTTTCTTTCTTATGTTTCCTTTGCGTTCACCCCTCCTGGGCCAGTGGTTTTGTGGCTACCTTTGCCCAGCTGCTCAGGACTCCCTGCCCCAAACCTGGTATTACAGAGCTTCTGTCCCACGGTGGAACTGGGGATACTGTGACTTGCTTCCTGACTTGATGGGAGACTGCATTTCTATCTTCCTTTTCCTTCCTGCACTGGTAGCCTATTAAAAATTCAACCCCCAGGGATGGTTAGCTACAGCTTTTAGTTTCTTTTATGCGTGGGTGTTGGAAGTGGGGGGGTGGGAGCTGGTGAGTGACACCAGCCCAGATTCTCACTCCTGAGTGGAGTAATTTTATTTTCTTTTCTCCACTGGAATCAAAATGCAGATTGCGTCCTTCCCGAATGGGATCCAGCAGGCCTGTGGCTCCAGCAGAGCCCACTGATTTGTGTTTCGCTTCTGTTTCTGGTTCATGGAGAGATTTACCTTGATTTTTGAACCTCATTAATGCCTTTAGTTTTCTGTTTTTCTATTTTATCTATTTTTGCTCTGCATTTGGATGGCGGGAGGTGTGTCGTCCGTGAATGGGTCTTAATTAGGGAGTGACACAGATAGAATTGTGTTAGGAAAAGAGCTTTCTTGTTGTGGAAAACAGTTTGAGGGCATGCCTGGCAGGCTGGGAAGCAGGTCATAAAGCTATTTATCACCTAGTCCAGGTGAGGTGACCTTGACTTGAACTTGGGGGACAGCAGGGGAAAGAAGAGAAGCTTGCTGATGCAACTTGCGTTAGCTGTTGGGAACCTTAGGAGTGTTTCATCAAGGGGGGTGGAGCTGCATCTCCATCCCGGTGTCCCTGGTCGGCGGCGTTACAAATCCCCACCGGAGCTTTCCCAGGTGTCCCCTCTCTCATCTTGCTCTTATTCCATTGCTCCTTCTTTAATTCTTCCCTTTGTATTTTAAAAGATCCTTTCCACATCTTCCCTCTTTGCTCACGTTCTTCTCCCCCTCACCCCACGCCACGGTGCTCACGGGGCCAGTGGAGTCCAGGGTGTGTGCTCAGGAGCAGGGCCTCGGCAGAGGTCACCTTCTGGATCTCTTCTCCTGGGGCGAGAAGGGTTACGGGTTTCTTTTCAGCCTCCCAGACTCTCCCCATACGTCTCTCCTCCAAGCTTCCTTTGCTGTCTAAGGGGGTCCGCACTGCTGCTGAAGGCCGGGGAGCCTCAGGAGGACAGAAGGGGAAACTTCCCTGAGGCTCCTCCTCCCTGGCTCACGCTTTCTAGAGCCAGAAAGCCTCCTATTGGGGAAATCTGTGGTGGACAATCCCTCACCCTTTCAATGTGACACATGGTTGATTTCGTCTTCAAAGGATCTCCTAAGGAAGCTTAAGGGGTGTGACCTCCATCCCCGCTCAAGGGCTGCAGAACGGCTACAGCTGCTGCATATGGGGCAGAGTGAACCGTGGAGGTGGGTGAGTCCAGTGTGAATTCGACTGTGGGAGCAAAAAGGGCCCCAAATGCTTTGTATCTACTCGTAGACCCCGAGAAAGGGTGAGCTAAGGCGGAGAAAAAAATTAGCCCCAAAAGGTGGCTCTACAGCGGCTCCTCTCATTTACTACAGAATCCCAAATCTTTGCCAGTTGCAAATGGACCAGGAAACAATACTTCCCCCAGGTAGTAACTTACATTTACAAAGCCCTGCCACACAGGACTCCTGGGATCCTCAGAGGGAGCCCAGGGCACCCAGCATGTGTGCTGTCATCTCCCTTTGGAAGAAAGCTTGGCGTAGTGAGTTGTCCAGAGTCACACAACTAGTAAGTATGTGTGGAGGGGAGCAGGTACCCCACTCTGGACAGTCTCTTCCTCAAGTCTTCCTAGTCAATCCCTGGCTTTGGATTGGCTTCGGTGAGTTAAACTTGGGAGCATTTTAGGGTGAAAGAAGATCCAATTCTATTTCTCCCCAGTTCTCTGGGGAACTGGCTTAATAGCCAAAAAAAAAAAAAAAAAAAAAAAAAAAAAAAATCAAATGCCAATAATCGCACCCCTGAGGCATGGATCAGTGCCTCTTCTCCCTACACCGGACCTAAACGCGTGTCGGTGCAGGCCACGTGAAGAGGGGCTGTGAGCTCTCAAGGGGCTTTCATCCAGGTAGAGTCAGAGTGAAACGGATGAAGGGAAAGGAGCATCATAAAGGGCCAAACTGCAGCCTGAGGGTCAGAGAGGCACAGAGGAAGGGAATGCAGAGACCGACCCATCTGCTTGTTTATTCAAAGGACATCCATTCAAGGCCTGCACCGTGCCAGGCGTGTGCAAAGTCAGAGGATGCACTGTGAGCAAAGAGAAAGCCCAGGCCTCCCAGGAGAATCCCCACACCCCGGACTGACACGGCGAAGACAGGCCACGGAGGGCAGCGCCTGCCCCTGGAGATGAAGGAGCTTCACGGGCAGGGTAGGGGCCCTGCTTCCAGGACCAGCTGCAGTCTCTTCTCTCCTCCCTCCTGGAGCTGCCAGCAGGGCATTCAGGGACCAGGCACATTTCGGCTCTGAGCCCACAGGGGGAGCAGGGTTTCCCAGAATGATGCTTCAGCTTGGCAAAGCTTCCCACCGGTGACCAAAGCCAGCAGCTCCGGGAGGCATTTCTTTTCTGCTTTTCTCTGTTACAGGTGGGAAAGGGATGAGAGAGGCGAGGGGGGCCAGAGACAGCCGTGGCACTGAGCCCGAAGGAGGCTGGGCTCCAATCAGCTCTACAGACCTTGCCGAGTCCCAACCGGTGCCCAGGGTGTCCCTGACCCTCACATAGACGACAGGTCTTCTGCAGAAGCTAACACGACAGGGGCTGCAAGAACAGTGGAAGAGACATATATAAGCCAGAGCAGCATTAGACCAAAACAGGTTCTTAATAAAACATGGAGCAGTGGAGTCAGAGCAGTTGCAAGAAGGACATTGGAGGAATAACGTTTACTGTACCTGCGCCCCTCTCCCCAGTATCACTCCTCCTGGCTGTGAATATCTCTGACAATTTGTGGATAATTCTGATTGTTTTGGTGGGAGTACATATACGAGACTGCATAAGTCATTTGAAACCTTCAAATCCCAGTTAATTTGGACACTCTACCAAACACGATTACTGTCAGTGTGAGTTAGGCTTTCAGGGAGAAAATTAAATAATGGGAATGTCATTTATCTGTAAATATGCCAAGCCTGTGATGAGAATGCATTTTATGAGGTGAGGAAAGACCGGTCGCACCTGGCTGGGCGAGAAGGGTTGCTGACCCCCAGCCTCCCGGGGCCCCTGCACAGAGGGGGGTCTCAGCCCCGGGCACCCCAAGGACCAGGTGCCCATCTCACTCACGTGCAGCCTTGGACCATCGGACCCTGTTTGATCCCTGCGTGCTCCCTGGATTCCCCTTCAGCTGCGTGCCCTGCACAGTTCATTACCGAGGCGAGGAGAAAATGCCCCTTCCATGGAAATTATAGAAACGATACCTGACATGAAGGGTTAATGACCATGAACAGGTGTGTGATCAGCTGCCGCTGAGGATAACAGGCAGGCTGTCCGGCTGCTTGGTGCTAATTAGAGTCCATCTCTGAAGCCGCTGCAACAAAGCAAGAAATTCTACTGCTTAGGTGATTTTCCTAAAGAAAACTGTTTTCTTTTTCACTAAGCATTTGCTCTGCTTCGCCACGTAGCTAAGAACCCACGTATTAGCGGCTTTCCCCCTCAGGATCAGTTTCATCATGGGCGGCTTCGCAGAGGGTTACGTCGCTCACACGAGAGTCTCAGCCTTGTCAACCCGTGGTAATCGGCGACCCTGAACCCAGACCCCACCAGGCTGAAGTGACTGACAATCTCATGTTTCCAATCCGTGAGTCATAAGGCAACGCTTGCACAAGTGGTGGAGACTCTTCCTGAGCCTTGTCCCTTTCAACGAGACACTATACATCAGTCTCAGAGCAACTCTACCGCCTGTTTCTTTGGTCGAGGTTGGAATTCCCTCCCAACAGCTGTGGAGTGACGCTGCCCCATGTCTCTTCCTCGCGTGTAGGATACAGAGCCAAAGAGCTGAAGACACCAGGAGATTGAGCCCCTTCCACTGGGGGCCTATCCATAAAAAAATGCCTGATGGGATGTGGACAGCGGAGGACTCTGCTTTTGTATCTCTTTGATTAACCAACTGGGACGAAGCCTGTGTCACGTACAACGTGCTATGGACGGACAGAGTCCACGGGAAATGTGTCTTCCCTCAAGGCACTTGTATTCAGAGTCGGCAGATGAGACCCTATTATGTAAGGAATCCTGAAGTATTTCTGCATCTTACTACTGCTGTAAGCGTATGGGGTCAGGGCGGAATGGGCTGCTCTTTGCTGCCCCCCTGCCCCAAGCCCCGTGTGGGCTCTGACTTGGCAGATTTAGAGACTTATTTGGCAGTTTCACCCCTGGCCTGGGAGGTGTCAGCTCCTGAATCTTGGGTTCCAGCTACCCAAATTCACACCAAAAACGAGATTGACAAACAATGCTGAATGTTCATTTATGGGGAGGAACTCAGGTGCCAAGAAGACCGGGAGGCCATTTCCAGAGCCTCACACAAGACGCTCTTGCAGGCGGGCTCTTCCTGAGAGAAGAGTGTGGTCCTCTGCACCATTCCCAGAAGGGAGCCTGTCTCCTCGGTCCCAAGAACCCTCCTGTGCGAGCTGCCGGGGAACCTGCATTCAGCTGACTCCTGGCAGGTGATGGGGGGGGCTCTCAGGGGGCTGGATGTTAGATTCTGAGAATGTCCTTGTCCAGGAAGGCAGCTTTCCACAGCAGCAACTGGGCGAGCTCTTTTATCCATCGCAGGGAAGAAGGAAAGGAGAGCTTCTGGGGGCTCACTCCAAACCCCCCTTAACTGCCCACGTTTCTCCCAACCTATCTGTGAGGCTGGACGCTTTTCCAAACTTAGACAGAAGTTATAAGATGCGGATGCTGCTTGAGGTGACACGCGAACATTCATTCCCAGTAATTAGACTCACGCTACTGGTCGGGTATGAATGAGTAACCGTGGACTTGCTTTTTAAACTCTAATACAGGGAATGGTGGAGGCAGGGAGTCCAGGCTGGCTCTGGGAATCTGAACTCAGGTAGAGGGATCACCAAAAGAGGAAGCGGAAGAGAAATATCACCTCTGAGGTGATGATGGCGGCAGAAACACTGCTTTACCGTGTGCCAGGCACGTGCTAAGTACTTAATTCTGTTCAGTCCTCCTAACAGTACTATGAAGTAGGGATGATTCACTCCCATTTTACAGATGGGGAAGCTGAGGCTTCAGAAGCGACACAGTGCAATCCCTCAGATTTCCAGGAGGCTCCGTGGAGCATTTTGTCAGGCCAGTTACAGACCTTTGTAGCACAGCTTCAACAGTTAATACATTTTTTTCTTTTCACTCATGGTCTTTGATACAGAGAAAGTTTCATCCCCAAAGCGTTAATAATTGAGCTTTTCCTTTGTCCTCAAACAGTCGAGAGCTCACAGCAGTGAGTACTAAGTGCCCAGAGAGCACTGCTGATAGTAGAAGAGATGGGATGCAGGAGCCAGGGAGGTCAGTTCAAGCCAAGGCTCCCGGGAGGCATCCTGGAAGGCTTCCTGGAAGGGGAGAGGTGTGAGCAGGGTCTTGGGGAGTGGAGAGAGGACAAGGACATCCATGTGTGGGGCAAGGGGAGGAGAAATGGGTTACAAAGACTAGGAATGATGAAGAAAGTGGTGGTGGCTTTGAGGGGGGTGAGGACGAGGGAAAGGAGGGGTCTCCAGTGACAGAGGTTCTGGTTGACTAGAGAATGGCGGTCTCCTTTTCCTGACTGCAGTCAGGTTGTGGCTCTAAATCTGTGCTTTAATCATTGCCACACATCTCTCTCCTACCCTTTCACACTCCTTATGCATTTCTTACTTTCCTTTTCTCCTCAGCATCATCATACAATACAGTCATCCTACAATACAGTCATCATACAATACAGTCATCATTCAATACATACATACTATGTGATATATATTTCATTAATTGCCTCCACCTCCCCCTGACTAGGACAGGGGTAACTGTCATTTTGGATTATTACTGTATTCTTAGAACTTAGAGCAAAAAAGGACTAAATGGTCTCTGTCTATTTCTCTCTAATTTACACATGTACATATAAATATATGTGTGTGCATATATACATATTCAGAACATTTAGGTCTGTTTTAGATTTTATATATTTTTTAATATTCCAAAAAGGAGGAAATTTCACTCAAGTGGTACTTCGAAGACTTACTGTGCCCATAATCAATATTTGGAAAAGAATGAGGGGAAGTAAAAAGACTTAGGACCAGGAGACTAGAAAGACCTGACAAGTCTGTGTAAGTCTTGCTTGTCTAGGGCTGCCTGGGAAGAAGGGAGTCGGGTGATTTCATGAAGGTTTCTGCCACGGATGCCTGAGGGCAAGAATCCTAAGTGGAAGCAGAGGAGCTCCCAATGAATCTTGCAGCTGGTGCCTTGTTGCTTGATGGGAGCGCAGCGCCAGCAAAACTAGTCATCTCACTGAACCTTGATAGAATGACGGAAAATAAATACTCCTAGGAACACGAATCTGCCAGTCCCTAGAAGAAGAACATAAATTGAGATCTTCGATCAGGAGAAATTAAGAAGGTTGGATGTCTCCTTAAATCTCCTTGCATTGAATTAAAGCTACGGAGAAAAGCTTTCAGTATAAATACGTCCCACATTTACATTCAGTCTTAGAACACTTTGGTGATTTATTTTTTATCTCTCTTGTTTTCTGATAAATATATTTGGAATTATACATTTCCTTTTGAGTACTACGTTTGTTTTATCGCATACATATTGGCAGGAAGTGTTTTGTATTGTTCGGTTTTTAGTATTTGAAAATTTTGTATAATTTCTTCTTCAAATAAGATATATTTAGTGGTGTTTTGTATCTAGACATATGGGTTTTTTTTTTTCACTAACATTTTTTGTTACTGATTTTCACTTCTATTTCACTGTGATAAGCAAACAGTCCCTGAAATACATTAAAAAAAAATAATTTATTGAGGACTACTATGTGGTCTGTATCTGGTCAACTTTTATAAATATTACATGTATGCTTGAAAAAAATAATATTTTTACGTTAGATGGGTATAAGATTCTACATATAGCTACTATTTCAAGCTTACTAGTCATGTTATTTAGATCTTCTGTGTATGCTAATTTTTGACAGCTTGATTTATCACTCTCTGAGAGGCATGTGTTAAATCTCTGATAAGCTATACTGTCAGATGCACATACATTCATGATTATTAGAACATTTTGATTTACCTTTTTACGGTAAAAGAATATATATCATCCCCCCATATATATATATGATTTTTTCACTTTGAATTGTCTTTTCTCCAATACAAAAATAGATACCAAAGTTTAGCACATATTCACCTGACTCTTATTTTTCATCTCAATATTTTCAACCTCTGGGTTCTTTTTTTTTTGGCTGCACTGGGTCTTTGTTGCTGCGTGCGGGCTTTCTCTAGTTGCAGTGAGTGAGGGCTACTCTTCTCACTGCAGTGGCTTCTCTTGCTGTGGAGCATGGGCTCTAGGAGCACGGGCTCCAGTAGTTGCAGCATGCGGGCTCAGTAGTTGCTGCACACGGGCCCTAGAGTGCGTGGGCTCAGTAGTTGTGGCGCACAGGTTTAGTTGCTCCACTGCATGTGGGATCTTCCCGGACCAGGGATTGAACCCGTGTCCCCTGCATTGGCAGGCAGATTCTCAACCACTGCGCCACCAGGGAAGTCCATCAACCGCTGTATTCTTAAGTTTTAAGTAAGAGAACATGATCATCCGTTCTCTTTAATCCAATCCGTACCACAAGTTCTTTCGATTGGTGAGTTGAACAAATTGATGTATTAGTTATAACAACTGAACAAATTGATGTATTAGTTATAACAATAAACACTTGTGTTGTGCTTACCGCGTACCAGTCATGGTTCTAAGGATGCAACACACTTAGTCGTCACATTAACCTTATGAGGTAGATGAAACATACTCTCTTTATAAAAGAGGAAACTGAGGTATACCATTAGGCTAAGAAAGCTGCTCCAGGTTACACAACAAGTCAATGGAGACAGCTCAGAGGATCTGGTTCTGGCTTCACATTTTTAACAGTTATGCTATGGTGTCTCTGGGTTATAATTAGAGTTTGATTAGGACTTACTTCTCTTTTATTCATGTTTTTTACTTACCTATTTTTCCTCCTTTAATGCTTTCAATTAAAGCAGTCTCATCAATTTTGTTCTGTAGTGTGATGATTGTAAATCATACCCCCCTTTTCTTTGGTACATTTTATGTTGGATTCAGGGTAAGAACCTGCAGCGCTTGTTAATTTCCATCCCATAAGGACTTAGGAGTCACTCTGAGCTGGACCCTCCTTCCATCTTATTTCTGTATTTCTTCCCTATCAGCCCTCTCCTCCATCTTACTATTATCTGCATGTATTTTTTCCCCTGCTTTTTTTTGTCTCTTGTCACCTGGAATTTCCTCTTCTCTCTTTTTAACTATTCAAATTCTACCCAGCTTTCAAAGGCTCAGTCCAAATTCCTTTTTTCCCATACAGTCTTCCTTGACTTCCCTCTAGCTAGTTTAAGCAGAAAGTGATTTATCAGAGAGTACTAAATAGCTTAGGTCAGAAAACCAGGTTTAGATGTTACACAGCTAGCGACAACAGCAGTAAAAAGACATAGCCACAGCCTAGGACTCCTCAGCATCTCTGAGACTAGGGAAAGGACACGAGAGCTTCAACCAGCATTAACCACTGTGCCAGCAAGAATAACCCAGCTGTGTACGCAATGCTTCCTCGTGGGGCAGACGTCTCCTGGTGGCAGCACCTAAGACCATAGCCAGAACTCATACCTGCACAGGAGTCTGAGAAATGCAGCTTGCAGCTCTGGCACGGGTGTTCAAGAAGGCATTTGGAAAGAGAGTTGGGCATTCAGTCTATAGTATCTGCCATATTTGATTACCTTGATCTGTCTGATCTCTGCCTACTGTGAACTCCCAGAGAGCTTGTGCATCTTTTACTGCGTTTTTCACTTATCATGTTTCTTTGCAAAGCTTATTTTTTTCACTCCTTTAATTAGGCTGTTGGCAAAATATCTGAGGGCTTTTTGAGCGTAGAGTGTCTGGAAAAGTATCTTAAAATATCGTAGAAACAATAAATACGTGTTGACTGAAGAATGCAATTTTAAGAGGTTGGATGTGTAAAGCTAAGCCCTGTTTTAAGAAATTTTTGTAGGCAAAACCAGGAATTTAGAAATCTGAATACACATGTCAAGGATGTGATTATTTGCTTTATAAGAGAATTCTTCACTTAAACAAAAATTTAAAGGAGGCGTAGCACAGGTTTTATTTAAAAAATGCACCCCAGAGGACTTAAAATGTGAAATGCGTGGCTGTTTTTTTATAGGAAATCCCATCACACGTGACATAGAAATGCTGCATCCATGGCACCAAGCACCACGTGCTCGTGCCATTAGAATATCTAGTAACAGAGTCATTAGAACTGATGGAGGACCACGTCTCCAAATTCTGACAATAACACCTGACAAAACTGAAACAGCGTTTTAGAATGACCTGAAGTCATAGAACCATCTTAGGGATGATTGCTTATATAATTTAGAGCATGTTCCTATGTGATCCCTGACACATTCTGTGTGGCTTATCTGGGTGCTTAGATACCCAGTGGTGATTTCTACCCATCATGTTTTGCTTTTTTTTTTTTTTTTTTTGGTCCATAGTTTGATTTTAAAAATTTATTTTAAAAATATGGCAAAAGATATATAACATAAAATTTAGCATTTTAGGGCTTCCCTGGTGGCGCAGTGGTTGAGAGTCCGCCTGCCGATGCAGGGGACACGGGTTCGTGGCCCGGTCCGGGAGGATTCCACATGCCGCGGAGCGGCTGGGCCCGTGAGCCGTGGCCGCTGAGCCTGCGCGTCCGGAGCCTGTGCTCCGCGACGGGAGAGGCCGCAACAGTGAGAGGCCCGCGTACCGCAAAAGAAAAAAAAAATTTAGCATTTTCACAATTTTTAAGAATACAGTTCATTTCTACCTATTGTTTTGGCCTTCATCTGGATTGGTGGTGTGGTGATCTGTATCTACCACTCATACAACATGTGGAGACAGACCTACCAAGCATCTGGCCCTCTCCTGCCCGCTGTTGCTGCCAGTTAAGGCGTTTTCTTTCTCTCTCTCTCTCTTTCCTTTTGTTTTTTCTTTTTATGGCTTGGACAAGTATGATAGTCTTACGTCTCTTTGATTCCTTTTTTTTCCCCTTATTATGTCCAGGCACACTTTTGGCTACAAGTGACAGAAACACTTGGCCTAAATGGCCTTAAACAAAGGAAAATTTATGATGTCAAATAACTGGAAGTCCGAAGGTAGAGCTGGCTCAAAGCGCAGCATTGCTGGCAGCTGAGCCACGGCGTGAAGAAATCTGTCCTTCCCCTTTCTGCCTTCTTTCTCAGGATCAGCTTTATCACGGTGACAACTGTGGTGACGCGTGGCAATGGGGATCACACGTTAGAGAGAGAGAGACAGTGCTCTCCTGCCAATCCCTGGACCAAGCACGGCGGTCAAGGCAACGCCAGATGCTGATTGGCTTAGACTAACCGGGAACGCCCCCTGGGTATGAGGGCGGGGCAGCAGTCTCCACAGGAATTAGATAGCAAACTCAATTCCAGAAGAATTAAATAAGGGGGCAAATTACCTAGGTGTGGGCAGGGCTGAGGGGGCCAACAGAGACCGGTGAAGCTCTCGGGGTCTAGTAATTACAGGAAGCTCGTGCCACCCCTGAGTCTGAGGTGCGCGGAGGGGTAGCCGTGTCACTGAAACAAGGTGAGAGCCGCAGCCGTGAGAAAGCCCCGCAGACGGGAGCTGTGGCCAGGAGGGAACCCGGCTGGGATGCCTCCCCTCGCAGAAGCCCAAGGACAAGGAAGGCCAGGTGATGCGGAGAACCCGGTGAGAAGGGCCGGGGGTGGAAGTGTTAGTTCTGGAAGGACCAATGCAGCCTAAGCAGCACGTCGATGGCAAAAATCTGTTAGGAAGAAGGAAGGGGGACGTGGAAGGAGGTGGCAACCTCTGTGTCCAGCGCAGCCCAGAATCCGTTCTCCATCCCTGGGGCGGGGGATCTTCTAAGAGGCAAACGTAGCCCGGTCATATTCTGCTTTAAATCTTTCCAAGAGCTCCCTGCACCCTCAGGACAAAGGCTTCAGCGGGTGTGCCAGGGCGTGACGTCTGGACCTACCTTCCCCTCCCAGCCTCCCCGCCTCCTCTTGCCCTCAGGTGTCTGAGCTCCAGGTGAGCTTGTTTGTGACTGAGGCTCAGCCCACCTCAGTCACACCGGGTGACTCCGTGAACCCCTCCAGGGCAGGGGTCTGGCCCTTCTTCCGCCTATGAAAAGGCTCTGTTGACTGAACGATTTCCCACCTAAACGACTATTGAATTCCTTCTATTCAGCAGCCTTTATCACCATCCAGAAAGGTACTGCCTGGGGTCGAACCCTCGTGCTACCCCACATGACCCTGAGTGCACCCCTCACCTTCTTGAGCCTATTTCCTCACTTATAAAATAGAGATTAAAAAATAACTTGTAGGGATGTTGTGAGGCACAAACGTAATAACTGTAAACTTTCCCGTACCCACTGCCAGGTTCCTAATTCTTTCCGCCATCCAGTTTCAAAGTGCTCCAATCCGTGGTCCTGCCAGCCTTGTACTACAGACCGCCTTCATGCCTAGGCAGAGGCCTTGACCTTGGCCCCAACTCCAGCCCCAGCTCCCAGCTCATGGATGTCCAGGTGACACTTCACCTCCTTTCTCTGAACTCCAGCTGTACTCGGGCTCACACGTTAGGGAATGAGATCAGAAACGCTGCTTAGAAATTGTAGAGAAAACAAAGGGGGCTCTTTGTACCAGATGTGAGACGTTACCTGACCACCCAATCGAGTTCTGACACTTCTGGAAAGCAAAACAAAATGAGTCTCAAGCCAAGACATTTTTAAAAACTAGTAATCGTTATCACTAAGTGATGACAAAGACTGTTACTGGTTTGTATATTAATTTCAGTTTGACGTTTTACCGCCATCACTTGAGAAATGAGAGTCAGGGATCCGTTATTTATCTGCACAGTGGCCAAGCGCTGACTGCTGTGATTCCCACGGGGTCAGGCGCCAGCACCCCTTCCCCCAGCCTTCCTCGGGCGCAGGGGCGGTGCAGTCCGCCCCTCTTCCCATTACTGTCAAATCATCCACTGGCCTTCTTTGATCTCGCTTGTGGCATAGAAATAACTCTATTTAGGGACTGTCAGTCTGTATAAGATTTATTGTAAAACTGGATGGTGGCACACCGCGGAAGTCTCTCTCAGCTTCAGTCTAAGATTTAGAAAATGCAGCAGAAATAAAAGATTCCAAAAGTATGAAATATTTGAATTGAATAAGGCCTTCTCCTCTGACTCCATCCCCACACCCCAGCCTTCCAACCTAGCAAGCAGGCCAAGTCGCCCTTGTCAGGCAGTAGTACAGAATCCAGGAGGGCTGCATAATGCATTTACATAATTGCACAAATTAGAGATACTTCGGAATGAAAGGTTTCCTGGTGATTTTTTTCTGCCCTTTCCTTTGCTGGTCGCAAAATTACCGGCGCTCCCGCAGCGCCGCAGGCTCTCCTCTCCAGCGGGGAGGAGCCCTGCGCGTCTGGGTCTGCGAAGGGCCTTCGGGAGACCCTCCCGCGGGGCCAGGTGCGCGCCCTCCCTGCCCCTCCACCTCCGTCCTCACCTCCAGGGTCTGCAAAGTGGGAGTCCAGATCAGGCGGAGTCTCCGGACTCGTGTTTATTAGAGAGCTTACCTTTCCCACCTTGGATTACAAACTGCCCTTTAAAAGGTTCTGGGGGGCTTCCCTGGTGGCGCAGTGGTTGAGAGTCCGCCTGCCGATGCAGGGGACGCCGGTTCGTGCCCCGGTCCGGGAGGATCCCACGTGCCGCGGAGCGGCTGGGCCCGTG
>NC_041224.1:14133911-14154373 GCF_002837175.3 Physeter macrocephalus
GAGAGGCCACAACAGCGAGAGGCCCGCGTACCGCAAAAAAAAAAAAAAAAAAAAAAAAAAGGTTCTGGGAGGCTAACTCCTCTTGGAATGATTTGCTGGCATCGCCTTCTGTAGGTTGAAAGTCGTTAATTTTTGCAAGTTTTTAGGGCAGGGGTAACTAATGGAAAAAAACGAGATTCCGTTTTCGGTTGAAGGAGGAGTTTGCTTCTCCGCGCAGAGGTGCGGGCGGGTTCCGTGGACCCGGAACCAGGTGAAAGCCTGGTTCCAGAGACCAGCCGATCTTTGCTCGCGAGCCTGGTTCCCCATGTGTCAAATTGCAAAACATGATGTCTACGCCACCTGCTTCCTGGGATTACTGTTGGAAGGAAGTAAAATAACTTGATGTGAGTTATAAAAGAAATTTGTGTGCACACAAAAGTATAAAACAGTGGAGGAAGATGAGCGTGTACTTTGGAGTCAGGAGCCCTGGACTGAAGTGCTGGTTTAGCCACCTGCTTGGTGAGCACCTGCAGGTCAGTTCATCAATCTGATCCAATTTTCATTTCAATTTGTAAAACGGGGGTGACCAGAATGCTGGCCTCACCTGCCTCATCTTGATGCTGCCAGGATCATCTGGGCCAACGTGTGAAACTGTAAAGATAGTAAATTACATAGAAATACAAGCTGGGTGCCAGGAATCGCGCTGTGTGCATAATGTATTCTTTAGCCTCACAATGACCCTTTGAGGGAAATAATGCTATTTTCCCATTTTCTGGTTAAAGACACTGAGGCTCAGAGCAGTAGAGCCAAGATTCAAACCCACCTCTACGTGACCGCTGAGCTCGTGTTTTTATTTGCTGTCCACACAGTCATGTCCTATTTTGCTGCTTTTATTGTTTCAGTAAATGACAATGGCATCATGAGAGCAGGTTATTTTTCTCAGAGGTGATGGTCCTTGGGGTTGACCTGGTAGCACTTCCTTAATGGAGCAACTTCTAGATTCCTCGAGTGTGATGGATTGCATTTAGGAAGAGATGTTAAGTAATAACTCCTGAAAAGACCACAATAAAAAAGGAGAAGGCTTCAGTAAGTACCCTCATTAAGTAGCCCTATGGCTTGAGTGCCATTGTGCATTCTTCATTGCCTAATATGTGGATTACATTATGGATCTAAGTCAGATCTTTGGGAAATGAACTTATCTTGTAAAACATTCCTACTTTAGGACAGCAAACGAGATCTCCTTTCTGTTGCCTGTGGTCATTTGTAAAAAAAAAAAAAAAAAAAAAAAAAAAAAAAAGGAGGAAATCAAGGTAAACACAGGTAACTTACGCCAGAAGCTCTGGTAAAAGACTTTTGTCACATAGGGTTGGATTTACAGGTTGAACATGGTTACTCATGACTTATTTATGTATTTATTCATTTCGGCTTTAGAGCATTCACTTTTTTGTTCTTAGATGAGAAATTTGTCCTGGTTCTCATTTCACTTTCTCTTATGTCTGCTAGCTTTTGTGGGGAAGCAGGGGGTGATTTTCTATGTAGAACAGACCTGATGATTCTGGGTAGAGAATAGTAAACTGGACCAGAAAGAGAAGGCTTGGAGATAAGAATGAAGTAATTTTAATATATAATATAGGTAAACAACAAGGTCCCACTGTATAGCACAGGGAGCTATATTCAGTATCTTGTAATAACCTATAATGGAAAAGAAATATTATAAATTTTATAAAATATATAAAACGGAATCACTTTGCTGTGCACCTGAAACTAACACAGCATTGTAAATCAACTATACTTCAAAAACAACACAAAAGAAAAGAAAGAAATTGAGGGCCAGGGAAATGAAGTGATTCGCCCAAGTTTACTCAATTAAGTAGCAGAACTAGTTCTCTGCTTCTTCTAGTACTTCACAGCAATCTCATGTATCTCCCAAACTGCTTATTCTACCAGCATCCATTGCCAAGTTTTCTATCGTAGTTTGCTTCCTGTGACAATACTTTTAGCCAAAGGGTCTAGACAAAAATAAGAGAATTAACTGGATATAAAATTGCAGGGCAGGTTTAGGTGAAATTAGAAATAATGTACAGCCAAAAGATTGTAACTAAATGAAATTCAAGACCATTTTAAACCAGCTTTTCCTCCTTTATATTTTTTTTAAAGGAGAAATGGGTGAGTAAAGCTCTAGCTTCTGTGCTTACTACTACCGAGTTCAAATCAATGGAACTCTAGTGTAATTAAAAATTAAAATGACCTCAGTGTTTTTCATGGAAATAAAAAGACCTCATGAATAAAGAATTACTGTTACGCAAAAAAAAAAAAAAAAGGGTTTTCATTCAGTAGAAGTGCTTCACACTCTGGAGAAAAAACAACCCCCCAATCATTTATAAGTGCCATCTCTCAGCATTAGGCATACTAGAGGCTCTGAGCTGGAATTCCCTTTCTAACGGGAAAATGGTCTCGAATGGGGGGGAAGGAGGACGGTGAAGGGATATATATGGCTCACTGAGGCCAGATGGAGAGAAAGGACTTTTGGAAGAGAAGAAGTCTCTTTCACCGAGAAGAGTTGTCAGGTCAGATATTGTCAGAGGCTGGAAAATAGCGGTGAACAGCTGGGAGGCACTTAGTAAGACATCTCCCACCCAAGATAGACAGCATCCTGTGTGCATTACAGAGACATGCTATTAACCCAACTTGAAAGTAGTTTATACCCTGACTTGCAGTCACATCCTTTATGAAGAATGGGTTGGGGAAGGTGGGACCGTGGTTATAGGTCATAGCCCTAAGACACTGCTGCAGATACACTGTCGAGAGCAGACAACTCTGTTGACTTAAGCCTTGGGTCAAGCCTGTTGCTCTTCTTTCAGAGTGCAGTGCTTCTGACTTACAAGAAGTGCCTTTACCTCACAATTATATAAGTTATTTTCTTTGGTTGTTCCTTGATTTGGCTAGACCTGATTTGGGTAGAAGACTGAAGAAATGCCCAGCTAAACTCATTGGAAGATCTACCTTTTAACATTCTTCAGCTGCCTCTTTGCTTTCTTGTACTCTCTAGAATTTGATAGCTGTGTCCAGCAGAGGAAATACACTATCGGCTTGAATGACAGACTGTCTCCCTTAGTCTCCGTTTGGGTTCGTAGCTGATTCATGACCTCATGCCTAGGGAAATCCTTTCTCAATCTATCAAGTCACTGCAGATTTTTCTCAAAGCAAAATGAAGGCAGCAGAGCTATCCGATTCTGCTGGTTTTTACAGAGATTTCCAGCTGGTAGCTTTCATTTCCTCACCCGATCTAACTTCATACCTGGGTTGGTTGTGGCCACTCTGTTTTCTGAAGCCACGATCAGGTGACCCCTATGACCCCATGAGCAGATGTTTGCTGTGACGACCACATGAGCTGACGTCTTCTGGCTCCCCCTTCACAGCCCTGGGGTCCCACCTCCTTGTCTCCCATACCTGGTACTCTCCGTCCTCCATCCCCCACTCCGCACTCCTCCCCTGCAAGCAGCAGAATTAAGGGAAACCCAAAGTACCTCTTCATCAGGAAAAAGAGGCCTCAAATTGAAGGGACACAGGTGAAGGAGAAGAGGACAAAGACCCTTAAGGCATCAGGAACTTCAAGCTCTGGGCTGGACCACTTGGAGGAAATAAATGCTCAGAGCCACGGTCTAACGAAATGCAGGAAAACAACGAATTCCAATTCCTGCCTTTCCCGCTCCCTCCCGTTTACTTTTTTCTTCTCTCTCTAGTCCTCCCCTTCCCACCTGTTAAAATGCATTTGATGTTCACAAGGTCTCCGGGAAGTGTGCCTGTATTTTTCTCATCTGCGTTCTGCATTCGCTCTAGCATTTTCCTTCTCTGCACACCCTGAGCATCTGTCATCCTGTCGTTCATTCATGGATTCATCTGTGCGTTTCAGGTACTGGGCACATACTTTGTTCCAGTCCCAGTGCTTTAAAACAATGCTAGCTAAGATTTAGTATTTTCTATTAGCAGGCCCTATACTAAGTGTTTAATAGGCTGAATACATTCACTGAACAGTCCCGACAGCTTATTCCTACCTGTTTTCCAGGTGGAGTTTGGGGTTTAAGGGAAATAAGTAACTCATCCATGGGCAGCAGAGCCCAGGTTTGCACACAGCAGCTTGATGACAGACTCAAGCTGTGATCTGTGCTTCCTCTTTCTAGGCCAGTGGTTCTCAAACTTTAGCTCCATCACAATGACCTGGAGGGCTTTTTACAGCACACATTTCTGGGTCCCACTCCTAAACTCTCTGATCCATAAGTCTGAGGATTTGCATTTCTGACGAGTTCCCAGATGGTATTAATGGGACCCCTCTACTTTGAGAACTGCAGCTCTAGGCTCCACTCCCCCCGAGTGCTCCCACCCCTGTGGTTCCAGTTGCTTTAGGAAAGGTGAAGCGTGTGCTTGCAATTAATTTGCAGCTCGCATTTACCGCACCCATCAGTGGAAGGGCCAGGATGCCGTAGTGCTGCTTCTCCTGTGCTGAATCCGTATCTGCGACAGTGTCTCAGGTTCTACGCTTCCTTCAGTGCTTTGGGAGAGAAAGCTGTTTTGAATTGAGGTGCTGGTTGTTCCCATGGCTGGCTGAAGACAGTATCTCCTACCTCTCAGGACGTCCCAGTGTGCTGGGAGTGGAAGCCTTACAAACAATATAGGCAAAGGAATCATCCCCCAAGTCACTTCTGCTCAATCTACTGGGTCAGAGTCTAGCTATTCTGGAACATCATTCTGAATCTTGAAAGCAGATAGTAAAAACAGCAGCTGTACAGAAACTGTTTATTTATTTAATCCCTCATGTAAACACAGCGACGACGACGGCTCATCACTTGGCTTGTCAACGTGACCAAGCTCCAGCAGGGGCCCTGTCCTCATGTGAGCCCACTGGCCTTTTCCTGTGCCTGCAAACAGTGGCAAAGAGGAAACAGAAGGGAGCTATGAGTGAGGAAACGGTGTTGAGTTGCAAAACACGGATAAAACCATTGGCACTGCAATTCCCAGGACAAACAGGACCCTGCCAGATTGCAGAGGTACAAACTCTAGCGGCGCAGTTCCATTCTCTGGCAGCGAGGGTATGCACTTTTTGCAGCCTTGGACTTGTCCTGCCTCTAAGGAAGCTATTTACAGTTTTGCACAGTGTGACAGTTTTATGAGCCAACCCACTCATTTTTATGAGGGTCCCTGGGGTAAAGCAGTTATACAGTCTTACACCAGCGCACCCACCTCAGTGAAGCACAAACAATATAAAGCAGGCCATCCAGGCCTGTAAAGAAGGCACGGCCAAACAGCCGTGACTTAAGTTCAGTTCAGCGGTGACCTGGCTCATTACGATAAGATAGGAGAATGAATAGTGTCTACTCAGGGAGAAGGAGTGAGTGAGTGGGAAATAAATAATTAATCGGGCTCCTTCCAGAAGCTGTATGTTGAAGGGACCGAAATCTTGGTATTAAAAAAAAAGACCAAAACTCAATCACTAGGACGGTCTCTCAAATGCAGATTTGTTGGCTGAAGGAAATGACACCACCTTCCACCAAATATTTGGTCAGCACGCCATCATCAGCGCAAAACGGCTTTCAGGTCTTAATATGGCTTTCTGCGATAAACCAACTTTTCCCCAGTGAAACTGTGGAGAACTGAGGTTTCTGGCTGTGCTAGTATTTACAAATGAGTTTGCTATGCTTTGACTCCATAAGAAGACAGGGTTAATTATGAACCAGACTATGGATCTGAAATTTATCAGCAGGCTAAGTAGCTGGTGACTGCTCCAATCAGAGTCAGCTTCGAGGAAATGAAATGGGACTTATTTACATTTAGAGTGATGCCCAGCTTCTTAATCACCTCAAAGCATTTAAAAATTAACTTTCCTACCAGCAGCTCAAGAGGCATAATGAACCCTGGGAGGGCGTTGGCGACTCTCGTTCCCTTCCGCTCTGGAGCTGCCTATTCATTATGTCAGCCTGTCTTCTTTGCCTGTGTCTTTTTGCTAAATCCTGGAAACTTTCTTTCTGTTCATTTGGTAAGTCTCCTGATAAAGCAGTTTTCTACAACCTCACCAAAATTGCTAGCGATTGCCGGGACAGCAGAGCGTATGGGCCCAATAAGAGATGGGAATCATCGGGCTCAACTGTCTTCTGTGTGAAATGTTTCCGCTAAACGGGTCAGTTACCGAAGGGTTATTATGGATTACACGTGCTGGGCAAGAGGGCTGACCCCAAACCCCAAGAACTTGGATTTTTTATTTCATTTATTAATTTTTTTGCTTTTTAAAAAAATTTGTGGTACAACTGTTTTTTTAAATTTTTATTTTATATTAGAGTAGAGTTGATTTATAATGCTGTGTTAGTTTCAGGTGTACAGCAAAGTGATTCAGTTATACATATACACATACCCATTCTTTTTCAGATTCTTTTCCCATATAGGTTATTACAGAATGCTGAGTTGAGTACCCTGTGCTACGCAGTAGGTCCTTGTCAATTATCTATTTTATATATAGTAGTGTGTATCTGTTAATCCCAAACTCCTAATTTATCCCTCCCTCCCCCTTTCCCCTTTGGTAACCATAAGTTTGTTTGTGAAGTCTGTGAGTCTGTTTCTGTAAATAAGTTCATTTGTATCATTTGTATCAAGACCCCAGGCACTTCTCACATGGCCATGAGGTCCCTTTTAAATGAACACTCGTGGGACTTCCCAGGCTGTCCAGTGGTTACGACTCCATGCTCCCAATGCAGGGGGCACGGGTTCCATCCCTGGTCGGGGAACTAAGATCCCGCATGCTGCACAAGCCCTAAAAATAAATAAATAAAATAAATGAACACTAGTAATGACTGAATGAACTGTGGATTAGAAGTTGCTAGTCAGCCAGTAGCAATGACCAGAGCGGTTGAGATGATAGATGCATGTATAAATGGCCATTTCCATCACATTTTAGTTTTAACACAATCTGCAATTCAACTTAAAAACTCTTATAATTTAGACCTGCAATCTCCAACTATTTCAGAGTTTTGAAGTCAGCAGAGGAAGTTATGATTTGCTGGTAGACTGTGAGTGATGGTAATACATCCCCTGCCCTCCTCAAAGAGCTGTTGGAAAGATTGCCAAGATTTTTGTCCACTTAGAGGAGCTGTGCAAACATAAGATATTTCGACATTCCATTATTTAATTCCATTATTCAATATTTTAACAACATGTTTACCCACTATTTGTTTTCGTTTTAAAAACTAAAACTAGATAAAACATCATCCCTTTAAAATCATTACATTTTCTTTTTATGTAATAATCTGAAATGCAAAAACCTTATTTTAAAGAAGACTATTGTTTTCTAGAAGAAATTAATGAAAAAAATGGACCTCAGTGATGCATTATCAGAGTGCCTTTTTGGTTAGAGAGGAAAGAAGGAAATATTTACATTTAAAGGATTTGTGTGCTTTCTATTTAGGAATTCTACGTGGTATGAATTTAGGTAGACGTGAGCAACCACCCTCCTTGCTAATTACAGCAGCTAAGAGGCCAAGGGATAGGTTCTTGGAGTTTCAACGTTGACCACAGAAGCAGGTTTACCTAATATGGCGAAAGGAGGGATATCCAGGTTCTAAGGGGCTCTTCTTGAAAAATAAGCAGAAGCCAGTGACTCTAGATCTGTGTCTTTATTAGAAGCAGAATGCCCTGTACCTACTGTTCGTATTGTGCAAATTCTGCTGGAGGAAGATTGGCGGCTCCACCTCTTGGGCTTTCCCGTAACAAGATGTTCATCTCTGGAGGCTCTCCTGGTGAGCCAAGGCGTACATAAATCCATTCTAATTAAATATGCTGCTCTCTAGGGGGAGATGCCTTCATTAGAGGACTTATTTCAGGGGAATACAGATATGTGCATATCTATATTTTAGTGATAGACACCAGTGTCTGTTTGCAGGCAAGCGGCTATACCATCCCCCCTTTTTCCTCTCATCTTCCATCTTGCTATCTGGAGACTCACACAAAACAAATCCCTTGGGATTGAACATACTTTCGAATATATGAAGTTAAACCCTTCTCAGACACATGCATCTTTCCATTAGGAGTACAGTGAGAAGCTTTCTACAACTCTACATTTGATGCTGCCATCTCTAACTGAAGCACCTGGCCCAATTAGGGCTATTAAGCCCTATCTGATGATAAAGATAGTGAGGGGTTTGTAGGCACAACCAAAAAGCGTTACTTTTTTTTTTTTTTAATATAGTCCAAAGGAGAAAAGCAAACCTACAAGTTAGTGGTCAAAATATTGTCCTCCTCTTACTTGTTTTTAAAAATGAAAATTACTGGGCTTCCCTGGTGGCGCAGTGGTTGGGAGTCCGCCTGCCGATGCAGGGGACACGGGTTCGTGCCCCGGTCCGGGAAGATCCCACGTGCCGCGGAGCGGCTGGGCCCGTAAGCCGTGGCCGCTGCGCCTGCGCGTCCGGAGCCTGTGCTCCGCAACGGGAGAGGCCACAACAGTGAGAGGCCCGCGTACCGCAAAAAAAGAAAAAAATTACTGTCAAATCTTAAGCAAAAAGTTATACTCAAACCCCAAACTGACTCATGAACCAGACTCTGCTTCAGAAAGAGAGGAGATAAGAGAAGACCCTAGAAGCACAGAACATGCTGAGGAAGAGTTTTGCCTCTCCGGAGGCACATGTAAACGTGAGCGAGATCCTGGGCAAGACATGGCAGGGAAGTTCAGGTCAGCTGAGTTTCCTTCTCACCTGTGTGCCATGATGAGTCACCAGACCTTTGTAAAGTACCATCAGCCTCTAATTCAAGGACAGTCACTGTAGGACTCAAGGTATTGGACTCAAGACAGAGAAATGAACCAAGCATTACACATTAAAACAATTTCTACATGTAATTATATTCATAAGACTTTTGAGTCACTTATCTCATTTAATATAATGGCCTCAAGGTCCATCCATGCTGTTGCAAATGGCAGAATTTCCTTTTTTTTATGGCTGAATTATGTATCACATTTTTTTATCCATTCATCCGTTGATGGACACTTAAGTTACTTTCATATCTTGGCTGTTGTAAATAATGCTGCAGTGAACATGGGGGTACAGAGTGATTTCATTTCCTCAGGATAAATACCCAGAAGTGAAATTGCTGAATCATATCGTAGTTCTATTTTTAATTTTTTGAGGACCCTCCATACTGTTTTCCACAGTGCCTGCACAAATTTACATTCCTACCAACAGCGCAGGAGGGGTCCCTTTTCTCCACATCCTCGCCAACACTTGTTATTTCTTCTCTTTTTATAATAGCCATTCTAATAGGTGTGAGGTGATATCTCATTGTGGTTTTGATTTGCATTTTCCTCATGGTGAGTGATGTTGAGCCCCTTTTATGTGCCTGTTGGCCATTTGTTTCCTCTTTAGAAGAATATCTATTCAGATCCTCTGCCCATTTTTTAATTGGATTTTTAAAAATTGAGTTGTATGAGTTCTTGATGTATTTTGGATATTAACCCTTTATCAGATATATGATTTTCAGATATTTTCTCTCCTTCCATAGGTTGCCCTTTCATTCTGTTGATGGTTTCCTTTGTTGTGCAGAAGCTTTTCAGTTTGATGTACTCCCACTTGGTCATTTTTGTTTTTGCTGCCTTTGCTTTTGGTGTCAAATCCAAAAAATCATCACCAAGATGGATGTCAAGGAGCTTACCCAACATGTTTTCTTCTAGGAGTTTCATGGTTTCAGTTCTTATGTTCAAATCTTTAATCCATATTGAGTCGATTTTTGTGTCTGGTACAAGATAGTGGTCCGGTTGCATTCTTTTGCCTGTGACTGTCCAGTTTTCCCAATACTATTTATTGAAAAGACAATCCTTTCCCCACTGTATCAATATATTCTTGGCTCCCTTAACATAAATTAATTGAACATGTAGGTGTGGGTTTATTTCTGGGCTCTCTACTCTGTTCCATTAATCTATGTGTCTGTTTTTGTGCCAACACCATTCTGTTTTGGTTACTATAGTTTTATAATGTAGCTTGAAATCAGGAAGTGTGATGTTGCCAACCTTGTTCTTTTTTCTCAATTTCTTTGGCTGTTTGGGATGTTGTATGGTTCCGTATAAATTTTAGGATTGTTTGTTCTATTTCTGTGAAAAATGCTATTGGATTTTGATAAGGATTGCATTGATACTGTAAATTGCTTTGGTTAGTAGGGACTTTTTAATAATATTAATGCTTCCAAACTGTAAGCATGGAATATCCTTCCATGTATTTGTGTCTTCTTCAGTTTCTTTCATTAGTGTCTTATAGTTTTCAGTTAGAGGTCTTTCACTTCGTTGCTTAAATTTATTTCTAGGTATTTTATTCTTTTTGAGGCAATTTCAAATAAAATTGTGTGTGACAAATACTCCCCTTGAAGGATGGGATAAGGGTGGCAAGCCGAAGGGGACCAGAGATGTGGGTTAGGGTGGATAAATGAGGCTGCTCAGACCAGGATCCTGTTTTAGGGGAGGTCCCAAATAGAGTGGTAACCTTATTTCAGGAAAAAAAAATTTCTTACAACTCTCCCCGCAGTAGTCTCTCTTGGAGAAGCATCTGTCGGGGGAGGCATGGGAGGCTGTATGGGGGAGACTTCGAGCCCAGTTTTACAGTGGTCTGACCTCAGTGTGACAGGGACCTCTCCTGTTACTCTTTGTTTCTTCTCTTGCTCCCTGGTTAGATGCTAAATCAGCTTGGCAGGAACATTATGTTTCTGTTCATTTGCTAGAGCACTGGGCACACAGAGCATACTTGATACGGTTAAATGGTGATACTGTGACAAAAGACACAGACATGAGCTGGGGCTGGCAGGCAGAAAACCAGTGGGAAGTAGGAGTCGGAAAATATATACAAGCTTGGGCAAATCACTCACCTTTGCCATTAAGTGGCTTCCAAAATATACTGCATCTTGTGACAGATTTGAATGGGGCATTATTCATGAGAGGTAAAATATGTGCCAATTGCAGCAAAATCAAGCTGTGAACATAGGAAATAGCATTCAGAGGAGCCGGTGAGCAACCTGATGGTGTGAGGACCCCAGAGCAGCTGGGAGCTGCGGTGTCATCACCCCCGGGACCTGCCACCTTAGCTCGGCACTCAGGGTGGCTGCAGGTGGAGGATGGACTTGAACTGTAGGCTGGATACTGTCTTCCCTGGGCTGCCCTTTGTTCTTTGCTCTCATCCAGGGCCAAGGGATGGTGGCTTTTGTGAACCAAAACACAGGATAAAAAAGTAACGAGTTTTAAAAGAGATCGTCCTGATTAACTGTGAAAGCAGATTTGCTGCCATCAAAGGATGCAGTCATTTGAAAACGCGTTTGCGTACCCTTCACATCCACAGCACAGCAGTTTGGGTCACTTGCCTTTGGGAATTTAAAAGTCTGCACACTGAGAACATCAGGTAACCAGGAATTGGGTGAATTTCTCCAAAGGCCTGAGTAGTGCCTTCTCCCCAGACCCCACAGTTGGGTGCTGACTGAGACAGCCCATGTGCCTTGGGACCTCAGCCTGGCTCTGCAATAAACCAGATGGTGCAGCAGAGTTGATCAAGGCCCGTGGTAGGGGCCAAGGATACGGGGGACTGCAGACCCTGCAGGGGCTGCCTCTCATGCTGCCCCCCTAGGGACCTCTAAGGACCACAGTCCCAGGCCCATCCCGTGGGTGTCCGGCCTGGGAGGAGCCCTTGGGAGGGAGTGAAGGGCAGCCTCACAAGGCATCTGAAATGGGGCGGGTTCCTGCTTTATGGGGAGGGCTGCACAGTGAGACCTCCGGTAGGGTTTGTAGGGTGGCGTTGGCCCTGGATGCCAGAACCCCAGCCCAGCTCCTACCACGTTTCTCTGGTAGCCAGTCACCTTCATGAACGAGGACCCCCCCCCCCCCGCCCCGGCAGCACAAGTGACCTCCAAGGCCTTCCAGCCCTGCCTCCTTCAGTGCCTCTCTTCGAGCTACCCCACATCAGCTCATGCTGCAGTGGATCATAACAATTCCTTACACTTGAAGAGAGAGCTCTTGAGAATTTTCTAAACCCCCTCGCGCAGTTATTTGATCTTCGTGGCCACCCGCAATGGTGGATCCCGTCTGTGTTAGGGATGAAGGTGCCAAGACGGAAGGAGCGGAGAGAGAGGGCTTCTTTGGCGTGTTTGCTGTGGATGAGGCATGGCTTGAACCCAGGCTCCTCTCACCCAGCCCGCGTGGCTACCTCGGGCCCGTCTCCCAGGGGCCCTGCGCACGGCACGGCCTGGGCAGCGCAGCATGGGGTGAGGTCCGGCTCTGCAGCCAGGCGGCCCGGTGAGCACCCGGCTTCGCTGTTGACCAGCCGTGCGACCGAGCTGTGTGTTCACCTCTGTGCCTCAGTCTCTATCTTTAAGCGGGGCTGGAGCTAGTGCTCACGTCAAAGGTTGTATAACACACACCTGTTACTGCAAGTAAAGTGCCGATAATAATACCAGCTGTATTTTGGTGCTTACTGCGTGCTGGCACTGTGCTCCGTGCTGTAGGTGCGTTAATTCGTTGCAGCGTCGTAACAAGCCTAGGGGATAAGTTATGATTCCCATTTTAGAGAAGAAACAGGCACAGAGAGATGAAGCAGTTTCTCAGTGGTGGAAAGACCAGGGGGCCACGCTCTTAACCACAGCACGAGGCTTCCTTTTCAACAGGGCTTGGCTCCTGCTAAGCTCTCAAAACTCGTTAGCCGTGAGGTGTGTGATATCAGGGTCCTGCCACCCAGATGCCTCTATTGGTTGGTCCCTTGTGGCCAGAACACCACGGGCAGGACTCCAGCTGAAATGCAAAGTGCCCCCTGGACGGCTTACGCTAAACCCTAGCTCTCTTCTAGCCTCAGCGTGGCCGAGACGGGAGGCTGTTTCTGAGGTTGGTCTGATGGGGGAGAGGGGGAGAGCTCCTGAGGACATCGCTCAGAGAGGTAATGAGGGACATTGTTGCCGGTGGGGATGTGGCTGAATGAGGTAGAGATTTTGTAAAAAAGGGGAACAAGGGCTCATCTGCTTAGGATTTTTCCCAGCTGCTAAAACGATCCGTATTGGAGGACCTCATTAGAGATCATTTTCTGAGCACTCTTTTCATGAATTGCTTTAGCGCTGTTATGTGATGGGAATCACAGACTAATAGGGCTTCTTTGACAGACGAGGAATTCAGAGTATGGAGAGGCCGTACAGCTAGACAGTAAAATCCAGCGCCAGCGCCCAGCACCCTGCCTTCCCGATGCTAGACCTTACGAGGAGGTACTGCACGTGACCTTGGCAATAAATTGAACACTTCGGTATCGAGCCTCCTCCTTGGCTCGGCGTGGGGGTGCAGGGATCAGGCTCTTCCTTGTTGGTTTTGGCACCAAGCTGAACCTTTCTGGTAGAGGGCTTGCCATTCCACTGCAGCTTCCCGTCTTCTCTCCTGAAACTGAGTCCAGAGATGCTTCCCTGCCTTCCAGGTACACAGGGAGGGTTAATTAGGTCATGTTTGCACTGGGCTTTGAAGATGAAAGCACCACACAATTGTCATTACAGAGCATCTCTTCCAGAAGCCAGGAATGCTTCTACTCTGGGGATACCTGACTTTGTCTTCACATGCATGGCTCACTTGAGGATAAAACTTGTCAGCCATCGGTGAATTAATGCTAGCGTGTAGAGCCTGGAGGATCAAACAGTCAGAGCAAACAACAGGCACGCAGAAGCCCTCAGATCACCAGGAAGCAGCTGCCAGGGGGTTTGTGATGGCAGGAGCCCACCCATTGGGTTGCCAGCCGCCGGGCAGCATTTCCATCACCGGGCTCAGCATGGGAAACGTGGGTCAGTAAGAGAACATCACGGCTCCAGAGGCCAGAAAGTGCTGAAACAGACCCAGACAGGAGAGGCAGCCAATGACATTTTGGAAGAGCAGTGGTGGGGCCTGTCAGGGGAGGGGATTACGTAGAGGGAAAGACCCCCCCTTACTCTGTTTGAACGTTATTTCAAGAGTCCCCCATTGGGGTCCCCGCCTCTCGTGTGAATCCAATTCACGTTCCTTCCACTGTCAGGTTCATTGCACTTCTCAACGTGGCTCATCTATGGCTTGTAAACCTCCGGTACCATCCTCTGGCCTAGAAGATGAGGTCTAAACCCTTCCTGTGACCTTCAAGACACTGTCATCTGCCTCCTGTTGATTTTCCTAGTCATTTCTCTCCCACACTTCCTTGGGTGGGAACTCTCTCCCACACCCGTCCATGGCACTGAACACGCTCAGGATCAAATGCCTGCCTTTCCCAGCACCTCCACCCACGTGAATCCTGGACATTCAACCCAGTTCCTGGTTCCTTGCTGACTCCCTCTGATTGTACAGGTCCCAAGAGCTCCCTCTTTTCCGTCAGTTCTGTTTGCCGTTCAAACCTACTGCACTTACCTGTGTTTTCTTATATTGGCATATAGCTGTTTCTATGAGTATCTCCTATATTGCTATTTGCACAGCAAAATCAGGGGGGCCAGGGGTTGTTTCTTACATTCACAGAGAGCACGGGGTCATCGAGTTTGTAACTCCACAGGGGGAGGCGTATCCCCAACACCTAACATAGTGCCTGACAGCCATGAGGTACCTTTTCCGGTTATCCGCAGCCTAGGAACAGATCACCCAAACTCAGTGGTGTAAAATAAGAAGAAGTCCGGTGTGGCGCTGAGAAAAAGGAGGCATTGAGAATAAATCTGAGTCCTCCGTCTCAAGGGTTTGGGTGGCGGGTGGTGCCACTTGCAGCCCCGGGCGCCCGGGAACGTAGCAGGACTGCAGGGAAAAGAGTCAGGGCAGCACCGGGCCCGTCGTAAGCATCTCTGGGGACACAGTTCTCCTGAGGCAAAGAGGTGTGCAGGTGTACACTTAACAGCTTCTCCCTAGCAGTTCATCACGTTAGAGGAGTTTTGGAATCTTCATCCCCTTTGGCTTTTTCCATCATTCCTTTAAACCCGGTCACTCGAGAGCGAGGTCAGACCCTCAGCGCGGTCCACACAGGGGAGCTGGTTGGACACGCGCTCTCCCCAGTTGCACCTCGGCCCTGCTGGATTGAACCCACCCCCAGGGGAGCCACCTGCACGGTAAGGTTGCGACTGCTCTCCCATCCTCCGCCTCCCTCTCTGCCCGCGCCTTCAGTGACCATTGAAATCTCAGATGATCTTTCTCTGTCCCGTCGAGGACTCTGTGCTGCTCTCATGGGAAGGAGAAACCTCCCGCTGGCTTCCCTCTCCGCTGCAGGGGGTCGGGGTGGCTGCTGGAAGGAGGGGAGCTCTGTGTGAAGATGCTGGGACAGCGCCCAGTAGCCATTTCTCCCAACCGACACCGCGGCCTGGAGGCCCTGCGCACCCCTAAAGGTGGTCTTCTACAAGGAGTATCTTTGCACCTCCAAGACTTTCTTCCCCTGAATCCTTGCATAACTGGGACAAAACTGCTGCCAGGAAGACCCCCTCATTCGCCTTAGGTTCGTGGCTCACAGAACACCTGCCTTTATTTCTCAGTATCTTCAGTAACTCATCTCAGCAGGGTGGGCTGAAGCCTGCTAGCTTCAATTTCCAGGCACCTTGACTCAATTTGTTCTTTTGTTTTTTTTTAATACGCTTCCAGGCTCTTCTTGCCTCACGTAAATGGATGTGTCATTTCTTACTAAGGAATGACTGTTTTTCTCGGTACTGACCTGCGGGCCAGTGGAGCCAGTACGATTATTTTATTTTGACCATTAGGGGATCAAGCTGTGCCGTCTGTTGGGTGGAGTTAGGGATACTGATTGTCATTGCCAAGGCTAGCTGAGCTTGTGGTGTGGTCTCCTCTCCTGCGGTACAGCTGAGAGGGAAGCTGCTCTCTGTCCAGACATCCAGGAAAGTATCCGTATCTGAGACGCTTTGGATGTCAGTCTCGCTAGGCTTGGATGTTTAGGTTAGGTCGTTATTCTGTAGCACAGCTGGGTGGACACGGGAAACTTCTAGCTGGGAGCCTGGCTTCTGCCTTGGCAAATAATGGCAATGAATGTAGCAATTTCTCTCTTGGGTAGGAGATCTGGATCTAATAAGCAATCCACTGGCTGGCTTGCAAGATCCCAACAAATGTCTGATCCTGGATCCAGAATTCCTTATAGTGAACAGAAAATGACTTCTATGTCATTTTAGAGGTTAAGAATTTTTAAAAATATATAATGACAAGTCCTCAGTGGAGGTGACTTCCTATTTCTTGGCAGGCCACGCCTAGCATGTGCCCTCTGTCATTCTAGTTTTTGAAGAAATGGCGTTGTCTAAAAAAATTAAAAAAACAAACTTCTGATTTTCTTAGTATAATTCCATTAAAGTTATGTTGCAAACAATTTCTCTTTCTATGACACACCTAGCTATTGGAATTCCAATACTTTTACTTTTAAAACATCAGCTTAGGATCGTTAAAGCCAACAGCATTAAAAATAGCTTACAACTTTCAAAAATAGTATAAAAGTTTAACACATCATCTCCCTAACACCCACACCCACACACCACACACACGCACATACACTCACTCACACACACACACACACACTCTCACACACACACACTCACACACACACACACACAGAGTGTAATTCTGCCCAAAGTCAGCTGACTGGGTGGTGATTTAGCATAAGGCCCTACTTCTCAGGCCTGTTTGGACTGAAATTCCTCAGTGCTTAAGCTCTTAGCTCACATGCAAATACCTGCTTCCAGAGGGCTGAGGCTTGTGTGCTTTGGGCCCTAAATTGATTGCTGAAGTTACAGGATTGAAATGCCTCGGGTAAAAAAAATGAGTCAAAAGAAAAACATTAAGTCGACAGCTCTGTAAAGCCTGCTGCCTGACAGCCGGGGACGCTCCAGGGATGGAGGAACTGCAGCAAGTAAGGTCAGCAGAATTAACACTCAATTACCCCTGACGTTGAAAAGGATGAAAGGCTATCCAGGGAGGTTGCCCCTCCTCCAGACAAATTTCTGACTTCAGTGAATTTTAGGTTAACCCCTTTCTGTGCACTCACTGTCCATACATGAAAGACAGGTCCTTTATTTTCTCCTCCCAGCCCCATTTTAAACTGTTCTCTTTATTATTTGTAACTGTTGTGGCCTCTAAGCACATACAATTGTATTAAGGCTGCTCCTTTGTTGTGTCAATTAAAAGACGTATTCCAATCGCAAACCGTGTAACTGTTCCTCTTGTCTCCCAATGGCACTGGCTCTCATACGGTGCTGAATCCCATGGCTTAGTGAGCGTTCTCCTTCTACATATGAATACCTATGAAAAATACATGTTTCCCATATGCTCTGAACTTGATCTTAATAGGATTGTACTAGATACCAGGTTGAACTTATATACTTTTTCTCAACATTGTTTTCCAGCTCCGTTCTTGGTAATGAATCATTTCTTGACCTCTGAATAGTAATACGTACATAAACCCCACTTTGAGAATATTTTCCCCTTTTTTTGCTATTCTCACAATCTTTATACATGTCTCTGTGTTTATCGAGTTCTCTGGAGGTACGTATCTGGAAATTCCTGTGTTATAGGGCGTGTACTAACACAATTTTACTACATACTGCTAGACTGCTCACCAAAATGGCTGTCGGAAATATTTGCGGAGTCACTAGCACATGTGAGAATAACTGTTTCCCATCAAGCTTGCTGACATTGCTGTTATCTGAATATTTATTTTTTTGTCAGCGTGTCTCTAAATTGATGCCTGTATTTTGGAATTCTCTGGTTACCTACTAGTAAGGACACATACCTCTTCATATCAACCATACCATTCCTACTTCAGCAATTTGAGCATCTACAGTCTTTGTACATTTTTCTATTGGGTGGCTTCTTGTTTTTACTGATTTATAGGAGTTTCTTAACTATTCTGGGTATTAATCGTTTCTTGATTATATACATTGGAAATATCTTCTCTCCACTTATCACCTATGTTTTAACTTTGTCTATAGTGTATTTAGCAGAGCAGAAATCTTTAATTTTGGTGTAATCAGATCTTTCCATTTCACCCCCTTTAGGTGCTTTTTCTGGCATACTTAAAAAAATCTTTCTTAATCTCAGGGTCATAAAGCTAGTCTTCTACCCTCCCCTCCCCCCTCTGCTTCCTTTATACTGAAATTTAAAAATTTTTTAATTGAAGTACAGTTGATTTACAATGTTGTGTTAGTTTCAGGTCTACAGCAAAGAGATTCAGTTATACATATACATAAGACGATTCTTTTTCATATTCTTTTCCATTATAGGTTATTACAAGATGTTGAATATAGTTCCCTGTGCTATACAGTAGGTCCTTTTGTTTATCTATTTTATATACAGTATTGTGTATCTTTTAATCCCAAATTCCTTAATTTATCTCTCCCCCCACCCTTCCCCTTTGGTAACCATGAGTTTGTTTTCTGTGTCTGTGTGTCTGTTTCTTTTTTGTAAACAAAGTCATTCGTATCATTTATTAGATTCCACATATAAATGATATCATGTGATATTTGTCTTTCTGTCTGACTTACTTCACTTAGTAGGATACTCTCTAGGTCCACATACTGAGGTTTTAAACCCATCTGAATTTATTTTTGCTTGTAGATTGAGATAGGGCTAGAATTGCATCTTTTCATTACAATGAGCTCATTTTGCCAGCACTATTGAACATGATCCATGTTTCCTCTGCTCGTGTGTGATGCCACTTCTATCACAACTCAGCTTGGTATGAGTCTGGGTCTGTTTTTAAATTCTCTATTCTGTTCCATTGCTCAGTTTTTTAAATAACTGGACCAGAAATATAATCTTTTAATCGTTACAGCATGTTCCATGCCTTAATATCTGGTAGAGTAATTCTAACTACATGGCTCTTGTTTTTCAGACTCCAGCTGGAATTTTGGTTAGAGCTGCATTGGCTTAATATGATCCTGGATAGTTATTTGCCTTCGATGTCTGCACATGTGGAATATACTGTCTCCAAACAGCACAATGACTCTGCAAAGTTAATTGCAAAAGGTCCACACTTCTAGAGAAGGAATGAATTTCTGTGCTAAATCAAGCTTTCAGTTTCGTAGTTGAAATCCTGTGATAATGGTTTTAGGAGCCCTTCCCTCGCGGGTCCTCATTCATTACTGCATGCATTCACCCACTCCAAACAATAACCGAACACCCTCTGTGTATGTAGCCCAATACTGAGTGTTGTCAACAAATATTTCCAAGCTTCTACCTCACTCACATGTTTTAGGCAGTCAACTGTACTCCTTTGTTGTAAAAGGAGTTCCTGACTGCTTGGACAATGAGACTTTGGGGCATCCTTGTTTTGTGTTAAATAACTCTGCCTGTGTATCTTAGAAAAAGATGTTGACACTGTCATGGATTAATGTTGTCAGATTTGGACCCAAATGTTGGCCCATGTTCTCTGGAGGTCTGGACTACAGTCTCCATTCTGCTACCAATTCAAAGGTCACTTCAATGACCTGAGCCTCCGTTTCCTCACTTGTAAAATTAAGACATCGGACAAGGAGGTTTCTACGGTCTCTTTCCGCTCTCAAATGGATCTGTGAGTCCTTGACAAGCAGGGCGTGGGAGTTGTTTGGTTATACAGGCAAGCATGCCCACGGGCCTGGGTAGTGAGGGGACTGACGTTGAGCGGGGTGCTGTCCTTAGGGAGCAGAGGTGGAGCTGAGCTCTGAAAGGGTACGAGGTGGGTCACTGAAGAATCTTGGAGGTGAGATCAAGGTAAAGACGCAAACCACAGGTGTGGAGGATGAAAGGTAAGTTTTTCTGGTTGAAATATACCTGAGCTGAGGTTGAAGGTCAGCGAGAGAGGTGAGGGTGTCAGTTGTTGATAGACCTTAAAGTCATGAATGTTCATGATATGATTCTTCATAATAACGTGGGCCCTCTGTCTGCTGACACAGTATAGAGGGAAGTCACATGGGATCCATTCGATCTGCAGCATCTCATCCTTGTCACGTGAAGAGTTGTTAGCTTTCTTTTGCGCATGAAATAGAGGCACAGAAGTTCAAACTGCCTGTCAGCTGGTTATGATGGGGCTGACGCTTGGCCCGTATGCCTTCTGACTCCAAGATACCTGTAATTCCACCTCACCACGTGCATGGACCAGAGTTTTCATTTGCTGAAATAAGCATCTAGGAAGGGCCTATGGCTTCTATACCCAGGGTCTCAGAATGAACCATCTTAAACCTGGTGGGTTTCTTTGACTGTCTTTAGCAACCGGGGCTCTGATGGATGTCCCCCTGATTAAGGAAGAAGACTGCACCACCCCCTTTAAAATATATCTCAGCTTATACCTGATGTTGAGATAGACCTGCCACCCCTAGGGCTTTTTTTCTTTTGTTGTTATTTTTATTTTATTGTTTTTTAACATCTTTATTGGAGTATAATTGCTTTACAATGGTATGTTAGTTTCTGCTTTATAACAAAGTGAATCAGCTGTACGCACGCACGCGTACACACACACACACACACACACACACACACACACACACAC
>NC_041224.1:14154642-14194642 GCF_002837175.3 Physeter macrocephalus
TTTTTTAACATCTTTATTGGAGTATAATTGCTTTACAATGGTATGTTAGTTTCTGCTTTATAACAAAGTGAATCAGCTGTACGCACGCACGCGTACACACACACACACACACACACACACACACACACACACACACACTCCCCAAACCCTTCAAGGATCATCTTTCTTTTTTTTTTTTTTTAACCTCTTTATTGGAGTATAGTTGCTTTACAATGGTGTGTCAGTTTCTGCTGTATAACAAAGTGAATCAGCTATACATATACATATGTCCCCATATCTCTTCCCTCTTGCGTCTCCCTCCCTCCCACCCTCCCTATCCCACCCCTCTAGGTGGTCACAAAGCACCGAGCTGATCTCCCTGTGCTATGCGGCTGCTTCCCACTAGCTACCTCCCTATCCCACCCCTCTAGGTGGTCACAAAGCCCCGAGCTGATCTCCCTGTGCTATGCGGCAGCTTCCCACTAGCTGTCTATTTTACATTTGGTAGTGTATATATGTCCATGCCACTCTCTCACTTCGTCCCAGCTTACCCTTCCCCCTCCCCGTGTCCTCAAGTCCACGTTCTAGTAGGTCTGCATCTTTAATCCCATCCTAGGTTCTTCATGACCATTTTTTGTTTTTTTTTAGATTCCACGTATATGTGTTAGCATAGGGTTTTACACTCTCCTGGCCTCTCCGGATCAGGTGGGAAAGTGCAGCAGGGGAAAGGCAGGTCCGAATTCCTTTCTTCATGGTTGTGTGCCTGTGCTTTGCAGCTTCCTGACTTCATGGCATTAGAAGAGTTCAGTTAGCATACAATTGACATCTTTTCCAGTAAATGGCTAAGACGGGCTCCTTTTCTTTAAATAGCCTAATGAAAACAGGTGGAGACAGACTCAGAGCCTGCCGAAGGCCTCCAAGTGCTCGGGAAGCCAGGCTGGGAGCTGGAGATGTACCCAGGAGCCTGATCCAGGGCTTGGGGCTAGTCTGGTGATTCACTGTCCAGGACACACAAGGAGGTCCTGTAGGTCTGGGTTTCAGAAGCTTCTGATTTCATGGTCCTAGAGTGGCAGGGATTCTGTCTGTATTCATTAGAACTTTAGGTGCCTTCAATTTAAAGTTTAATGTTTTTTTCTTTCAAGGTAAAAAGATTTCATTTTTCTTCCCTGATTCAAGCTCCTTTCTTTTTAAACCACACTTTCAATATCCTAAGAGAGAATTTCCCAAGAAAACAAAAGAGAAATAAAACAAGAGAGAGTTTGTAATTCGTTGCTTGACGTTTCTAAAATTTGTTAAGTTGGCTAGAGTGGCTCTTAGTTGTCTTTATATTGCCAGAATCATTGCTGATTCTGAAAGGAAAAGGGAGCAACGTTGCTTTCTACTCTGAAAAAGAGACATTTCATGCTGATGACAAAAGGTGCAACTTTATGATACGGTTATATGGGACATTTTGGCACAACTAGACTTTTGGTAGCATGAAAGGGTTTAAAAAATCGCTGATGCCCATCAGTAGAGATTCTGATTTATTGTTATTAATATACATCAGGTGATTTAAATGCACTACAGGGCTGAGAGCTATTGACGCCTGCCTGGATCCTTCTGACCTGAAGGTGCTTATTTTGTTCGGAACTTGGTGTGAGAAGGAGACAGACCAAGGCGGACATTTCTGTTCATTAAAAACTTACTATGAATTTTATGGTTTATTTTATTTTACTTTTTAATTAATGGAAGAGTTTTAGATCTACAAAAAAAAATTGAGCAGATAATATAGAGAATTCATATATATCCCCCTGTACAGTTTTCCCTGTTACATCTTACGCTAGTATGGTATACTTTTTAAAATTAATGAACCGATATTGATACATTATAATTAACTAAAGACCGTAGTTTACTCAGATTTCCTTAGTTTTTATCTAATGCTCTTTGTTTGGTCTCCGAATCCATCCAGGATACGGCCTTACGTTCAGTCAAGGTTTTTCTTAGCTGTGACAGTTTTTTAGACCTTCCTTATTTTGGGTGATCTTGACAGTTTGGAGGAGTGCTGGGCAGATATATTGTAGGATGCCCCTCGATTGGAATTTGTGTGATGTTTTCCTTTATGGTCAGACTGGGTATATAGGTTTTGAGGAGGAGAGCACAGAGGTAAGGTGCCATTTTCATCACATCATAGCTGGTGTACATAATATCATTGTGGACATTGACCTTGACCGCCTGGTTTGAGTAGCATTTGCCAGGTTTTTCCACTTTGAAGTTACTTTCCCTCCACTTTCCAGACTGTAGTCTTTAGAAGGAGGTCGTGAAGCACAGCCCACATTTACGGAGAAGAGAGTTATGCCCCTACCTGCTTTAGGGTGAAGTATCTACATAATTTGTTTGTTTTCATGCATGAGAGATTTGTCTCTATTTCCCCCATTTATTAATTTAGTCAACTGCTTGTCTATATCAGTATGGGTTTATGGGTATTTATTTTATACTCTGGATTATAATCCAATACTACTTTATTTTGTTGTTGAAATTGTCCCGGCGTTGGCCTTGGGGAGCTCTTTCACTTGACTCCTGTGTCCCTTTGACACAATCTCCTCATCGTGGGCTTTTTTTTTTTCTTTTTCTGAGTACTACAAATGCTCCAAGCTCATCTTGTATATTTCCTGCCCCAGTCCTCAAATCAGTCATATCTTCAAGGTGCCCTGGTCCCTTTTACTGGAGAACGGCATTAGAATCCAAGATCCGGACGATTATAGTTTATCTTCAAAGAAATTGAAATTATATTGGGTAAAAACTCTAAGTTGATCAGCAGGGTCTGCTAATGTCCTGTTCTGATCAACTGAATTTTTATGAACTGGCATTAAGGCATTCACACTATGACATTTTGGAGGAGAAGATTTGTCTTTAATTGCTCCTCAGTTTATGCAAGTGTGAGTTGTGATATCTATTTGTGAATGACACCCCCTCCAACCCGTTCAGAAAGTGGACACAAGTGAGTCTGGGTCAGTGGTACTCAAGGCTCACTCTAGTATTTATTTTAAAGTTTTGTTTCTACGTGAATAAAACATACCCTTTTTCTACTCTCCTCAGCTGTAACTCCCAACAATGATAAAGGAGAACCACATGGAGTTCTGGGACCTTTTGGCTACAGAGCCAGAAAATTTGTGGTACTATTTTTGACACCTACCTTATATTGTAGTAAAACGTGACCTCATATTAGTGTCACATGTTGCTGCTACATAGCTGGTAGAATTGTTTAACCACTTGGTCATAACTCTGTGAAAATATACACACAGCCTCGAAGAAAATATACCAAAATGCTGAGTGATGTTTGGCTTTATATGACGTATGTGACTTTTTCCATTTTTAAGTGAGAAAAAGTTTCAAAATTTTAAGAACCTGTGCAAACTATTATATATAGGATAGATAAACAACGAGGTCCTACTGTAGAGCATAGGGAACTATATTCAATATACTGTGCTAAACCATAATGGAAAAGAATATGAAAAAGAATGTATATTATATGTGTGTGTGTGTGTAACTTAATCCCTTCACTGTACAGTAGAAATTAAGACAACATTGTAAATCAACTATATTTCAATAAAATAAATTGAAAAAAAATTTTAAGACCCTAAATGCAGACATCCATGAGACCAGGGTTGGTTTCCTGCTTTCTGAGGTCCCACCCAGCTGTCCTGCCACTTCCGTCAGGATTTGCTCTCCTGGCGGCTCTTGTTTCCCGCCCTGCCCTTCACCAACCCCACAGACCTCTGCAGGGCTGGAAATTTGTTGTTAACCTCAGGATAATTTAGCATTTTCAAAAAGATGTTATCAAATAAATTAATGACCAGCTGGTGGAAAGTATAAAGTACACATGTTATATCTGGCAGTTCTCGTATGACTTTTGCTGTCCCCATACCCACAGCTAGAGGAATGTATAAAGACACCACCAATGATCCCCTGTGACCTTGGACAAATGACTTCACCTCTGGGCCCTTGTTTCGTCATATTGACAAATTAAAAAGTTGAACCTGATAGGTCTCTAAAGTCATCTCCATATTTGACATGATACATTTAGTTCCACTTGCTTATTTTTCTTTAGTTGCCTCTGCTTTTGGTGTCAGATCCTAGAAGTCATTGCCAAGATCAATATCAAATATAGACAAGGGGGGAGCAAAGGACACAATTGTGTCCTCTGCACAGCAAAGGACACAATAAACAAAATGAAAAGGCACCCTGTGGAATGGAAGAAAATGTTTGCAAACTGTATAGCTGATAAGGGGTTAATATCCAAGATGTATAAGAAACTTTTAAATTTCAATAGTAAAAAACCAAGTAACTAGATTAAAAAATGGGCAAAGAACCTGAATAGCCATTTTTCAAGAAAAAAAAAAACCATACGTATGGCCAACAGGTGTATGAAAATGTGCTCAACATCACTAATCATCAGGGAAATGCAAATCAGATCACAATGAGTTATCACCTCATAGCTGTTTGAATGGCTATTATCAAAAAGACAAGAGATAAGTGTTGGTGAGAATGTGGAGGAAACAGAACACTTGTACACTGCTGGTGGGAATGTAAATTGGTGCAGAACTACGATAGACTCTAGCAATCCCCCCACTTCTGGATTTATATCCAAAGGAAATGAAATCACTATCTTGAAGAGATATCTGCACCCTCATGTTCTTTGCAGCATTATTTATTATAGCCAAGACGTGGAAACAGTTCAAGCGTTCATTGACAGATTAATGGATAAAGTTAATATAGTTGACCCTACCATTGAACAACATGGGTTTGAACTGCACGGGTCCACTTATACATGGACTTTTTCAGCAAATACTACAGTACTACACGATCTGAGGTTGGCTGAATCCTCGGAAGTGGAACCGTGGATACAGAGGGCTTACTGTAAAGTCACCTGAGGATTTTTAACTGCGTAGGGGTTGGAGTCCTAACACCTGTGTCATTCAAGGGTCAACTGTTTATTATTCAGGCATAAAAGAAGGAAATCCTGACGTTTGTGACAACACAGACAGACCTAGAGAGTGTTACGCTAAGGAAAATAAGTCAGACAGAGAAAGACAAATACTCTATGATATCACTTACATGTGGAATCTCAAAAAAGACAGAAAAAAAACGATGTAAGGTGATGGATGTGTTAATTAACTATTGAAGGAGGCATTTCACAATGTTTACATGTATCAGAACATCACATTGTACACTTAAATATATTGCAATTTTGTCAGTTGTATCTCAATAAAGCTGGTAAAGACATAATATAGAAGAAAACTTAAAAAATTATTTCCAAGTTTAGTGAATATAGCAAGCTATTTTTCTTGCTCATTTATCCCGTATTAGGGCAAATGAGCAGCTTTATCTTCCTTTGACAGAAATTTTTAAGGCAGAAGGTTTTTAAAAGATTTTTGGTTTCGGGACTATATCACTGCCACTAAGACTCAGAAAAGCAACTCATTAAATATAGACCTCATTTGTGATTCAGTAACAGCTTGGGTCACAAATGAGGTAATAACCATTTTTGATAAGCCATTACTTTTTTATCAGGAACACCTATGGAACTTATCATTTAGAAAGCAATAATCACACATGAATTGATAGAAGAGAACTTGGAGAGCATCTTATGCAAACTTCTCATGGGACAGATGAGGAAACTGCAGCAGCTTGTCTACGTTTATGCAGCTGGTTCCTGGTGGGATCCTGGTAGTCCTGGCAACTTGATGGTACACTGGACATGAAATCCAATGATGAATTTATAATGGACACTAAAATGTAGCTACCACGAGGCAGAGGATACATGTTACGGTTATCACTAGATCTCTGTTGCCTAGACTATTGCTTGGCATCTTGCAAATAAATATGCAATAAGTATTTGTTAGATTATTGACTGAACAATGATCCACGGGTGGCACGGAGAATGTCTGGGGTTTAGCAAACGTTTCTTTGTAATAGGACATTCAACATCCGTCCCATTAGTGTTTACTGAAGGCCCGATACATGTTAAGCTTTACGCCAGCTGCTGGGGCCACACCTGTGAACAGACGTGGGATGTGGCTTCACCCAGTCTTCATGGAGCTCGAAGTGACAGAAAAACACAAGGTGCAGGTGGAATTACAAAAGTGATGAGTGCTATGCAGTAGGGGAACTGCCCCATGATGAAGGGATCTGACTGGTCAGGGAGGCAGAGAAGGCTTCCTTGAGGAAGAGGGCTCACCAGGGAGGAGGTGCTGCCTGGTGAACAGAGGGAGTTTCCTTTCACCATGTTTGTTCATGCTGAGAGTGAAGATGACCCCTTGGACCTGGAGTCTGTCATACAGAGTGAAGTAAGTCAGAAAGAGAAAAACAAATACCGTATGCTAACACATATATATGGAATCTAAAAAAAAAATGGTTTTGAAGAACCTAGGGGCAGGACAGGAATAAAGACTCAGACCTACTAGAGAATGGACTTGAGGACACAGGGAGGGGGAAGGGTAAGCTGGGACGAAGTGAGAGAGTGGCATGGACATATATACACTACCAAATGTAAAATGGATGGCTAGTGGGAAGCTTGTTATACAGCAGAAACTAACACACCGTTGTAGAGCAATTATACTCCAATAAAGATGTTAAAAAAAAAAAAAGATGATCCTTGAAGGGTTTGGGGAGAGTGTGTGTGTGTGTGTGTGTGTGTGTGTGTGTGTGTGTACGCAGGCGTGCGCACACGCCCCCACACCCAAGAGACATGATCAGAACTGACCTTTACAAAGGGTTCTCTCCTCTGTAGCATGGTAAATAGTTTGGGGGAAAAGCCGCGTGGATCAGAGCCTCAGGGTCGCTGAAATAGACACTGAAGCCCAGACAGTGGCATTGGAGACATTCAGGAGGTCTGGGGACAGATTAGAGATGGGGGATGCGCCAAAGAGAGGGGCCCAGGGTTCCCCCTTATTCCTGTCTTGAGCTGACCGGTGACTTTCAGTGCTGAATCTTCGTCAAAGTAGAGAGGACTGGCGGATGATCAGATTCACAAACCAGGGCGGGGTTCCTAGCGAGGAGATGGGTATGGGAGATCATATAATAAAGATTTAAGCGATTCTTGAAAAATTACTTTCAAAAATTTTGGATTTGATCTTAAGGTATTATTGTGAATTATTTTACAGAGTTACACACAAAGTCTTTACATTTAGAACAGGGTCATTGTGTACAAGGCCGAGTGATGGGTAGAGGAGGGCAGCCAGAGAGCATCCTGTTCATTTCTGAGTTGAGGAAACTGAGGCCAGAGAGCCACTCCAACTTCCCTCAGTGCCCCCAGCGACCTATAGCCCAACTGCCTCCCAATTTCCTTATTCTCATTGCTCACAGTTTTTTTTTTTTTTTTTTTTTTTTTAACATTCCATTGAGTTGAGTTCAGGTTTGGGAAAATCCTATGAAGAAAAGCAAGAAGATTCCTCTTCCCCTGATTTTTACTGGGCATCCTTAAGCCTCCCTGGGGAACCGAAAGTTTGATGAGAATCCTTTCATGCCAACCCACCAGCTCACTTTGGGGCCATAAGACTTTAACTGGAAACCAATATTTTATCTCATGTTTCAGACCCACACTCCAGAAATGTCTCATGTCAGCATGTGGCCTCCAGGCTGGGACTCTGAAACACATTTTCTTGTTTTTTTTTTTTTTGCTGTGGAGGAACACTTAGAAATGTTCTATTTTGCTAGCAATATTTTGCTAGTATTGTGGAAGTATATCTATGGTCTAGAATTCTTTAAAATATTTGACTGTACGATATTTGCATTTTGATCCTAGTAAAATTATTCTGCGAAAAAGACATATGGATCTTCCTCTCTGGCTCTGCCTAATGTGGCAGTGTGTGGGAAGCAGAGACGTAATTCAGTGGAAAATGTGTTTACTTCCCCAGTCTTTGAAATAATTCATATTTATCAAAAATTGTAACAGTAAATTATAATTCTCTTCTTTCCCTTACTAGTACATATTAAACCCACGGAGTCAAGCCATGATATGGCTAAGCTGATTATTTTGAAGATTACTTTAAAGCAGATTGGTCCACTTTATAGATGATTATTCACCTATAGAATTTTTAAAAGTCTGCTAGACGATAGTTGATTTTATTATGCTTCTGCTTTACCTCAACTAATAGGAAAAGGCCCAGGACAGAACACACAGAAGTTTCGTCTGAAAGCTGTGGAAGTCCGAATGTTCCTTGAGGATTCTTGCTTTGTCCAAGGGCAGGCACATGCTCTCCAGGGTCAGCTGCACTGCAGGCTGAGAGGCAACTGTCCAGTGAGATGAACTTGGACCACTAGGAAGCTCCCAGGCCTCCAAATATTTTCTTAACTCTCTGTACCCAGGCTGGCAGTGTTTGGGCATTGTTGCTTTGTGTAGTCAGTTTTTCAGTAGAACCCAATAGATTGATATATATTTTTTAATAGGACCTACTGGATTGATATAATACCTCCTGGCCTTATCAGAAAAAAAGGAGGATTGTATCTTGTCAAATGTAGCAAGAGAACTAGTGATTGATGTCTGCTAATAGGGTGCTGAAACAGTCCCTGGGGATCCAGCAAAATATAAATTTCACCTGCTTCCTAAGGTTTCCCAGGAATGGCCAGCTAAAGATACAACGTGACATTTCAGTTTGGGCATTTATATTGGTATGATACCACAATCATATCACAAAGCATGTTTACTCTTTATAGAGGCAGTGTGAATATATTTGGTATTTGTGTTTATTATTGAGGTCTCACATAAAGCTGTGGGGTCCTGTGGATTCCATTATAATTCCAGTGTCCTAAGGTGAAGACCAGAAGTTTGAATTTCTTAGTGGTTTATCTTTTTTCTTGCCTTAGTAACTCCAGAGTGCCTCATTTTATGTTACAGTGGGAGTGATTATACATTTTTTTCCAGCTTTATTGAGGTGTAATTGACAAATAAAAATTATATGTAATACAAAAATTATATCTATGGCGCACAACTTGATTTTTAAATTTATTTATTTATTTATTTTTGACTGCGTTGGGTCTTCATTGCTGCGCCCGGCCTTTCTCTAGTTGCGGCGAGCGGGGGCTACTCTTCACTGCGGTGCGCAGGCTTCTCATTGCGGTGGCTTCTCTTGTTGCGGAGCACGGGCTCTAGGCTCACAGGCTTCAGTAGTTGTGGCACGCGGGCTCAGTAGTTGTGGCGCACGGGCTTAGCTGCTCCGCGGCATGTGGGATCTTCCCGGACCAGGGCTCGAACCCGTGTCCCCTGCATCGGCAGGCGGATTCTTAACCACTGCGTCACCAGGGAAGTCCCATGACTTGATGTCTTGATATGCATATCCACTGTGAAACAAGCACCTCAGCCAAGCTAATTATCATATTCATCACCGCACATAATTACCATTTCTTGAATCTACCTTCTTAGCAAATGTCAAGTATGCAATACAGTCTTGTTAACTATAGTTACCACACTGTGCATCTATATCTCTAGAATGATTCATCTTGCGTGACTGAAACTTTGTACTCTTTGGCCAAAATGGGGCATGTAATTCAACAGCTGGTCTCAGAAGAGAGCAGAGTAGTTGAAACACCTTGTAAAAGAATGTATTCAGATGTGAGCAGCTGAGCTCAACTCAAAATGACTGAACAATAAGAAGTCATCATCTCTCCCAAGAAGCTTGGAGGAAGAACAGGTCCCGGGAAGTTAATTCAGTGGCTCCACAGAGATCGAGGGCCAAGTTCCCCTCATCTTTTCTCTCTGCCTTTTGTCCTCAGGCCGCTCCCTCATGACTGTAAGGTGGTCAATGCAGCTCAAAGTGTCCTGATCTCAGACAACACTGAGGCCAGAGGACGAACGAGAGCTCATTCTTATTTTATGTCCCATCTTAAGAGGGAGGAAAATGTCCCCAGAAGAACTAGCAGAAATCTGCTATGTCACAGACTGCAGTTGTGACTTATGCCCTTGCAGACCCCTCACTGGCAAAAGGGGAACAGGGGACCTGGCTCGGAGGAGGCCCACCCTCCCTGGAGCTGAACTGGGATTCTGGAGCGAGGAGGAGGCATGTTTAGTAGGCAAACAACACTTCTGCCACGTCCTTCCGGCCCTGACGGTCTCGAGACTTCCACACTCTGGTCAAGCTGTTCAGATGATTGCGTCACTGCCGAGAGCTTCCACGTGGCTTTGAGTGAAGCCACTTGTGGAGAGAACGAGGAGTTAGAGATGGGACCTCAGGACCGGCTGTGCTCACGGGGTCTGGTCCCAGCCTCTCCAGGTCTTACTTTCTGTTTGTGCAAATAGGGGCTGGGTTACATGACCCCTGGCATGTCTTCTAGGACTTTTGGGGCGCCCCTTCTTGTTTAAATGACCTAAGTGGTCATGAACCGTCCCGGAGGAGGCCCCTCATGGACCGGCCTGTGGCTGCTGGTGTTGTGCTCACCCCAGTGCTGCTAAGGGGAAGCGAGCCACATTTTCAGGACCAAGCTTTCTGGCCACCTTCTCGGCTGCCTCAGCTTCGCACCTTGACCTTCCTCGGTGAGTCTGATGTGATTAATACTGAAGACCCGCTAATAATTAGAAGTGCATGACCCAGGGGGACATCTTACTTGGTTTAGTTTAATCGAGGAAAGGCTTGTGGGAGAAAGAGTTGTGATGATTACTCAGACTAAGTCTAGAAAATGTACATTTATGTGGTGAGAGAGCAGAGCAGTGAAAACTACGAAATAAATGTGAAGAAAATAATTGGATTTTGAATGTTAGGATATACGACGGGTTGGTTTCTAAATACTTCAATGCAATTAAGATAGAAATACACTATATAAAATTTTTGTCTTCTCTCATCCTTTTTTCCTCTAAGGGAAAAAAAATATCTAACTAACAGAAATGGAAAGCAAACAAGTTAAAAACATTTCCAGTAAAGGAAATATGCAAGAAGTAGTTACAGAAATGTCCGTGATGGTTTTAATTTTTTAGGTTTATGGCACACGTTCCCAGACACATTGCTTAATGATTATCTTGGACAGGCTCAGGTTTTTCTTGTCACTGTTTGTTTCTTTCCATGAAGCAAACATCTGGGGGAAGCATCTTAAACTGGATCCTTTGCTTCCTAAGAATAATAAAACCTTTTTATATCTATTTTTTTTCTGATACTAAGAAATATGTGTTCTTATATTGCATCTGTAGTTTGGCTAAGGCTATATCTCTAGGTGAATGTTTCCTTTGAAATGTTTATCTGAAAAAGTAATCTATTAATAAGTATTTGAGCATTTAGTAGGATGTAAAACAAAACATCTAGTTACATGTGCCAAGTTTTAGACTTTGGATGCTTGACATTGTGTAGATCTATACACAGCACAATTGATCACAATAGCACAGTTGATTTTTAGCATAAATCAAGCCTAACCCACAAATGCCACTTATCAAATGGGTGAATACTAGTTTCAAAGAAATGGGAGCCTCATCAAAGTTATCATGATTATGTGGCACTATTAGTAGTCTACCCATTAGAGTATTGGCTCAAGTTTGGGGAAAATTTGAACCATTCTGAACCACTAAATTCCAGGTAAACCAGAAGATATTGCTGCCTTGCTATGGGTATAAGTCCCTGGCTGTCTGTCCAGAGATCTCCTCAGCTGCCGGATCTTTGGCTCCTGCTGGATTTCAGATGGTCCGGCATAGTAGCTCAGATGAACTATAGACATCTTTTACATACAAGCAGATATTATATGTAACAAAACCCCAAACCAAGTCAAAACTGTGACTTGAACACAATTCATAAGCGTTGCCTTTATGTTTTGCTAATATTGTCCTTGCTCTGTTATATATTGCTAAGGAGCAGGGTTAAAACTTCTATAACATTCATTCTAAACAAACAGCTGGAAAAAGCTTGAAAATTGATAAGGGGTTATGTTCTCTTTTTAATTTGTCGTTCAATAAATAACAGATGAATTTTCTAGTTGACAAAAATGAAGAACTGGTCAAGATGCTATTATTAATTAATAGCAGTTTATGATCAGCAAAAAAATATTATTTTCGTTTGAAAGCATTTTTGTAATCTTTTCTAGGTCCCTTTGTAATTTTACTAAAGCAGATGGTGGAAAAAGAAAAGACAATAAAATAATTACTTTGTCTACTCACCATTGTCCCCGAGATAATGGTTGTTTTGATGCCGTGAACAGGAAATTGCAAGAATAAAACACATATTTTTAGAGTCAGTTATGAGCCAGTCACTTTCAATGCATCTTGCAGGGAGGTGTATGAAGTATTATCCTCATTTTAAAAAAGGAGGAAGGTTAGGCTCAGTGTGGTTAAATTGCTCGCTCAAATTCTCACCACGAACAAGTGGCGGTCCTGGGTTTTAAAGCCACACTTGCCTAACTCCAAAGCATAAGCCATCCAGACAGAGCACGAGAAAGATTTCCTCTGTCATCAGCATGCTGAGAGAAATTCCACTAGGTCAAATGTAAGCTACTGTGCAGTACGTTTCTTCCAGGAATCTCAAATTACAGTCGAACAATCTGGTGTGATGGTTGCTATCTCATGCTCATTAAACAGTCACACAGTCTCCGGCCAGTTAAGAGAGGAACAGCGCGGAGCTGAGGGACCTTCCCAGACAGCATTAACCCTGTTCTCAGAAGTGTGGTGAAAGGAAGATGACGCAGCGTTCTCGACTTCCCAGCAGTAAGGTACACTTTCTAGGTCTAACAATCACCTCTTTCAGACTTTTCTGAAACTGTGGTCTCTTCCAAAATATGAAAAATTATATAATGTAGTGAGAAATAGTTTACTCTTGATTGATAAACTGTGAAGGTTTCTGGGCAAAGCTTTATAGGGTCTTAGGGAGCAATGCCTGGATGTCTAATTTCAGCACTTGTGGAATTTAGAAAGTAACAAGGCAGAATGTAATGTGTAGGTTAGACCACACAATAGAAAGTTGTAAAAAGCTAGTATGAAGCCTGTGAAGCAGTCTCCTCTGGGTTTATGTGAATCAGGTGCACTGTAAATAAATTCAGTAATCTCCAACTTTTAATTCTTCATCCTTGAACATTTTATTTTTTACTGAGGTACAGTTCATTTATAATAGTAAATTAGTTTCAGGTGTACAGCGGAGTCATTCAATATTTTTACAGGTTATACTCCATTAAAAGTTATTACAAGATAATGGCTATAATTCCCAGTGCAATACAGAATATCCTTGTTGCTTATCTATTTTATACGTAGTAGTTTGTATCTCATAATCCCATACCCCTATCTTTCCCCCTCCTCCCTTCCCTCTCCCCTTTGGTGGTTTGTTCTCTGTGTCTGTGGGTCCGCTTCTGTTCTGCATATACCTTAATTTGTTTTATTTTTAGATTCCACATATAAGCAATATCATACAGTATTTGGTTTTTTCTGTCTGACTTATTTCACTAAGCATGATATTCTCTAGGTCCAACCATGTTGCTGCAAATGGCAGCATTTTAATCTTTTGTATGGCTGAGTAGTATTCCATTGTATATATACACCACATCTTCTTTATCCATTCATCTGTTGATGGGTACTTGGGTTGCTTCTATATCTTGGCTATTGTAAATAGTGCTGCTATGAACACTGGGGTGCATGTATCTTTTTGAATTCGTGTTTTTGATTTTTTTCCAGATGTATACCCAGGAGTGGAATTTCTGGGTCATATGGTAGTTCTATTTTTAGTTTTCTGGGGGGGAACCTCCAGGCTATTTTCCATAGTGGCTGCACCGATTTACATTCCCACGAGCAGTGTACAAAAACTCTCTTTTCTCCAGATTCTCTCTAACATTTGGTATTTGTGGACTTTTTGATGATGGCCATTCTGACAGGTGTGAGGTGATATTTCATTGTGGTTTTGATTTGCATTTTTCTAATCATTAGCGATGTTGAGCATCTTTTCATGTGCCTGTTGATCATCTGTCTATTCAGGTCTTCTGCCCATTTTTTGTTTGGGTTGTTGGGTTTTTATTCATATTGAGTTGTATGAGCTGTTTATATATTTTGGATATTTACCCCTTGTCAATCACATCATTTGCAATATTTTCTCTCATCCCGCAGATTGCCTTTTCCTTTTGTCAATGGTTTCCTTTGCTGTGCAAAAGCTTTTAAGTGTTAATTAGGTCCCACTTGTTTATTTTTGCATTTATTTCTTTTGCCTTAGGAGACAAAGCCAGAAAAATATTGCTGCTATTTATGTCAAAGAGTGTTCTGCTTATGTTCTCTTCTAGGAGCTTTATGGCATCCAGACTTACATTTCGGTCTTTAATCCATTTTGAGTTTATTTTTGTATATGGTGTTAGAGAATGTTCTAATTTCATTCTTTTACATGTAGCTGTCCAGTTTTCCCAGCACCCTTTGCTGAAGAGACTGTGATTTCCCCATTGTATATTCTTGTCTCCTTTGTTGTAGATTAATTGACTGTAGGTGACTGGGTTTATTTCTGGGCTTTCTATTCCTGTTCCATTGATCCACATGCTTGTTTTTGTGCCAGTACCACCCTGTTTTACTGTAGCTTCGTAGTATAATCTGAAGTCTGGGAAGGTGATAACTCCAGCTTTGTTTATTTTTCTCAAGATCGCTTTGGCAATTTGGGGTGTTTTGTAGTTTCATATAAATTTTAGGATGATTTGTTCTAGTTCTGTGAAAAATGTCATGGGTATTTTGATAGGGATTGCATTAAATCTATAGATTGCTTTGGGTAGTATGGCCATTTTAACAATACCAATCCAAGAGCGCATAATATCTTTCCTTTTCTTTGTACCATCCTTGAACTTTTTAATCATCTATTCTAGCCGTTACTGTGTGTTTGTGGGTGTGTATGTACATGTGTTTGTATTGTGTAGGTATGTTATTTGTGTGTGCATGTCGGTATGCGTGTGTGTTTGTGCGTGTATATATGTGTGGGTTGCATGTATGTGTGTTTTTGCGTCTATGTGTATGTGTACTAACCCTGCTTTGCTTTGCTCAGGCTCCCTCTTAAACTCAAGTGACCCCACAGCCCACAGATCTTTTCTTAGACCTCTTTAAACCAATTTCCTGAAGGTGATCTGGCTTCCTCTTGCACTAGGAAGGCTATTACATAGGAAACTATAGAACCTGCTGTTTTCCGATAAATGGTGAAAATTCCATGCACAGGTGGATGGAGTACTAGATCTGGGACCAGTACTGAGGAGAGCCTGAGGAGAGCCTCATTTCTTCCATTAACTCAATGTGTCAACCTGACAAAGGTTTCCTTCCTCAGCCACAATACAAGAGGGCTGAACAGAGACCAAAGGACCCCCTCAAGTGAGCACCTCACCAAACATCTTTGTGAGTGGCCAGCGGGGAGAGAGAGGAAGCTGGACCTCAGAAGAGCAGTGATTGTGTTAAGCTTTACAGTGGCCGCTGGATTTGTACCTCATGACCCTCAGGGACTCTAAGCAACTCAGATTTGAACTCTAATTTTACAAAAACTGCACATTTACACAAATGACCCATAACATGTTTTGCTAAAACTGAGACCTGTAATCATACCCTAAAAATGCGCTAAGTATACTATGTTCTGTAAGTTTAAAGTTTAGAAATAATTAAAAGTACTGAATAAGTAAGTTACTATTTATTAAGTACAAAAAACTACCAAAAAATATGGCATATTCCAACTCATATAAAATATGAACTAGAAATATAGGAAACATTGAAGGCCACACAGAGAAGGCATTTTTGCCGTACAGTGTCTTTTGGTACAAACTTTTCCTAGATTCATAGACATAGTGAGTCTTTCTTAAAATTTCAAATTCTTCACAGGAAAATAAAATCATATTGAGATTTGCTTCCTAGACACAGTTGGTCATGAGATAACTAGAGGCAATAAACCCTTTTATAGGTCAGTATTGCTCTGACACAGAGGTTAACAAAAAACATCTTAAAGCAAGATAGAATTGTAAACTTTCAATGTGACTTTGCTATAGCATGTGCTCAAGAAATTAAGTTAGATTCAGATTTAATTAAATTTTGAGTTTAGTTAGTGTTGGTCACCAGGTGAGAAATGTTTGCACTCATGATTGTCTAATCATTTAGGTGTATTTTTTGTTCCAATTTCACAGATGAGGGAGTTGAAGAAATGAAATCTAAGTGATGTAGTTTGCTCTGGTCGCTAGGAGTCTTATAGCACCTAATTTAAATCCCCAACGGGTACCCATAGTAGATGCGTGTTATAAACGGTTTATTTTATTCATCTTTTCTTACATTTTCCTTATCCATGTTCATTTTTAACCTGTTTTATGTACCTCAGTTCCTTATTTTTCTGTAAGATCCCCTCAGTTCCTTATTTTTCTTTGTTTATTGATTTTGTTTTTAAAGGAGAGAAAATCAAATCGATGGCATAAATGATATAGAATGTCCATGTTTGTCTTAACTACTGCTTTGTTTCCAGTCTGTGACAGAGCCAGGGCTGGAACTCAGGCTACCTGGTTCCCTTCCTTAAGGGCTCGATTCTGAATGATCATACAGGTACCCAGTGGGATTGCTCTTTTAAAAAACTGCAGCTCCATCCTCAATAATTCAGGAACTGGTTGGTGAGAGAGAGAGAATTGGAAAAATTGCAACAAGAAACAAACATACTAATGAACCAAAAAGCCACTCTGGTGGCATTCAAGAGCAGAGAGGTTGCCACTGCAAGCTGCTTCTTTTCCCCCCATCCCCCTGTGCACCCCCTTGAAGTTTCAGCCCTGAGGTTAGAGACCAGACCCAACTTCAGCAGAGTCACGAGAAAGAAGGCAAGTCTGGCCACGCAAGGCTCAAATCAAGGGCTGTTTCTTCCATAGGTGGTAACTTAGTTAACAAGTGACACTTTTCTAGACATCAAAAGGCAGACAAGAGTGGGGAAAAGAAGTGCCGAATGCACTTCACTAACCTAATTGAACATATTTTGTCAACATGCTGTTGGGGGACCTTCTGCTGTAGACGCAGCTCGGGTGCAGTCGGTGCTCCGTGCAGCTGTGACTCAGAACGTGCGAAGTCTGAGTTGCGAGATGCTGCCTGATCCACACCCCAGAGCTGGTGTCATCATTTGCTGTTGTTGTAATTTGCACCCACGTGTTTATGTAACTCTAAGTAGATCAGACAACGTGGTTTTCAGTTTATTGACATCCTCCAGAATGAAAAAGAGAGAGAAATGACTTTAAAACGTACCTTCCACATAGGTGTTTATAAAGTGTTTGTTGACTAGATAAATAAGTAAACGGATGAAAAGTAAATGGTGAAGCAAATAACTTTCTTCACCGAGGGCCTGACGCAAGAATGTTGTACAACTTTTGTCAGAGAAAGAGGATCCGAATTTGGTCGGAGATAGACCTGCTCCTTCTAATGCAGAAGAAGTGCTGTGTAACAGAGTTTTGGGGATGTAGAAACTCGGAAAGCTATGACCTTTGATGTTATTTTTACTAGAAAGTTGCAACATGACATGGGACGAGTTATAACACTAAGAATATTCCTCTTAAAAAACAGAGTTAGGTCTGTGGTTTCCCATAGATTAGCAAGTAAATATTGTTGATGATAGCATAGACTCTAGATTGGAAAGAAGTATAGGACATGAGATTTGCATTCAAGCACAGACAAAGCTGAAACTTACTAAATAGTCGGAGGAGAGTACAGAGCAGCACGCCTAGGGTAATTGTTGGACGTGTATGGTTTGAAAGCTCTAGAAACTCAGAAAAGGTTGCAACAACATGGGTGGACCTTGAGGGCATTATGCTAAGTGAAGAAATTCAGACAGAAAGACAAATACTGTATGATCTTATTTATATATGGAATCTAAAACAGAAAGATAACTAAGCTCACAGATACAGAGAGCAGATTGATGGTTAACAAAGGGAGGGGTTGGTGGTCAGACAAAATAGGTGAAGGGAGTGAAAGGTCCAAGCTTCCACTTATAAAATAAATTAAGTCCTGGGCATGTGATGTACAACTCGGTGACTACAGTTAATAACGTTGTGTTGCATATTTGAAAATTGCTAAGAGAGTAGGTCTTAAAAGTTCTCCTCACAAGAAAAAACGTTTGGTAACGATGTATGGTGACGGATGTTAACTACACTTACTGGAGTGATCATTTCACAGTGGATACAAATATCGAATCATTATGTTGTGCGGTTGAAACTAAGGTGATGTTATACATCAATTTACACCCTCAGTAAAAACAAAACAGTCGGAAAGGGAGTGTGAGAGTCATTAAATCACAGGCAGCATCTGAGTGGGGCGTCCAAGAGGCAAAGGAGGAGAGAGTTACGGGGAAGACCACGGTAGGGTCCTGGCCCGAAGGAAATAATGTGAACTAAATAACAGAGGAGGCAGGATGAGACCGAACTGTAGTGGCACATGATGCTGTATGTTTTGCTGCAAATGACACTTTGAGGACTGCAAATGGGAGACGCAAGGACCCATTACCGTCACCAGCACTACAGCTAATTCTCTTTTTCTTTGGTAACAGGAAGCTGAGTAGAGAAGACCCCAAGGCCCGATTGAGTCTGATTACACAACATTTTTCACCTACCTGACCAAGTTTTAAAAAGAATTTTTGTTGGAGTATAGTTGATTTACCATGTGTGTTAATTTCAGGTGTCCAGTAAAGTGAATCAGTTATATCTATCCTCTATCTATGTATCTACCTATGTATCTATCTATCTATCTTCCTATGAATCTGTAATTGTCTCAGAATAAAAAGATTTTTAAGTTTTAAAAAAAGCCAATACATGTCACAAACAGCACTTAGGTGATGTACTCTGATATTTTCTATACTCTTCCTTTGTGTGTGTGTGTGTGTGTGTGTGTGTGTTTAATTGAAGTATAGTTGATTTACAAAGTTATGGTAGTTTCAGGTATTCAGTGATTCATATATATATATATATATATATATATGTGTGTGTGCATGTGTGTGTGTGTGTGTGTGTGTATCCATTCTTTTGCAGATTCTTTTCCCATATAGGTTATCATATAATATTGACTAGAGTTCCCTGTGCTGTACAGTAGATCCTTATTAGTTACCTATTTTGTATACAGTAGTGTGTATATGTTTGACCAAGTTTTTAAAAGCATAATAAAATGGATGGGTTTGAGCATCAGACTTTTCGCCATCTCTCCTTGACAAGGAGAGAAAAGAACTCAGAAAGCCTGGAGGGTGGATAAATGGGAGGGGGATTCAGGAGGTGGGAAGATTGGGACCCTGGACAGATGAGGAGAAGCCAGAGAATGGATATAAACTTTCCTGTAACCACCGTCGTTGGGGAGTTTTCCTCTGGCCCATGTATTCATTTCTACCTCGACTACCAGAATGCACTGCTCCACATCAATCAGGGATCTTATGATGAATGAAGGAAGGACCTCCAAGGGCTAGGAACTGTGGACAATTGAGATAAACTTACATGTTTTTCTGTATGACAGTTGTTTATCAAGTGAACGTAGAGGCATTATTTGGTAGGTGAATGGCCAGCTGTGACAGGCACGGAAATCCCTTATTCAGGGAAAGTTAATGTAATGAATCCTGGGTAAACTGGTTAAGTGTTTTGCATTCTTGTAAGGTCAGAAAATTCAGAACTTACTTCCTTCTCTATGCCCACTAAACTTCCCCACTCCCAGTAAAGAGAGGGTTGTGGGAGGGGCCCTACCTAGCAACTTCTCTTTTGTCCTCCTGGTTGTTGAATTTAGAAGAAAGAGTAACAAAGACTTTGAAGGCTTTATCATAGTGGGCAACAGGAACTACTCCATTTAATCTCTTGTCCTTTCCCTTAATTTTAAAATTACAATCTTTCACTTCAAATGGACTTTGATCTTTTTTCTAACTAGTCTTTGCAGATATACAGTCTGGGTAATTGGTGTCTAGTGGATATCCCATTGATGCAAATGTCAGGCGGACACGCACCCACTTATTGGGTTAGTCTAATTTATCATTACTGGATGCTCACGTCTGGCCTGGGGCCAGGTTGTAAGAGAGACAAAGTACTTCCACATTTTCCTTCTGCTTTGCCAAACCGTTTCTCTGTGTCATATTACTTTGAGTCTTTGATTTTTTTTTCAAATCTTGCTTAACTTTATTGGTGAGCTGAATTCTTTGTGTATGTTTATTTCCATTTTGTTCTGAAGGACATGGTAGACAATGTCTTCACTTTTGAGACAAATTCTTCATTTAGAAAAATCCTTTATTTTTTTCAGAACTTGCAAACTGTTTAAGGCAGTTTTCTTCAATCAGCTAAGGGCAGTTTTTTTCTTATTGTGTCTCATGAAAACACTGTAGAGTCAAAGGAAAAACCTAATTTAACACCCCATTGTATTTATTAGCAAATTCTAGTTGAACCTTTATGCTAATTAAGTAAGGAATATGTAACGAGCTCCCAGTCCATCTACTGCCAAGGAAACTGGGAAACTGATGCATAGGGATGGCGTGTCACTTGCCTCCCCACAATGTGTCCCTGTGTCCCTCCTTCTGAGGCTGCTATCATCCCCTTTATGTGACTTCTACAAGTTCCTTCCTGCTTGTTTGGCTCCTGCAGTACTTTGTCTGTTGGATCTGCCTGGCTCTGGATGCCTGATCGTGTTCTGAGGGGCTTAAGAGGCTTCCTTGGGCTTTTTCATACACCACGGAGATGCTTTTAGAGATTGCGTCTCAGTGCTGCACTGTGCTTACCGCTAACGTGGTGCTGTCTTAGTGCTCCAGCCAATAGCTACATAAACTTCCCTGGCTGGGGCCCATCTGTATTTCCTGTTGGCTCTACGATTCCCCACTCAGACGTTAAACTGATGCATATTTGGGGAATGGAAGGAGGGGAGATTTTAGAACTCACTGAGGAGGCACGTGTGGACATGTTTTCCCTGAAACTTATTGGCGTCAGGTAAAGGGTCAGATGGTTAACTGCACATCTGATTTATATCCTGACTGTTGCTGAAAACATTGGGGTTTTTCCAGAACTGTGAGTTATGCTTTATGTGTTTGTTTCCCCAGCAGCACTCATTTTCCTGACTTTATTTTTGTGTGTTGACTCTATCTCCACTCATCAAGGGGTGACCTCGCAGTCACCCAGACTCGCCCTCGGTGATGCAAAGCCTCTGTCTCTTTCTTCACCCCAGGGAAGAGTGTCGCTGCCCTCCATCCAGTGATGTACATCCTTCTGCTTTGGTTTAAACTTCCTTATTGACTAATTCTACAATTAAATGATTTGGGTTATTTTAAGGATTGAGTGGATATAATTTTAACAGAAAGAAATCTTACTAAGGTCTGTATCTAAAAGCAAAACAAAATGTCTGTAACTATTGTTTTTTTCTCCTTGACTTGATCAGGAAATTATCTTCCAACCAAATATGGGGTAGGATGCAAGCTAAAATTTGCCTTCACAAATACCTTTCCTATAAAAACTTGTTCTCCAGTTTTACCTGAAATGCATTCCTTGAGAACGAACATAGCATCTCACCTCGTATATCTGCTTTCGCAATTGACCTATTTCTGTAGTTTCTGTCGGGGTTTGTGGTGTGCTAGCTTCTGATGATGTGACCTGGGGAGGCATTTTCTGTAGCTGGCATTGTTCCTCACACTTGTGTGGAGAGAATACCTGCTGTGAAAATACAGATGTTCTAAGTATGAGGTGATGATTCTTTAACAGAGGCTTGGAGGTACAATCTCAGTCTCAAGGGTCCCCAGATAAGACATAAATACTGAGAGTACTGCATGTCTTTATTGATGCCTGTGGTCTATCCATGGGACTACAGAGAGTGAAAGGATAATCTGAATTTGAATCACTCTATTATTGGTCAGAGTGTTCCTCCGTGAACACTTCTTCATGTAATCAGCAAACATCTATTTGTTGCTGAGCACTAGATCACTTACCTCTTACATGATGCTGTCTTAGTGACACAACCAACAATACACAGACTTGACACAAAACATGAAGAGCATACAAACCTTGCCCACAAGGAGTTTATAACCAACTGGGTCAGACAGATGCACTTACAAGATTGTAATTCCATGTGCCATGTGCCACTTTTGCATGTGTCCTTGTACACTTATTTTGGGGCCAGCTTTATGGGTATGTGACCTGTGTTATCACACAGTGTCCTGTGCTGAGGTGTGGCCCGTGCTTGGATTAATACTCTGCTATTACTATCTTGTAAGTCTACCTAATTTTTGAACACGATGTCCTGTATTTTCGTTTTACACTGGGTCCCACAAATATGGAGCCCATCCATATTATACTCATACACTCGTTCAACATTTCTTTTTGAAGGCCAACTGCCACACACTGTTCTGGTGCAGAAACATTTCAGGGAACAAGACAGCAGAGTTTCCTGCCTTCATGGAGTGTACATTCCAGTTGCCAGGAGAAGACAATAAAAACAAGCACAATGAACGATTCCAATGTATCATGTTTGAAGATGATGGATGCTATGGAAAAGGCAGAGCAAGGTAAAAGTAGGTCAGGAGAATTCAAAGGAGGGTTGCAGTTTTAAATTAGGCCAGGAGCTGGAGTGCTAGATGGCTTTTCCATGTGGTCGTTGTCACTAGTGTGACTCTAGTCTTATAACTGCAGAGTCTCACAAAGCCACAGAGAGTGCAGAACCCAACTGGGTGTCATATTACTATCCTTAAGAATTGTGGCTTTGGCAGAATAAGAAAAAATGAAAGGAAAAAAATGGTTATTGAATCTGATCTTCCCCAATCAGGTGGCAAAAATTATGAAAGAAATACATTAGAGTCTGAAGGAGCAAATGAAATGCCATTAAAAGGGTCTTTAGAATCAGACAGACATTAAAATGTCATGAGAGAGCAATGAACCCAAACCAAACCAACAAACAAACCTCCCAGATCCCATCAGGTGGGGAAGGAAGTTAACTGTCCCTATAAAGGGGAGGAAATAGGCTCAAATCAGAGGGAAGCATTAAGCAATATGGAATTCAATGTAGGGTTGTAGACCGGGAGGTCCATCCCTCTGTATGTCATGGAGTTGTGTTACAATGACTGAAAAAGATTCAGCCTGTCTCATTTTCTTCTTGGTCAAGATTTTAGTCTTGCATCTCAGCCCCAGATTTCTCTGGTTAATATTTAATCTTGGCCCACAAGTTGGAAAACTCTACTTGCTTGGGATAAAAATAAATGCTTCCATCTTAGCCCATCCAAGTGCTGTAACAAAATACCACAGACTGGGTGCTTTTATACAACAGAAATTTATTTCTCATGGTCCTGGAGGCTGGATGTCCAAGATTTCGGTGGCAGCAAGGTCAGGTTCTGAAGAGGGCCGCAGACTCTGTCCTCACATGGTGGAAGAGACCAGGGAGCTTTCTCAGCCCTCTTTCAGAAGGGCACTAATCCCGTTCATGGGGACTCCACCCTCATGACCTAATCATCTCCCAAAGGTCCCACCTCCTAAGGCATCACATTGAGTTTGGGTTTCAACATGAGTTTGTGGGAGACACAGACATTCAGACCATAGCAGCCCCTTTAGTGTTCAGTGTCTTTTATCCTTGGGAATGATGAGAACAGTTATAGAATGATGAAGTAAATCTGTCCCACAATATCCTACACAGGACTCATGTGTACATGTTTGGGCAATTTAAATAGTGGCCAAATCAGTATGTCAAACAAATAGGCCTCATGATTCAGATTCAAAATATAGTTGATATTATTGTGCTTTTAAGTCAAAAGTTCTGAGAAGTTTACTAAGTGTGCACACAGTATTGAAATGTTAGAAAGTTTAAGATTTTTCAAATATATGCATTTAATTTATTTGATTTTTAAGAACTTGTATTTTGGAAAGTTTCTAGTTCTTAGAAGCCACTGAGTCATGTAAAAGAAAATCAAATATATTAAATTTATCCATGTAGTATAAGGCAATTAAGGGGATTAACTTCACTCTTATAGAAGACCTCTTATAATTGATAAATTTATCAGATTATAATAATATAATGTTATAATAATTAAGCTATAGAAGTTAATGAATTTTTAAAAATCTTTATAAAGGTATAAATTTAACTTAAAAGCTTAGGTAACCACAAGTCCATCCTAGAAATCTGTGAGTCTGCATCTGTCCCGCAAACAAGTCCATCTATATCATTTCTTTTTAATTAGATTCCACATATGAGTGATATCACAAGATATTTGTCTTCCTCTGTCTGACTTACTTCACTTAGTATGATAATTTCTAGGTCCATCCATGTTACTGCAAATGGCATTATGGCTGAGTGATATTCCATTGTATATATGTGCCACATCTTTTGTATCCATTCTTCTGTCGATGGACATTCGGGTTGCTTCCATGTCTTAGCTATTGTAAATAGTGCTGCAGTGAACATTGTGGTGCAGGTGTCTTTTCGAATTATGGTTTTATCTGGGTATATCCCCAGGAGTGGGATTGCTGGATCATATGGTAGTTCTATTTTTAGTTTTTTAAGGAACCTCCATACTGTTCTCCAAAATGATTGTACAAATTTACATTCCCACCAACAGTGTAGGAGGGTTCCCTGTTCTCCACACCCTCTCTAGCATTTATTATTTGTAGACTTTTTGACGATGGCCATTCGAACTGGTGTGAGGTGGTACGTCATTGTATTTTTGGTTTGCATTTTTCTGATAATTAGTGATGTTGAGTATCTTTTTCATGGGCCATCTGTATGTCTTCTTTGGAGAAATGTCTATTTAGATCTTCTGCATGGTTACCAAGGGGGAAATGTAGAGGGGAGGGATGGACTGGGGGCTTGGGATTGACATATCCACAGTACTATGTATAGGGTAGATGATCAGCAGAGACGTACTGTGTGGCACAGGGAACTCTACTCAATATACTGTGGTGACCTGTAAGGGAGAAGAATCTGAAAAAGAATGAATATATGTGTATGTACGGCTGAATCACAATGATATGCACCCAAAACTAACACAATATTGTAAATCAACTATACGCTAATGAAATTTAGAAAAAAAAAAAAGCTTAGAAAAAAATAGAGTTTTGAATTAGTAACTATGATAAATCTTATGGTAAAGTCCAAAGTAACTATAGATTTTTCTGTACCTAAAACTTACACTCAAGGACACCTCAATTAATTGTGCTGTTTGAACTAGAGGTAAAGTTAGCAGTTAAGTGTTTGCAACCCTAACTAGCGGTTATTTTTTTCTTGAAAGGCCTACCTTTCTCTTTGTTATAATATGCACAGGACTGGAATGATGAAGTTACCTTTTCTCTTTTAAGATGGATAGTTATGAAGGATTTTTCAGAAAACAAAGAAGATTAACCTTATCCAAAGAAATACTACGCACCGGTACTTGAGATCTAGAATTAAAAACGCTTTCATGTAACACTGACTGTCCTAGACTGCTGAGGGGTAAAAAGGCAGGTTCTAGTCCCAGTAAATTTTATAGTCTTGTTGGGGAGGAAGGCATGTTTCGGAATGACTAAGAACCAGTGCAGAATATGATAAATGCTCAAAGAAGAAGCCAAGAGAGATTGAGGAGTGGAGAGAGAATTCTGCCTGGAGAGAGGATGGAAGCAGGTCTGGAAAGGCTCTCTGAAGTGGTGGGTGAGGTGGATGGCAGAGATCTGTGCGGTCTCTCCAGGTAGAGGTGGGTCGGGGGAACAGCCAGCTGGCTAGACCAGAGGGAATACAAGTGCAGAGGCTGGAACCTGAGGGCATATGTCGGGAATGAGGAGAGCATCGTGGGAACAAGAGTGAAAGGGGAAGTAAGGTTGAATGTGCTTGTACTGGGATATTCTTCCCCAGGCACCACCCCCAAATGCCCCCTCCAGTCTCAGGAATGCCTCTTCCTCCACTCAAATGCTCCCATTGAGACTCAGGCCTGGATTGCTTTCTCACGCCCAAGTGTTAGATGATGTCTACCTCTCTCAAAATTCTTGTTCACACTAGTTCTTTGTCATGTAATTACATATGATGCTGGATGATGTCCATGGTAAACTGTCAAGGAGGAGGAACACTTATTCTCAACTCCTCTTGTTTCCAGGAGGGAGGATGTTCTCCTGAATACACTGCTTCTTGCCCTGATTGGTGAGCCTGGGATGAGGAACTGGGCGGTCCATTGCTTGACCCCTTCTTCTCTTATCCATTCCTGGGGGCCAGGCTTTCCTACACATCATTTCTCGCTTCTCTGCTTGAAAAGTTTTCTGGGGACAGCTTCAACAGAAAGTCCTGTGGGTGTCCACTGTGTCTATGACTGTGTGGTTTTGTCTAATTTGGGGGTTTCTTATTAGGAAGCCCGTCACTGCCACATACCAAGGGCGCATTTTCCAGGCCAGCCTTTCTCAGTAGTGGAGGTATTATTTTGACCTTCATTGTTCCACTCCTTGCCTGTTTCATAATTGGTTCAGAATATGGTTCTGGTCAACCCAACATAAATATTTCACCTCTTCGACCTCATCACAAACACAAATAGGGATGACAATATGTATTTCGTCCACCCCTTGGTTCATTCGCTCATTTGTTCTTTCAGCAAACATTTGTGGGTTGTCCAGCATGTCCTCGGTTGATAGATGCTTTTTTGTTTCCTCCATAGTATTAGGGCTGTACAATAAAAATGTTAGGTTCTGAGATATTTGTTGATTCGTTGGTGTTAAGAAATTTGAGCTTTATTCCCTAGTCAAAGCCAAATAATCAAAGGTAAATGAGACCATGTCAAAGTCTTCCTCCCCCTTCTCCCCATCGAAGATCAGGTTCAGAATCCAATGGAAATAGGGATCACACTGATTTAACTGCACATTCTTGTGCAAATAACTCGTACTTTCCTACTTGCAGGTTTTGCTTGGATTAGGATAAAGATGTCACAAAATAAATCTAAGGAGTCTGGAGGGTGAGGAATGATGGGTGAGTGCAGAAAAAGTAGGTTGGGGATATTTAAAACATACTTAGGTAAGTAGGTCTCACCAGAGAGTGATGCAACACTTAGGCACTATAAGAGATTAAAAAAGGTCTTCCATATATCTGCCCTTTGCTGTTTCCTTATCTCCCTTCCAGGATCCCTAAAAATCATGATGAATAAACTGTGTTCTTGATTTCTGCGCTCCTTTTCTCTTTAAAGCCATAGCACTGGTCCTGCCAGGCTGTTCATCTGGATCCGCCCAGCTCTTTTGACAGATATTGCCAACTAGACCTAGAGTCTTAACTTTATGGAATCAAGATATGGATTGTGACACCTGATACTTGACAGTATAGCCATAACCTGGAAGGCTCATATCATCGGGCTTACTTACAACAGACATATGCAGCATGTCAAATAGTTACCTCCCAGATAAATAGAGCCAGTGACAAGGGAAAATCATCTTCTTTCCTCTGCCTGGGAAAATCTTAGCCCTGCTGGGTCTTGTCTGGGAAAAGATCCCCACTCAGGCTTCCCTGCTGCTAGGAGCATTGGCCTAACTCACGACGGAATTCAGCTCAGAGTCTGTGGGAGTGGAACAGACAGATTCTACAGGCAGGGTCCATTCCACCCCAAATCCAGAGTCAGATACCACATGTTGCTGAAAAATTGTTCCTTTTTACCAGAGGCATTTCTTGTAATCAAAACCCAAGGCTTTGTGGTTCTGTTCAGAATGGTGTGCAACTTGTCACAATGTGTTTGCCAGGTCAGAGAGGGCTTGAGTGAACATGTGTGTGTCTAATCCCGAGCCACGTCCGCCTCCGCAGTAGGGGCCGGCGCTCAGGGTGATATTGGTTTTCGCCAGCTGTTTGGAGACCGAGACACATGACAGGTGGGCAAGCCTGGCAGACTCAACAGCTCACTTTCTGATTGCCAAGAAATAGATGGGCCAGCTACAGACGGGGTTGGTCTGAGGAACCGGATGCTTTCTGCACGACAAGGAAAGTGTGGCCACCCTGATAGAGAAAGACACCAACACATCCTGGGAGTGTCTGTGTGGTCCCGATTTTAACCACCATGGGTGCTGTCAGACAGTGTGACTGACCTGTCCATCCCGGTGTCCCCTGTACCAGTGCCCACGTGCAGGTTGACTGACAGGCCATGAGCAACACTGCTTTCCTCCAAGTCGTTTTCAGTTGCTACAGGTCTGAAAGTCCATCATTAAAAATTGATCCTTGGATCTTGAAGTCTTTTGTAAAATTTTCAGGAGGTTCTTTTAAAACAGCTGACTTCGTAAGTCATGACACATGGAAAGTAAATTTCTCATTAGGGAAAATGGTACCAGGAATGGACGAAAGCCATTTAAAAGTCTCGGTTGACCAGCGACAGAAGAAAAACACAACCTCGTTCAAAGTCTAGTCCATGGCTGCACCACATCTAGGGCTACTTCAATTAATTTGCTGACCTCACTGAAACAAATAGAGTATAAATAACGTTTTGTCATTGAGAAAAAGCAAGTTTTTGTTCTGTTTTGTTAAAAAACACTGTCTGTTTTGTTTAAAAAATGTTAGACCACACGTGATGTCTTTTACATTAGAAAACAGAAGAGGCCGATCTTGAAGGCTCCTTGTGACTGGGACGTTGACAGGAAGATTTCTGGTCCCTGATGTTGGGCGAACAGGAAGAGACGGAGGAACTAGAGGGCAGGAAATGATTGATGGGAAGGATAGACTCAAATGTTACAAAACTTGATTTCGGCTATTGCCTCATTTCTGCGCTTTCCACTTTGCCACAGGGAAAAAGTAATCTAGACTAGAATCAGAGCGAGTGCTCAGAACACGAATGGGCTTGCTCCCAAATCAGCTGGAAATGATTGGGTCTCTTTTACTGGACCTAAATGATCAAGGGGGAGTGGAAGCTCTCCCAGAGAAAAAAAGCACCTCTCACCAATGAACGTCCCTCCTGGACCAAGGGCGATTCAGCTTTAGTTGAATCAAGACCAGGGAGAACAAGGGTAAATGCAGACCATTGGAAAATGGGAATGTCAACACTTTTTAGATTAGTAAGACATCTGTCTCATTGTTCTCAGTTCTGCAAAATGAGTTTGTTCTAGAAATCTGCTGTACAACATCGTGCCCATAGCTAACAATACTGAATTGTGCACTTAAGCCTTTGCTAAGAGGAGAGATCTCATGTTAAATGTTCTTGCCACAACTAAAAAAAGAGAAATCTATTGCATTGTTTCTGCATGTTTTAAAAAACCTTTTTCTAAATGGTCTTTTAATAGAATGTTGAATATTTTTGATGGAATCATTTGGGGTAGGAGTGTGTTCTATATGCTCTGATTCAGGTAACTGTGCCCATGGGAAGTGAATGCCTACACCATGAGAAAGCACTGGTCACCTGGTGGCACTTTATGTTGACTGAGGTATGAAGGAATTGCAGAAAATATAAAGGCCACCTCGGCACTAACCCTTCGGTTGTTACCACGTCACTGAAACTGCCCTTGCTAAGGTCTTTACTGCTTCCTATTTGTCAAGTCAAGTAGAATTTCAGCCCTTTTTTTCAATGAACTGTCTGAGAGATCTGATGCCACCTCCTCCTAGTTCTCCTTCTACTGAAAAGATTGCTTCTTTCCAGGCTTTTCCACCAGCTTCCGTCTTGAACTCTTTGGATATTGGCATTCCCTGGGATTTTATTATCCCTGTTGGACCTCTTCCTTCTCCTTTCTACTCCACTGTCCCGAGCGACCCCACACGTTCCTGTGGCTTCTCCTACCTTCTGAACAAGGCTGGAGCCCCTTGACAAAGCCAACGAAGCCTTCATGTTATGCCTTTTTGTGTGACTTTCAATTTTATCTCTCCCAAATCAACTCCTCATGTCCAAAATGACAGCACTTTTACATGACATGCTGCTCTTTGCACAAATCAGGCTGCCCCCTCCGTCCATGCCTTTGCATGTGTGTCCCTACTGCCTGGAATCACCTCCAATTGGCCCTGTATCCTGGTGATCACCCACCGAGGACCCCTTCTTTTGATGTCATTTGCTCCCTCTTTGCTCTCTCCCTACCTTATGTTTACCTGTCCTTCAGCCTAAGTGCCGAAAGCAATTTTTGTTTTTCCTGTTAGATTAGGGCCTGTATACGATCAAAGGCAATAACAGATCTTATTCGTTTTTGTATCTCCTGTCTCTACAGGGACTATATTGATGTGTATAAAAAACTCAGTAAAGCGTTGCAAACAGAGTGCCTGAAGCCTGTCCCTAACTCAATGAAATGGTTGTGTGGGTCAGAGTTGGTACGACTCTTCTTTCTCCCATCTCATACCCCTCAATTTTAAGGACAACATTGCGTTGACTGAGCACTTCATTGTAAACCTGTAATGGACTAATTTCAGATGCATTCAGTCAGCTAAAGAAAGAATGACAAGAAGGGTTGGCTCCAAGTCCCCCCTGTTTATTTTGTAAATTGGATCAAATAAGGTAGTCCTCATCTCATTACATGTCATCAGAAGCATAGAGGTTCCCTTTCGATATCCCATATGTCTGCTTAATCTAGATAAAAATCTCACCCCAAACTCTAACTCTCGTTTATAATCACACCTTTTACTTTCCCGGGAAAATAGAGTGTCAACTCCCTGTCTGCCCAATCTCCCATCTTTTTCTCCTCTTCTGTTGAGGAAAAGGTGTAAACATCTCCTCCGACTCTTCTCCTTCTCCCCCTTTACTTCTTCCTCTCCCTCTCTTCCACCTGCTCCATTTTCTCCTCCTCCTTCATCTAAACCTGAATTTACTTCTTTTCACCTTTCTGCTTGTCCCCTGCCTTAATTTTTGTTTCACCTTCCATACAGGAAGGTGGTTTTTTTGCTGCTTCTTTTCCTAATCTCAAACATATTCTACTCTTCTCTTCTTTGCTGGTTCTTTTCCTTAATCTCAAACACGTTCTGCTCGTCTCTATCCTAAAAATACTTCCCCTCAAATGCACCTGCCCTTAGGATATCAGCCTGATTCCCACCTCACCACTGCCAGGTCCGGCTTGGACCCTCAGCAACCTGCTCTCTGCCCCCTCACCCTGCTGTTGCTGGTCTGGCGAAGATCACTTAGCAATTACCCTCTTCTCCGTTCTCACCATCTTGGTCTTCCTGTGGAATCAGACACTGTCAATCACTCCCTTCTTCATTTTGGGGGTATACTTTCTCTTGTTTTTAGTGCTCATCTTTCTGATAATTCCATCTTGGCTTCTGCATTCATTTGCTAGGGCTGCCACAACAAAGCACCACAGACTCGGTGGCTTACTCAACAGAAATTAATTTTCATATAGATCTGGAGGCTAAAGGGTTAAGGATCAAGGTGTCAGGAGGGTTGGCCTCTTCCGAAGCCTTTCTCCTTGGCTCGTATATGGCTATCCTCTTTCAGTGTCCTCACCTGGTCATCCTTCTGTGTGTCTGTGTTCTAATCTTCTCTTCTTATGGAGACACCAGTCATATTGGACCACAACTTATCACCTTGTTTCACCTGAATTACATCTTTAAAGGCTTTATCTCCAAATACAGTCAACATTCTGATGTAAGGGGTTGGGGGGGTGGGGAGCAGGCCTTCAACATATGAAAGGTTTCGCAATTCAGCCCTGAGGCGTCGTCTCAGACTTATCCTTATGTTCTGTCCATATCAGTGTTTCTCAAAATATGGTCCCAGGAACCACCGGAACTTCTGGTTACAAATATTTACCCCTGAGCCTCATCCCAGCCTCCTGGATAAGAATCTCGAGGGAATAGCCCAAGGAGTATGTCTTTGAACAAGTTTTTCAGCTGATTCTTATTCACTTTAAAGTTTGAGAACTATTATTCCGCGTGGTCCCTGATCCATTCATCTACTGCCCTGACTTCAGCTCCTGTCTCTTGCAGGTATCTTTCAGTTTAGGGTTCTTTACTATTTTTAAGCTTCTAATATATTTTCCAACTATTATATGGACAGAACCACCTTGATGTCTTATTGATATCTCAAATTCCACCTGTCTAGGGCGAAATGCTTTATCAACCTCCCCAAAATCTATTCTCCAAATACCAGGATTCAGCTAATGGCATTATTATCTACCTAGACTCTAGAGAGAGAAGTTTTAGAGTCACCCTCTGTTTCTCCTCACTGACCCCACCTTCTCCCCATAACATTCAGGTGATTCTTCCACGGAAAGCCCTCTTCCGTCTCCCCATAGAGCCGTATTCCGAGACCAGACCCGCATCACTACTCCCTTCCCTGTTCATTGCAATACCTTCCAGGTGGCTTCTCTCAGCCCCCCACACTGCGTTCACCTCCACACTGCGTCTGCAGTGACTTCTCCAGTCTCCAAATGAAATCACATCACACTTTCTTTATTTAAACCCTTCCCTGTTAGATTAGGACAGCACTTCCCAATAAGGCTGGTCATCAGCGTGACTGGGGTAGTTTTGAACAACGTAAGACTGCCAGGCTCCATGGCTCTCCTGATTCATTGGTCTGGGCTGAGATCCCAGTTATTCTGAGAATCAGCAAGTCTGGGCACACCTTGCAGCTGGATTCTAGCCTGCAGGATGGAAAACACACTTCTTGGCTGAGCTGCTTCCCCATAGGACTAAACCTAGTCCCCTGCCTCACTCTCTGAGCTTCATTTCAGATCCACGTGGAACTGGACTCAGGCTTTTCTAAAGGTGACTGAGATCCTCAGCATAACTTTGTGGCTTTTTTAATCTGAAATTCCTTTCTTTACCATCATCAGCTCACAAACTCTTATTCATCCTTTATAACCCAGTTTAAACGTCCCCTCCTTGGTCAAGTTTCCCCGAGCCCTCGATTCCCATCAGCTTGTCATTCATATTTCTGGAGCACAATTATTATATTACAATGCAATTTCCTTATACACATACATGTCTTTCCAAAACATCAGAAACTCCTTAAGTATCTAGTGTCTAGTGACACATAGCAGAAGCCTAGTAAACATTTATTGGATGAATGAGCCGGGCTGGAATTTAACGTTCTGGTGTCTAATCTTATGAATAAGGCTAGAAGCCACAAGAGCTTCTTGCCGTGACTGGAGCATCCTTATGTTTGGAATGAGATACCAGCTAGGGCCTCGGGGTACAGCTGTTCCCTGGGGGACAGGGGACAGCCACAACCCAATAGGCTGAGGCTCAGGATAGGACTCTAGACCCAGCAAAGTAACCAATGCCCATCAGAAAATGGATGCAGCATCACGGTTAAAGGATACGGATGTACATAGCAGAGGGTATTAGCTAATGTTGTGAGCCTGTTGTGGTGGATTAAACATGTTCACAGATTCTCTGTAGCTCCTCCCACTAAGACACGGGGTCTATGGGGTCTATTTCCCCACCACTTGAACCTGGACTGACCTTGAGACTGGCTTTGCCCAATAGAACATAGTGAATGCTGCACCACGTGACTTCTGAGCAAGGCCTCAAGATCCCTTGTTGCTTCTCCCTTTGTCCTCTTGGGATGCTTCCACCATCATGAGGAAGAGCCCTGTCCAGCCCACTGGAGGATGAGAGGCCTGTGGAAGAGAAGCCAGGTGCCCTAGCTGACAGCCCCAGACAGCTGCCAGGTGTGAGTGAGGCCACCTGGGGTGAGCCAGTCCCCAGCTGACCTGCCAGCACCTGGCAGAGACCAGCCATCCCAGCTATACCCCACCCTCACCGTGAACCCCCAGAATCGGGACCAGATGAATGGGTGGTTCTTCTGGACCACTAAGGGTGGGCTGGTTTGTTACCCAGTAATAGGTAACGCTATACAGCTTGATAGGCACAGCAGTAGTATTCGGAACATTTACCACTGAAATTATAGACGTCTTCTAGAAACCTCCATGTGGTGCAGGCTCTGGTGTTCTGCAAGGCTTGGACAGGATGAGCTTGGGGACTGGGTGGAGTGGAGCCTGAGGCTGACAACCAGGCTGCCAGCTTGGCAGCCAAGAGACCAGGGAAGACAGACGGACAGGAAAGGGGGGAAAACCACAGCATCCCAGGGCAGCGTGGCCAGCTGTCAGCAGCCTTGTGCGTGGACGCATGCTGTGCAGAGATGGATGCTGTCGCCATCAGGTATGTAAAACTGTAGCAGGACTCAAACGGGCTCCGGAGAGCTCTCTAAAAATATATGCCTTTCAATGTTGTCTTTTATTCTTAGTTTCTTAAGTATTGTTGCTTCAGACAGCCTCCTAATGCCGTCCAAGCCCTGAACCATGTGTGGGAATAATTCACAGCCATGGCCTCATCGCTGAAACGGTGTTCTCCTCAGTCGCCAGCTCCGTGGCTCCACGACCGACACACGTGGACGAGTGGCTGGGGGCACATGCGTCCGCAGGACCCATGAAGCACTGGCGATGGTGTCTGGCACCCAGAGCTGTGTGGCTTCCAGGACCTGCTCCTCAACAGAGATGCGTAACGCCCGCTGCCCTTGCCCCACGATGGCTTTTGTCTGTCATCATATCTCCGTGCATTTCAGAATTCAGCTTCTGTTGTAATTTTTTTACTCCTCTCTTTAAAAGATTTCATTACATTTTCCATGTTTTAATCCAAACAGCCAATGCCAAAAAAAAAAAAAAAGTACAGCTGTGGTGAGTCATTAAAGTGATTCTTCCAGCTGTTTAACTATTATGTCTGGCCCCTCAGCAGCCTCTAAAAGGCTAAGAAAAATGTTCTGCTTAGACTTTCTAGGGCTGAGAGTTTACAGATCACTGATTTTTCTTACATTAATAAACCCTTATTACCACCTCTTGGAGCAGTTGCACAGAGGAACCCGGGGTGGGGGGGTGGGAAACAGGATAAAAATGTTTTAGTATAGTCATAAAAATCTCGAGTGTGGGAGTCCACAGATGTGGGTTTAAATCACGGGTCAGTTGCTGATTATCTCAGGACACTGAGCAAACAATTTAACCTCTCTGTGTCTTTATCAGTAAGTGAGGATGTTATCTAAGATTAAACGAATGGATAAGAATGGATGTAGATTAGAAAATGCGTCCAGGCAGTAATGGGGCAGTCAGGGATGCAGTTGCAGCGGCTGTGACTATTTGTGACTATTCTGCTGGTCTTGCCTGTCCCCCCACCCCGCCCCTCAGCCCCGTGTTTCCTTCCCATCGAGGCCTGGGCTGTGCATTGTGCTTCTCCAGCAGTTGAGTTGTCTGGGAGGAGTGCACAGCAGGCTGAGGTGTAGAGCCAGATGGCCCAGGTGTATTGCTTTCATGAAATTTACAACACAGGGGTATTTACACCTGTCAGAGCTGTCACTCATGACAGACGGATCAGACAGCGTTCCCTGAGAGGTGAGCAGGGATCTGTCAAAATCCAGCTCTGCAGAAAAGCCTGGTCTCCTCCCTGCCGCCTTGCAGAGGTGGGCACGTACTTTCCCTCCTTCCACAGTCAGCAGCTGTCCTCGCCAAAGAGGAAAGCGCACTTTACACTCTCACTCCCGGTCTCCTCCCGGTCTCCTGCCTTCCTTGAGTACTTAGGGATTTGGAGGGGTTTCTTCCTTTAAGAGATCGCCAGGGCTGTAAGAAAAGAACCCCAGAGTTGGAAGGCAGGGCCGAGTGCCGGGGCTTGTCCAGGCTCTGGAGTTTTGATTGTGCAGCTGTTTATCAATGGCTCCTTCCCAGAGTCCTTTAACCTCTCCAAATGCCAGGTCCTTTCTGAGATAAGGAAAAAGATTAAAAGTTTTGAATATGAATAACCTCTAAGAAACTTCCCAGTGCTATATCCCTCTGACTTTTATATCAGGGAGAACTCACCCTACGTTGCTAAATTAGGATACCAGAAATTCTCAGTGACACACTGGCCACTTGGCTTCCCCTCACATTTATCTCCAAAGTTATCATCATCCTGGCCTCAATTTATTGAGGACTTTTGGTTTGGAAATTAATAGCCATTCTTAAGAGAAGCGTGAATCCTTTGGTCCACGGGTGTGAGGCAAAATATCCAGACTGAAGACAAGAGATAAATATAATCGGTAATAGCGTATGTGTTAAAAAAAAATTATAAGGTTGTTTTCCTAGGAGTTACCTAGATATTAACAAAAGGGAGAAACATTCCTTGATTAATTTGGAAAAATATAAACTCATTTGACTTCTAATTTCTACCCATTATTCCTAATCATTGTCGTATCTCGGAAGAGGACATATTACCAAAAATATATTAGAAAAACTCCATGTTCCCAAGAATTCTTGGTCAATCATAAATATTTGGAAAAGTCCAAGCAAGTTACCCACTCACTCAAATATCTGTATGGTGTTGGGGATTCTGACCACAGGAGGGGAGCTAATTCTAATGATCAACGGGGAGGTTACTTAATATTATATTTTGTATCAACTTAGGAGAGAGGGTGAAGGTGGATCTCAATACTAATCATCAGAAGAATGTGGCTGAACTTCAGTCTTCATAGAGGTTGAAGTTCTACTGGTTTGTGCTGTAAAAGCTTTCTGACCTTATGGACGGTAGGTGCTAGGTTCATGAAAATGAATGGAATGCGTAAAACACATGTTTGTTGGTACATGGGTAAGATGCTATCTTCCAGCACTCTTCAGCCCCTGACTTTTCTCATGTGCAGTAGTGCTGGGGCCTGGTGACAACTGGCTACTGTTCCCCAAACAGGATGGCTGTCATCTCATCTAGCAAACCATCTGGAGGCCTCTCCATGAGGCTGTCACAACTTTACTGCTGCCCTGACAGTGTGCTGAAATAGCACAGATTTCTTCTGGGTCCTTAGCTCCGGCATTAGGGACACATTATGACTTGGAGGCTCTCATGAAATATCCTTTTATCCTAGAGTCACTTTTCATCTGGTGCAATGCAAAGTACATCCCGGGAGAATAATCCAGCCTGCTCTTACGCCTGCTACTTCTTTCATTTGCGGGGCTACCTTAAATAAAGTGATTGACATAATAGTACAATTGGTAGATTTGCGTCATTGCATCCTCAGGTTTCCTATAAAATAAGGCGTACACGATTATGATCAGTGGAGAAATAAATGAAGAAGACATTTGGTTGGTGATGATTGTCGCAAAAAGATACACGATTCCCTTGAATATATTAATGGCACAGTCCATACTTTCAAGGAATTTTTTATTTCATCCAAAATCTAAAGTCAATAAGTCTTGAACTAATTTAATTGAGGTAATTCTCACAACAGACTTCTTTCTTGAGGATACTTTGAAATCTCAGGGGTTTTTGTTTTGTTTTGTTTTTTGTTTTTTGCTTGTTTGGTTTTTTTTGCAGTACGCGGGCCTCTCACTGCTGTGGCCTCCCGCGTTGCGGAGCACAGGCTCCGGACGCGCAGGCCCGGCGGCCACGGCTCACGGGCCCAGCCGCTCCGCGGCACGTGGGATCCTCCCGGACCGGGGCACGAACCCGCGTCCCCTGCATCGGCAGGCGGACTCTCGACCACTGCGCCACCAGGGAAGCCGGCAGCGTTTTTTAAAGCTAGTATTTGATGACTTTGGAGGTGAGTTTAAGTGAATCTAATATAAATTCCGAGAAGCAGATAACTTCTGTTTTTCACTCAGCGCTAGAAAAGCTTAGACCTTCCTCCAGGGTTAGAGGGACCTCCTCCGCCTTCACCAGTTCTCATGTCCAAATGGAGTTCCATTAATTACTGACATGATTTCCTACACTAGAGACAACCACTGGTTACAGGGAGATTTTCATTGATGGGGGACCAGCCCCTTTCATGTAGGCAAAGAACCAAGAGCCAAGAACACACAGCTGCTTCCCGAGTTGGCCCTGACTTTGTTCATCATGTTGAGTGTGTGCTCCTCTGTGCCCTGCTTTGATGGACTTGCTGATTTTGGTTTGGTCTGTGTGCTGCTTTGCATGGCTGTCTGCCTAGTGATGTTTAGACTTATCTTTTTGTTTTTGTTTTTGATAAACAGTTTATTACTTTAGCTATAAATTAAAATGTACACACCACTATATATAACTACTAATTTTCTTTGTGGTTGAAAGGTCTCCAGGGGAAAATAAATTTAACATTGTGAATATGGAACTGTTAGGACCCCACGTCTTCTCCTTCATTGAAACCAGGATTTCTCCACCTTGGCGCTGTTGGTGGTTTGGGCTGGGTCATCGTTGTGATGGGCTGGCCTGTGCCCGGTCGGAAAGTCAGCAACTTCCCTGGTTTCCAACCACTGTAGCCTCCTCCTTCCCCTGCTGTAACAACCAAAGTACTTCTAGGCACTGCCAAATGGCCCCCAGGGGACAAAATCACCCCCAGTTGAAAACTGCTCATTTAAACAATTGTGTTTCTATTACCATGCAATCACATGCAGTTTCTTAAAGATTCAATTCTCAGATTACAGCAGCACAGACTTTGTGGTGCTTAGAGACAGATTTTAAGAACATGTATAACTTTATCATCAGCGCTGTCAGGAAAATAAGGTGTTACTTTTAAATATTTATCCAGATTTGGACGCTGAAACTTAGCACTCTACTGCTCTAAAACCTTAAAAATTGGATGTTCATCAGTAAAGAAAATGAAGGCTCATTGTGTCAGATCACTGGGCTTTTTTTGAGGTGTTTTTCTCTTCCTTCAATGTAAATATTATTTATTAATGCTAGTAGAGTCAATTTAACAGCCTTTCCCATCCCTTCGATTTACTACTTCACATCCATGAAAATAGTCTCATTTATTAGAGTTATCTTCAACCTAAGCACAGATAGACACTTTGTAAGAGTTGAAGGGACTCTCTAATCAAGAACATGCAAGAACTTTGGGCGAGCAACTTTGCGAAAACCCAGGTAACTGCTGATGAGTCTTTCTAGATCCTGACTAAATTTTAGAGCCAAGGTTACAAGGCAGTGAACTTTGGATAAGTGATCACCCAAATTCAGAGGTGACTGGTGCTCTGAATTTTAGGATGCTCTTTTCAGGACACATCTCCAGTAAAGCTCCATCATTGGGATCTGACTCATTGTCCTAAAGGCATTTCCATGACCACCAGCATCCCATATTCTTCTCGCTCCTGTCAGGTTCTGGTCACTCTGTTTCCTCTCGACTTTGCCTTCTTTAATATGTCTCTTTACCTTTTCATGATGGTTCTCTCTGCTCAGGCTGGTTCCTCCCTCTTCTGTGGAGCAAACTCCTACCCATATTTCAAAGCCCCATTTCTCTGCTTGTCTTGAAACCATCCTAAATGCTCTCCTCCTCCCCTGACTACTCACCACCTCTGAGCACCTCTCCACTTATTATTTCCTTCACTCTATTTTATTTCTTTGCACTGTTCTCTCTCCCAGAAGGCTGGGCATTCCTGGAGGGCATGTCTGGTGGGGCCTTTGTCTTTTTCAATGTTGGCAGCTCGGGCACTCTACAGATGCTCCGTATGAGACGGTTCCATTGATACACAACTGCCTTTAGCTCAAACCAGTTTTCCTCGTCTTTGCAGCCAGGTCAGACCAGGGTCCTCATATTGACTCATTTCTTTGCTCCTGAAGGAAACTCTCCATATTGGGTAGTTTGCCCAATGGTTAAAAGAGCTAGCCATCTTTATTGTTTCTGTTCGATTAAAATAGAGGCAACCGTTTCCTTCGTTTCCTTCCTGGAGACTGTCTTTCTGTAGAAGAGATGCTGGGGAGAAATTCCAAAGTGACCAGACACACTGCTGGCATGGATTAGTCTGAACCAACCCATCACATCCTGTTAGTCATAGTAATGAGAAGAGAAAGATTCCGATATTCTTGGTGCCATCCAGTGAAGACAGGGACCAGACAGACGCTTGCACGCAGGTGATCATTTAATTCTTTTTGTAATTGAACAGGGACGATCTGTCTTGTTTTTGAAGCTAACTGGAGAGAACAGATCTGGAAGGAAATCTAGGCAAAAATCAATCAATCAATCAACCAATAAATAAACTAACTTAAAAATAAGAGCTGCACAATGGAACATTCATCCGCCTTAGCCCTGAAGAAGTTCATCCAAAGAGAGGACTATTTTCAATGCAACATTTTGAAAACTTTTGGCCTGACATTAGGAACAAGACAGGGATGTCTGCTCTCACATCTCTTCAGCATTGAACTGGAGGTTCCACCAAGTGCAATGAGGCAAGAAAAAGAAAAGGCATAAGGATTGGAAAGGAAGAAATAAAACTTTATTCACAAATGACAGGCATGTGTGCCTAGAAAATCCAAAAATAATCTGCAGTCAAACTACTAGAATTAATAAGTGAATTTAGCTATGTCACTGTACACAAAGTTAATAGTAAAAATCTATTT